>NC_042615.1:341347433-341652688 GCF_901001135.1 Rhinatrema bivittatum
GATTGTGTGTTCTAGCAGTATATAAACCCCTGCCATCATTTTGGGCTGTGTATTTTTGCTTAATCTTTCAGAAGGCAGGATGTTCCTGCCTCCTTGTTAATTCATTTTGCTAACTTAGTTCAGAGGATTTTCCTGAGTTGCCCTCCTTGGGTCAACTTCCTAGTCTGATCTAGTTTGGCTCATTTATTCATTTTTAGCCATTCTGGAAACCTTCCGTGTGAGAGCCTTGGTACTCCTCCAGAGGATTTGGGGAGTCATTGTGTAAGGTTAGATTAAGAAGTATAGAAGATTCTTCTGCTCTCTATCTCACCTTAAGTGAAGAGATCAGTCAATGCCCTGATGCAGAGCAGCTTCAATTTTAAGTTGTTTTTCCTTAATGACTATCTTCTTATTTTAGAGACAATGACATTTTTTTCCACCCTTTCTCTCTCTTGCTTTGTTTTTCCCTTTTTGAGTCAAAGTCTATTTTGGGGTTTTTTTTGGAACTGAGTGCCCTTGTTACCAGTGACCCAATTTCTAAATCTTTGGGAAGAGGAGCTGATTTTTTTTACCTAGGAAGAGCCTGAGGAATTGAGGATTCATCAGAGAGGAATGGATTCCTGTCCATTACCAGAGATAAGGAGTTGAAGGTATTGTTCAAGAGTTGTTTTTTTTCTACTGACTCAAGTGTCCTGCACTTGAAAGGAGAGTGCCCACTGGTGCTTTCAGAAGGAGCTCCAAGATATTTAAGAAGACTACAGGAGAGGTATGAGAATTGGCACTTTCTGAGTTCTGATAATTGGAACTAAAAGGCTCAGATAAATTTTGCAATTAGAAAAAGGATTATGCTTTCTTCAATCTGAGTAACTGAAAGGAGGAGGAGAAAAATTAAGGAATTGGCTTCCATAAATTCAGAGACTTTAATAGAAGAATGAGGTCACAAATTTATTAATCTTTATTCTTCATTATTATTCATTAAATTTATCTAAAGAATCTTCAGTCAATTTATCACTTATCAGTAAAGGAGTTGGAAACCATATTGCCTTTCAGTGTGATTATTGCTGCTATAAATATGGAGATTATTAGTGCTATTTACAGGGACTGGAAAAGGGTTATGTATGTTAATGCAAAAGTGCCTTGAAGTTATGCTTCCTTCCAGAGGAATCTTGGCCCTCAGACGTAAAAGCTAACCATAGAGAACTGGAGCAAGTAGGAATAATTTTAATTCTAGCAGCCTTTGGGGACAGCATCAGAGTTCTATCCTACCCAGGGGTTACATATCTTTGAAGGTTACTAATACAACAGGGAATTTAGGGCTTCCTGACAGAGAACATGCCATACTGGATCAGACCAAGGGTCCATCAAGCCCAGCATCCTGTTTCCAACAGTGGCCAATCCGGGTCATAAGAACCTGGCAAGTACCCAAAAACTAAGCCTATCCTATGCTACTGTTGTTAGTAATTGCAGTGGCTATTTTCTAAGTCAACTTAATTGATAGCAGGAAATGGACTTCTCCAAGAACTTATCCAAACCTTTTTTAAACCCAGCTACACTAACTGCACTAACCGCATCTCCTGGCAACAAATTCCAGAGTTTAATTGTGCGTTGAGTGAAAAAGAACTTTCTTCGATTAGTTTTAAATGTGCTACATGCTAACTTCATGGAGTGCCCCCTAGTCCTTCTATTATCCGAAAGAGTAAATGACCAATTCGCTTTTACCCATTCTAGACCTCTCATGATTATAAAGACCTCTATCATATCACGCCTCAGCCATCTCTTCTCCAAGCTATCATTCCTAACCTCTTTAGTCTTTCCTCATAGGGGAGCTGTTCCATCCCCTTTATCGTTTTGGTCACCCTTCTCTATACCTTCTCCATCGCAACTATATCTTTTTTGATATGCAGCGACCAGAATTGTATTCAAGGTGCGGTCTCACCATGGAGTAATACAGAGGCATTATGACATTTTCCGTTTTATTCACCATTCCCTTCCTAATAATTCCCAACAATCTGTTTGCTTTTTTGACTGCTGCAGCACACTGAACTGATTTCAATGTACTATCCATTATGACGCCTAGATCTCTTTCCTGGTTAGTAACTCCTAATATGGAACCTAACATTCGGGCCAATGCAGTAAAGTGCGCTCAGGCTGAGCGCACTGTTAGCCCCGGTTTGGACGCGCGTTTTTGATGCACTATTTTTACCCCTTATATAGTAAGGGGTAATAGCGCGTGGAAAATGCGCATCCAAACCCCTCCCCCCCCCCCCCGAAACTAATAGCACCCGCAACATGCATGTTGATGAGCCTATTGGTCCCGCGCGATACATAAAGTAAAATGTGCAGCCAAGCCTCACATTTTACTTTCAGAAATTAACGCCTACCAAAAGCAGGCGTTAATTTCGGCCGGCAATGGGAAAGTGTACAGAAAAGCAGAAAAAAATGCTTTTCTGTACACCCTCTGACTTAATATCATAGCGATATTAAGTCGGAGGCCCCTAAAAATAAAAAAATTTTTAAATCTGCCCACGGCCCATGGGTTGGAAGACAGACGCTCAATTTTGCCGGAGTCCGTTTTCCGAACCCGTGGCTGTCAGCGGGTTCAAGAACCGACGCCGGTAAAATTGAGCATCGGCTGTCAAACCCGCTGACAGCCGCTGCTTCTGTCAAAAAGGAAGCACTAGAGACGCGCTAGTGTCCCTAGCACCTCCTTTTACCATGAGCCCTAATTTGCATATCTTTATTTACTGAATTGCGCGCCCAGGAGAGTGGCCTGGGCGCACGTCGGGAGAGCAGGTGCTCGCCGGCTCTCCCACGCGTCTTACTGGATCGGCTCAATAGTGTAACTATGGTATGGGTTATTTTTCCCTATATGCATCACCTTGCACTTATCCACATTAAATTTCAACTGCCATTTGGATGCCCAATTTTCCATTCTCACGAGGTCTTCCTGCAATTTATCACACTCCGCTTGTGATTTAACTACTCTGAATAATTTTGTATCATCTGCAAATTTTATTACTTCACTCGTTGAATTCCTTTCCAGATCATTTATAAATATATTGAAAAGCACGGGTCCCAGTACAGATCCCTGAGGCACTCTACTACCCATTCCCCTCTACTGAGAAAACTGTCCAATTTACTCCTACTCTCTGTTTTCTGTCTTTTAGCCAGTTTGTAATCCACCAAAAGGACATCGCCACCTATCCCATGACTTTTTACTTTTCCTAGAAGCCTCTCATGAGGAACTTTGTCAAATGTCTTCTGAAAATCCAAATACACTACATCTACCGGTTCACCTTTATCAACATGTTTATTAACCCCTTCTGAAGCAGATTTGTGAGGCAAAAGTGGTCCATGTGCTGTTAAGTAGTGAGCAGATTCCAAATTACCCCTCTTCCTCCCCCTCCCTCCCCCTCCCTACCCCTTAACTATCTAACCTCGTTTCGAATTCATTCAAGTAATTGCCCTACAAACTTTATTTTGTACATATTGTAAATTTGTCATATCATCATATCGTTAAATAATTTGTTAATACTCTTTGTTGTAACCATACCTCTTCTGTTACCTGACTCTGCTACTCTAGCCCTTTCTCCCCAGTTTAGCTTCCTTAGGTTATATATAATTTCTATTTTCCAAAGTCAATAGTTACCCCTGTTTAACGTAAACTGATGTGATATTCCCATGAATGTCGGTATAGAAAAGTTTTAAATAAATAAATAAATCGGTTGTTAATTTAAACAAAAAACATACTTTGAAATGTCTGTATTCGAATGTTAGAAGTCTAAAAAATAAGATGGGTGCGTTAGAGTATATAGCAGTGAATGAAGAGGTAGGTATAACTTCACAACTTCAAAATGTTGGACCAAAATTTATCCCAAACAGAATCAAATGTCTTAAGTGTGCCTTTGAGAGACTGTGTCAGCCTTTTGATTCTCACTATTTCAAGAGCTACGATTGTCAGTTATCCACTGGGGGGCCCTTTCTACCAATACTGGGTAATAGTGAATCTGGCTACTAATAATGTTTTATTTGCCAGCATTTTCATTTTGCCAGTCACTGAAGCAGAGTCCCAATATCCTAGCAGAGCCATCCCTAGAGAGGCAGAAAACTCAAATTCTATCACTCAATGGATCACCCTGAAGACATCCGACTAGAAATCTTGCACCCATGGGCAAGTCCACCATGATCTTCTATACCTGCAATCCTCCAACACAGGGGACTATACTTTGAATTAAATCTTTGAAAAAGCACAGGGAATTTATATGATCGATGAAGAAGCCTGATCATGAAATCGGCTCTCTTGCAACCTATAGATATGCTATGCTTTTCCTCCTATGAAACGCATTGGTCCTTATTGTCAAGATTAATAAAGTAAGTCCTCATTCTATTTCTGTATTAAGGACTGCTGCCTAAAATCAGCTACTGTTGACTCAAGTAGGCCTTGATATAATGCTGAAATCACTTCCAATTTAACATCCCTTTTACACAAAACTAATTCTACCAGGTTCATTTGCCTAAGATCCAAGCCTCCATCCTTCAACTTAACAAGGGACTTTTTAAGTAGGTTGTAAATGGAAGGGTTGGTCTCAGATACTTTAAATTGACAGACCAAAAGTCACCATTGTATCAACCCCCCCCCCCCCCCCCACCTGCCCAATATATTTCAGCCCATTTGATTCACAACTTTTCTTCTTATAAATTACTTGGAGGGGTTTGAGGCGGTGGGGGCAGCTCAGCCTAGCAGGCCACATTTTTTTATACAGCAAGTGGGTGGCTGGGAAGTGAGCCACCAGGCCTGCATGCCACATTTAAGATTGTCACTTCTTAATAGGCTATATTCTTTTGAATATAGCAAGTTAAGGCTTAAGTTAACTGGCCACACAAAGCTGGATAACTGTAAACCTAACTGGCTATACTGAAACCTATCCAGTAAGGTTTAAAACGTATCTGGCTAATGTTAGCCGGATAATAATATTTCACTATATATAGCGGGATGTTTATTCCATTGAACAAATAAGTTATCTATTTTAGGGGAGTTTGAATATTGACCTCTTAGAACGTTTCAAATGTGGAAAATGCATTTTTATTTCGCAATTACTTTCAGGCACATCATCAAACAATTAAGGATTTTTTCACTGGCGCATCACTGAGCACAGCTGAAATGTAAAAACATGTCATTAAGACAAAACTTGATTATAAATGTATGCCTCATCTCTGGAGGTCTAGAGGGCTAACCTAAAGGCCCATTGGCAATGCTGCATGCGGCCAGGTAGAAGATGAGGGATCAATTCTGGGCCCCAGACTCCTGATCCTCAAGCTGGCTTGAGCTGTAATACTACAGAGTCAGTATGCAGGGCCCCTGGGAGAGAGGAACGCAAGGAATCCTGACCATTATATAGGATCAATACCAGTAGACTGATCAAAGAGCTTATACTAGGCTCCAAAGTGAGATAGGTCTATACCTCTCAGCTTAGGATGTTGCTGCAATGATATATCTAAAGCAAGGATATAAATTGGAGGGAAATTCTGCGAGCTGTGAATGAAGGCTCTCAGAATTTATAGAAAGACATGTTTTAATGGAACACAGCCAGCATGGATTTACCCAAGGCAAGTCTTGCCTCACAAATTTGCTTCATTTTTTTGAAGGGGTTAATAGGCATGTGAACAAAGGTGAACCAGTAGAGTTAGTATATTTGGATTTTCAGAAGGCATTTGACAAAGTCCCTCATGAGAGGCTTCTAAGAAAACTAAAAAGTCATGGGATAGGAGGCGATGTCCTTTTGTGGATTACAAACTGGTTAAAAGACAGGAAACAGAGAGTAGGATTAAATGGTCAATTTTCTCAGTGGAAAAAGGTAAACACTGGAGTGCCTCAGGGATCTGTACTTGAACTTGTGCTTTTCAATATATTTATAAAAGATCTGAAAAGAATATGAGTGAGGTAATTAAATTTGCAGATGATACAAATTTATTCAGAGTAGTTAAATCACAAGCGGATTGTAATAAATTGCAGGAGGACCTTGCAAGACTGGAAGATTGGGCATCCAAATGGCAGATGAAATTTAATGTGGACAAGTGCAAGGTGATGCATATAGGAAAAAATAACCTATACTGTGGTTACATGATGTTATGTTCCTTATTAGGAGTTACAACTCAGGAAAAAGATCTAGGCGTCATAGTGGATAATACATAGAAATCAGCTCAGTGTGCTAAGGCAGTCAAAAAAGCAAACAGAATGTTGGGAATTATTAGGAAGGGAATGGTGAAGAAAACGTAAAATGTCATAATGCCTCTGTATCACTCCATGGTGAGACCGCATCTTGAATACTGTGTAGCCGCATCTCAAAAAAGATATAGTTGCACTGGAGAAAGTACAGATAAAGGGGATGGAATGGCTCCATTATGAGGAAAGGCTAAGGAGGTTAGAGCTAATCAGCTTGGAGAAGAGATGGCTGAGGGGGGATATGATAGAGGTGTTTAAAATCATGAGAGGTCTAGAATGGGTAAATGTGAATCCGTTATTTATTATTTCAGATAATAGAAGGACTAGGGGGCACTCCATGAAACTAGCAAGTAGCACATTTAAAACTAAACAGAGAAAATTCTTTTTCACTCAATGCACAATTAACCTTTGGAATTTGTGGTTAATGCAGTTAATGTAGTTGGGTTTAAAAAAGGTTTGGATAAGTTCTTGAAGGAAAAGTCCATTAACTGCTATTAATCAAGTAGCATGGGATCTACTTAATGCTTGGGTACTTATTTATTTATTTATTTTTAGATTTTTATATACCGGTGTTCCTGTATTAAAATACAGATCACATCGGTTTACATTGAAACATAAAAATTATGCCAAGAGGCGGTACATATAACAAGGTTATAGAACTTGGAAAACATGGAAAACAGATTCGAATAATAACACTGATAAACTTGCAAAGTCTCTGAGAAATCAAATCATAAAATAAGGCGTAATTGTCTAAGATAAATGTGATCTGTAAAAGGGATTGCGATGGTGAGAAAATCTTGATAGCTGGAGGTAAAAATAATCAAAGTTCTGGAAAAGCTTGGCTAAAGAGCCAGGTTTTAATTTTCTTTTTGAAAGAGGCAAAGCAGATCTCAAGGCGGATGTCTGGTGGGAGCATGTTCCATTGGACAGGTCCTGCTAAAGAAATGGTACGTTTCTGATGTAAGGATATTGTTGAAGGAACATAGAGTGTGCCTTTATAAGCTCCTCTGATAGGTCTAGTTGAAGAGTGAAAACGTAGTTGGGTGCTTAAGTGGAGTGGGGATATATTGTAAATAGATTTATGAATTGCTGTGTATACTTTATAGAGAATCTTTTGCTTAATAGGCAGCCAGTGGAGGAGTTTTAGTATGGGGGTTATGTGGTCTCTTTTATTCGTATTGGTAAGGATTCTAGCTGCAGAGTTTTGAATCATCTGGAGGGGTTTGATGGATGAGGTTGGTAGGCCAAAAAGGAGTGAGTTGCAATAGTCAATTTTTGTTAGTATAATGGCTTGTAGAACCATCCGAAAATCATTGAAGTGGAGAAGTGGTTTCAATTTTCTCAGGACAAGAAGTTTATAGAAACAGTCTTTAGTGGTGGTGCTTATAAATTTTTTGAAGTTAAGCTGATTATCTATCATGACGCCTAAATCACGTACATATGGTGAATGATTAATTATAGGAGTGGTAGAATTGAGTGGGACAGCTGGGTATATTAGATTGTTATTAACGTCATGATTGATAATTAAGATCTCTGTTTTGTTGTTGTTGAGAATGAGGCTGAGACTGGATAGAAGATGATTGATTAGTTGCAAGCAATTATTCCAGTGAATCAAGGTTTTGTGAAGGGATTCTGAGATTGGGATGATTATTTGGATGTCATCCGCGTAAATGTAGTGTGTTAGGTTTAGATTTTTAAGAAGTCGACAGAGAGGGAGAAGGTAAATGTTGAAAAGGGTTGGAGAGAGGGAGGAACCTTGAGGGACTCCTTGATTTGCTGGGACCGGGTGTGATTCTTTGTTGTTTATCTTTACCTTGAATTGTCTATTAACCAGGAAGGACTTGAACCAGCTGAGTACTGTTCCCTTAATGCCTATGTCTATCAGACCTTGTAATAAGGATGAATGGTTGACAGTGTCAAAGGCCGCAGAGAGATCTAAAAGAATAAGGAGGTGAGGTTGTTTTTTATCCATATTAGTTAGAATATTGTCGGTGAGAGAGATAAGTAGGGATTCAGTGCTTAACGATTTACGAAAACCGTATTGGGAAGGTGCGAGAATGTAGTTTTCTTCAAGGTACTCTGATAGTTGTCTATTGACTATCTTTTCCATAATTTTGGCGATCATTGGCAAATTGGCTATTGGGCGGAAGTTAGCTGGATCTGTGGCCGGAAGATTAGGTTTTTTAAGAAGAGGTTTAAGAATTGCTAGTTTAAGTTGGTCAGGAACTAGACCTTGGGAAAGAGAGCAATTAATGATATTGGCAATTGGCTTTGAAATGGTATTCCTTATAGCGATGAGGAGGTTGTTTGGAATTGTGTCTAAGGGATGAGAGGATGGTTTCATTTTCTTGAGAATATTTTCAATCTCAAGAGCTGATGTGGTTTCGAAAGTTTCTAGAGTCGTATTTAGTTTGGGTGGAGTATTGTGTGGAGATGGAGTAGAAGAACTAGATGAAGAGAAAGAGACAGTCAATTTATCAATTTTTTCCTTGAAGTAATCAGCTAGTTCGGAGGCTTTGTTGAGAGCTTGATCATCTGGAATGGTAGGTGGGGATGGTTTAGTGAGGGCAGAAACGTAGGAGAAGAGTGCTTTCGAATCAAAGATGAAATGATGTATTTTTTTAGAGAAAAAATCTCTCTTTGTTTTAAGAATGTTGATCCTGTAGGCATTGAGAGTGGTTTTGTATACAGCTAATGTTGTGGGGGATGGGTTTTTTCTCCATGTGTGTTCTTTATTTCTTAGTTCTTGTTTAAGCAGCTTCAGTTCAGTGGTGAACCAGGGTTTCCTGTTGTCAGGCGAAGGTTGTACTACTTTGGTGACTGAAGGACAGGTTAGATCAGCGATTTTATTGGTGATGTTGCACCATGAAGATATGGCTGTAGAAGCGTTGGAGAGATCAAGTTGAGATAATTCATTAGAGAGATGGTTGCTGAGAAGGTCTGTGGAACAGGGTTTCCTGAATTGAATAGTGGTTTTTGGGAATGAAGTGGGAGGATGTCCTGAGAGTTTGAGTGTCGTGTTAATAATTTGATGGTCCGTCCAAGGGACAGGAAAACAAGAGGGTGAATCCGGGGGCAAGATACACTGATTAATGAAAATAAGGTCCAACGTGTGGCCTGCTTTGTGGGTTGGGCTTTTTATTATTTGTGTGAAACCCATATAGCTGAGTGATGAGAGTAGGGTAACACAGTTTGTTGTTTGTGGTGAAGCGTCGACATGTATGTTAAAGTCTCCCAATAAAATGGCAGGTTTATCTGGGTTGAAATATTTGGCGGTAAGTTCAATGACCGGGGAGGGGTCAGAGTCTATAGTTCCAGGAGGAGCATAGAATAGTCCAATTTGTAGATGCTCGGATTTAAAAACTGCAAACTCTATGTTCGATGTGATGTTTGAATATTGTAAAGTTAAACCTAGCTCTTTCTTGGATGCTAGGAAAAGACCTCCTCCCTTTCTTTTGAGTCTAGGGATGGAGAAAAAATTGTAAAGTTGAGTAGGTAGTTGGTTTAATAGAGCTATATCTGTGGGTTTAAGCCATGTTTCTGTGATTGCACAGATATCAGGGTTTACTTCTGTAAGGTAATCATTTAAGATGTGTGTTTTTTTCGAAAGCGATTGTGCGTTGAAAAGTGTTAGGGATAGAAGAGAAAGGCCCAGGAATTGTGTGACTGGTGAAATCATTATTGGAATTAGCCTTTGTTGACGGTTGTAATGTTGTGGTAGAGGTTTAGTTTGATGATTGCGTAATTTCCTGATGATTGGAATGGAGTATGAACCATGGCAAAAATGGTGATGTAAGGGGATTGGGAAACCAGTTAGCATGTTGATTGTTGATGTTAACTCAGCTGTCTTGAATCTTGTTGCCTATGTAAACCTACAATTTTGAGGATGAAAAACTGAGATCTTTTCAAGATATGAAAGGAGAAAGACGTGGCCAATGAAGCAGGTTCTGTTCTCAGAGGCTGCACAAAGGGGGGGGTCCGAGTGATGGATGCTGGAGGTTGAGGTTGAGAGAGGACCAAGTGAAGTAAGCTGGAGATTGAGTGTAGTCCGAGTGATGGATGGTAGAGATTGAGTGTAGTCCGAGTGAAGGGAGCTGGAGGTTAAGTGAAGTCCGAGAGATGGATGGTAGAGATTGAGTGTAGTCCGAGTGAAGGGAGCTGGAGGTTGAGTGTAGTCCGATTGCTGGATGCTGGAGGTTTGATTATGGGTTTCTGAAAGAGGATTGTGATTCAGAGAGGGTCTCTGGTCAAAAGGAGGGCGGGTACTTTCCCTTTGTAGTCGGGAGATTCTCAGCCGAAGGAGGGGGTGATGACTGAGGTTAAGGTCAGGAGATGAATATCCTTCTTACTGTTACTTTTTTTTTTTTTTTTTTCTATTATCTACTTTTTCTTGAGACTCAGAGGCTGCACGAAGGGGCGCACAAAGGGGCAAGCCCCTTTGTCGCGCTCCTTTGGCGCGCGACGCCGGCGCGCGGCGCCTGCAGGTATTAAAATTTAAACCTCCCTCTCCGCTGCTGATTGGATGTCCCCTGGGTGGTGGGCGGGTCCCAGAGCCGCGAGGATGGGTGGCGCGGCTGGCTGGAGGCGCGATCGGTGTCTGGGCTCGCCGGGGGAGGGGAGACAAGGAGGCCTTACCCCGACGGGTCTGGGCGCCGATCGCGCAGGCCTTCACTCCCTCGGAGCACAGCAGCAACGGCGGCAATAGTGTAAGCGGAGGACCGGGACAATCTGAAGCGGCGCCTGCAGGTAGTAAAATTTAAACCTCCCTCTCCGCTGCTGATTGGATGTCCCCTGGGTGGTGGGCGGGTCCCAGAGCCGCGAGGATGGGCGGCGCGGCTGGCTGGAGGCGCGATCGGTGTCTGGGCTCGCCGGGGGAGGGGAGACAAGGAGGCCTTACCCCGACGGGTCTGGGCGCCGATCGCGCAGGCCTTCACTCCCTCGGAGCACAGCAGCAACGGCGGCAATAGTGTAAGCGGAGGACCGGGACAATCTGAAGCGGCGCCTGCAGGTAGTAAAATTTAAACCTCCCTCTCCGCTGCTGATTGGATGTCCCCTGGGTGGTGGGCGGGTCCCAGAGCCGCGAGGATGGGCGGCACGGCTGGCTGGAGGCGCGATCGGTGTCTGGGCTCGCCGGGGGAGGGGAGACAAGGAGGCCTTACCCCGACGGGTCTGGGCGCCGATCGCGCAGGCCTTCACTCCCTCGGAGCACAGCAGCAACGGCGGCAATAGTGTAAGCGGAGGACCGGGACAATCTGAAGCGGCGCCTGCAGGTAGTAAAATTTAAACCTCCCTCTCCGCTGCTGATTGGATGTCCCCTGGGTGGTGGGCGGGTCCCAGAGCCGCGAGGATGGGCGGCGCGGCTGGCTGGAAGCGCGATCGGTGTCTGGGCTCGCCGGGGGAGGGGAGACAAGGAGGCCTTGGGTACTTGCAAGGTATTTGTAGCCTGGTTAGGATGTTGGGCTTGATGGACCCTTGGTCTGACCCAGTATGATAATTTCTTATATTCTTATGGCTCAAGGCATTCAGAGGCTGCCTAAGCTGGAAAGTCTAAGAAATTAGTAGAAATGAAGCTACTAGACTACAACACATTAATTAAAAAAATAATTAAAAATGTCAGGTGCCTATCTAACCATTCCTCTTAGGTCAGAACTTCACAAATATGTCTTAGCAACCCCATAGCCAGTAGGGTTTTTACGATAACTCCATAATGATTTTGAATGAGATCAATTTGCATATAATAGGTCTCATGCATATTCATTGTGGATATTGTTAAAACCCAACTAGCTTTAGTACCATCAGGACAGATCTGGGAAGCCCTGCCTCTGATTAATATTTGAATTATCCACTTAAGTGAAGACTTCAAGATATTCACATATAACTTATTTGGCCTTTCTTTCAAAATTTTATTGTTATTCACAAATTATGTAGGTTGCTCATTATTATTTTAAGCTTAATGAAAAGGGTTGTGTGTCATAATAAAGAAGTACATGTGTTCAAGGTTTTCAAAACGTGCTACCAAACATGCCAGAATATCTATACTATGAAAAGGTTGGCACTATGAATCAACAAGCTAGGCCTGACTCACTTCTTTATAATTTCAAAACCAGTGGTCTTAGCTTTTCAGGACACAGCCCTCTTTTCAAATCCTTTTAACCCATTGACAAATATTATTAAAATAAATATCCCTAATATTCACCCCACAAAAAAATAAACATATTAAAACAGCAAGTAGTTTTAAGGGGGGTAATTTTCAAAGTCATTTCTCTGGGTAAAACAGTGCTTTACCCACAGAAAAGGGATTTTTGAAAGAAGCAGGTCAATAATCAGCCACACAAGTGGGTAATATTATCCAATGGTGTCAAGACAGAAAAGCCCTCTCTTGTCTTTTGGACTTTGTAGCAGAAGCTCCACGTTCTAGCAGTTGGTCAACCATCATGACATATGTCAAAAATATCATGGTCTGTAGCAGAGACTGGAGAACCCACCTAAGGCAACTATAGAAAGTTCTTTCAAACCTGCAGAAAATGGGACTGACCACCAAGCCAAAGAAGTGCCTACTATTGGACCAAGAAGTACAGTCTTCAGAATCTACCCATAGACATGGAAGACAGAAGCAATTACATAGTTATCTACTTCCCAAAGAGACAAGTGAAAGCCTTTACAGGGCTCTTGGGATATTATAGATGGTTCATTTCAAACTTTGCAGAAAGGGCCGAGTCTCTGATCTGCTTACTGCCAAAGGGGCCGATGCAATACAGTGCTCTCAGCCGAGCGCACTGTATAACCCGCAGTCGGATGTGGGTTGACTAGGCACTAATCAATCCCCTAATGCAATAAGGGAATTAGCGCATATTCAGCATGCGTCCAATGCGGAGTGAATCTAATAGTGCTCATCACATGAAATGCATGTGAATGTGGCTATTAGGCATTCACTCTGATGCAAAAAACAAGTGTGTCTTGGACGCACATTTAGCGATCAGCTATTAATGCCTGACTAGAGCAGGGGTTAATAGCTGAGCACATTTAAAACAAGTACAGAAAAGCAGAAAAACTGCTTTTCTGTACTTCCTCCTACTTAATATCATTGCGATATTAAGTAGGAGGAAAAACTTAAAGAAACAAGTTAAACTCGGTATCGGTTTTCATAACCGGCAGACCGCCGAGTTAGGAAAACCAACGACAGGGGTTCAGGAAACGGACGCTTGTCAGTTGAGAGTCCATTTCCTGCACCACCCGACTGTCAAGGGTTTTTTAAATATTGCATGGCGCCTGCGGCGTGTTAAGAAAGCGGGTGCTGACTGTTCAGCGCCCACTTTCTATGCACATTTATTGCATCGGCCCCAAAGAAGGCACCAGAAAATGTTAACCAGTCCGTGTAGCTTAAAGAGGCCTTCCAGGAATTGATGGAGGGGCCCTGCACTCAGAACTGGTTTTAATGAATCCCAATTTTAACAGTCCTGTCATTGTTCAAACACAGGCCTCAGAGGTGGGCTTAGGAAAAATCTTGATTCAAGAAAATGAGGGCCAAGAACATTTGGTTGCATTTATAAGCTGAAAGTTATTGCTAGAGAGAAATGTTATTAAGTGGTCAAGATGGAGGCAATAACTTAAAGTGGACATTCCACTACTATCTGCTGGAACTCAAGTTCATTCTGGTGGCTAACCACCAACTTCTAGTCTGGATAACTTCTGTGCAGTCAGTTATCTATTTCAGGACATGTGAAAAATACAATAGCTGGTTTATTATTAGCCACATTGGATTTAAACAGTAGAGTTCATCTGAACAAGAGTCCAATGTATTTTACAATTATACCACTTCACGAACATGTCTGCAGCTACCTCATAGAGGAGGAGGTGGGAAAGGAATTGGCAGCAGATTCTCACATCTGTAAGAAGAGTTTCTATTGAGAAGAAGGAAGAAAGATTAGTACTGTTATTAGAGCCCAGTTATAGCTGCAGAATGTAAGGCTTGGAGAGAGCAGAGTGCTACTGTCAGGACGATATTGGAACTGGTTTCCCCAAAGCTCTCTGGTTTTGCTGTTCTGTGCTCTAATCACAAGGACATACCTCCTCAACACTGCCACCCCTCATCCTCCTCCCCCCACCCCCAGGAAAAATATCAGTGTATCATGCAAATCAATGTAAAACACAGCGGGCCTTCTCTTCGTGGAGACCCAACTCAGCTCTGTGCCCACCTGAAAAGCCATGGAGTTGGCAGCAGCCAGGAATATCCTCAGAGGCAGCTTTGCTTTGTAGGACCTGTGACTCCATAAGCGATGCGCTCCGGCTGTCACCCCCAGCGCCGTCACCAAAAAACACAGGTATGCTACAAGACAGAATGTGGAGGTTGCACACATCAATGGCGGTGGGTTAATTTTTAGGGAGAAGTATTCTATAAACATCTACAGCAGAGAAGAAAAATTAAAAATGTATTCTTGTAACATGAATGTGTTGTAAACTGAACCATTGGCACTCAAAGTGGTTCTCAGGACTCTCCACCCTTAGCAAGCTGGGTTTTCAAGGATATGCCTAATAATTATACATGAGATATATTTACATGCGCTGAGGAGAGCCTGAGGAGAGCAGTGGAAGATACACAACAACCCCTCACCAACACTTCATGAGAAGAGCATTGTACTCTGTTCCTAATCCATTATTTGTACATATTGTAAATTAATGTACCAGCCCAGGATATCCCAATCAAGTGTTGTATCAGCCACATTTACCAAATTAAATCTTTTGTCTGATCTGAATATGTGTAGCTATATGTAATACTGGATTGTGATTATATCATATCGGTTTACAAAGAACTTAATGAGATACATAGAACAGGGAGGGGGAAACAGGGGAGCAAAGGGTAGAACAAAATAAGGGGGAAAATGTACAAGGGAACCTTAAATAAGGTAACAAAATGTACAAGTGAACCTTAAATAAGGTAACAAAATAAGGGGGAAAACGTACAAGGGAACCTTAAATAAGGTAACAAAATAAGGGGGAAAACGTACAAGGGAACCTTAAATAAGATAACAAAATGTACAAGTGAACCTTAAATAAGGTAACAAAATAAGGGGGAAAACGTACAAGGGAACCTTAAATAAGGTAACAAAATAAGGGGGAAAACGTACAAGGGAACCTTAAATAAGGTATGAGCGTAGGGGGTTGGGGGCCACTTTCACATTCAACATGAGACCTACGGAAAGAACAGTGGTCTCTAGTGAAGATTTGCTGGCCGTCGGAGTGAGGAAACTCACTCCAAGATGAGATTTGGGCAACATTCTCACAGTGATGTAGGGGAGATATGAAGAGAATTATTCAGGCAAATGGGGTTCTTCTTGATAGCATTCTCCAGTTTTTCCATTTTCTTATGCAGCACAGTATTATCACCTAATTAAAAGGGGGAAAATGTACAAGGGAACCTTAAATAAGGTAACAAAATAAGGGGGAAAACGTACAAGGGAACCTTAAATAAGGTAACAAAATAAGGGGGGAAACGTACAAGCGAACCTTAAATAAGGTAACAAAATAAGGGGGAAAACGTACAAGGGAACCTTAAATAAGGTAACAAAATAAGGGGGGAAACGTACAAGGGAACCTTAAATAAGGTAACAAATTAAGGGGGAAAACGTACAAGGGAACCTTAAATAAGGTAACAAAATGTACAAGTGAACCTTAAATAAGGTAATAAAATAAGGGGGAAAACGTACACGGGAACCTTAAATAAGGTAACAAGAGATAAAATATAGTATAAAGGACAGTAACTAATATACACAGGAAATAAAGTACAGGATAACAAAAGATAAAATCTAAATACGAGGAGTCTTGTACATTATACAAGGTAACGGGGGATAATATACAGAATACAGGTGAGTAGCTAATGTACACGAGATAAGAAGTACAGGATAACACACAGCTTGGTAAGTGGTCTCATTTTAAGTAAGTTATGTGCATTAATATTTCATGTCATAATTATTGGTTTTCTGTTTGGACCAGCTTCAAATAATAATTGGTTAAAAAACTTCCACCTACCAATACAAAAAGAATTAAGACAATTTAAGAAGTCCAAGTTTAACAGAGATGAACAAGATTATAAAAAAAAAAGGGAGTATATATCCATGGATGAGTCTAGAGAAGAAATAAACAAAAAGAATGACATTTGATAGTTCATCTGGGAGTTCATCTGACAATGAGGATCATGAAATGAGCACTGGTGGAAGTTTTTTTAGGACAAGACAGAGGTTTTCCAAGGGGAAAAAGAAATTGGAGAAAAAGAGGAGTGAATCATTTACCCTACCCCCCCCCAGTTGGACTAGATCAACTATCATTAGGACATACTTAGGTCTTCCCCTCCTCAATACTACATCCCACTAGAATCTTGTTCTCAGTACATACAGTGCATCCCTTCCATGCCACCAATGGCCCAGTTTTAAAAGGGTTACATGCATGGCCCGGCCACACGCGTAACCCCCGTTACTCGCAGAAGTGCCAGGCCCTGCAAAAGAGGCGGACCAGGGGCGTGGTCTGGGTGAGGAGGGGCGGGCTGGGAGAGCGCCATTAGCCACTGTTCCGGGGAAGCGCGCCCCAGCAGCCGGCTGACGCGCGGAGTTTATTTCTGCTCTCAAGGAGCAGTAAGTATAAAAACTTTTTAAAAATGGGGAAGGTTAGGGTTAGTTTAGGGGTCAGGAAAGAGAGGGGAAAGGTAGAAAGGGTAGGGTTAGGGATAGGAAAGTTCCCTTCCGGTCTTCTCCTTAATTGGAGTGGACTGGGAAGGAACTGGGGGAGGGCTGATTGCGTCGCCGCGCATATTTTTCTAAAATCCCCCCCCCCCCCCCCCCCGTATGCGGAGCAGGCCACCTGCCCACACATGCGTGCACGAGCACGAAAATCCGGCTTGCACGTGCGCGCGGGACCAGTATTTTATAACGTGCGCGCGCATGTTATAGAATAGCCACATCCATGCGCGCGCACCGGGAACCCCGCGAGCATGGACGCACGCGCGTATTTTTAAAAATCTACCTTTAAGTGCTTACAGCATTAGGATCTTGCCACTGCTTTTCTCTGCTCATCAGTAGTTACTATAGATTAAGAAAAACATCTAAATGTGAAAACTTTAAAGCATTAAACAAATACATTAAACTAAACTGATGAACAATTATGTTACCTTTCAAATAATTGGTTTCTCCACACTAGTAAACTCTCCCATGTTTCCACCAGCAGCAGCACTACCCAATGAAGAACTGCTGAAAGTGTTCAGAGCTTTATAGTATTTCACACCTGCCGTGTCACAGAAGTGCCACATCACCAGAATTATTACATCATTAGGATTATAAACCTTCAAGCCAGACAAGTATCCTGTGCTGTTTCTTGCTACCCACAAAAAAGTCAGGGGAGAGCAGTTATGTATCATGCCATTTAACAGTCCTACTGAGAACTCATTAAACCATCCTAATCTGAGCTGCAGGACTGCAACTAGTGGGCTGGGTGAAAGGGCCATCTTCCCTGGGCCAAAAGCACCTTAGTGGGAGGCAAAATGACTGAAATGCTAGCACAGCCCGGCAACGAATGAAAGGTCACAGGCAGTGCTGCACTCTTACCATCTGGATTGGTGGGAGAGAGGGAAAAAAGGACTTGAGAGTGTAGCATGTAGAGCAGAGCTTCCCAAACCTGTCCTGGGGCCCCCACAGCCAGTCGGGTTTTCAGGATATCCACAATGAGTATGCATTATATGCAAACGTATATGCAAATTTATCTCATGCCTTCTCCTCTACTGCCAAGTCCCAACTCCGTGGTTTCCACTTGGTTGCACCATGCGCTTGGAATAGTCTTCCTGAACTGGTGCGTCATGTCTGGCTCTCATCGTGTTTAATTCCCATCTAAAGACCCACCTTTTTGTGGCTGCTTTTAAATCCTAGGCCCGATTGTCTACTATTAGCCTCATTGACTTTCTTTTTAACCATGGTCTTAATTCATGAAATGCCCCAAATATCTTGTCCTGTACCGTTTGTCTTATTAGACTGTAAGCACTGTTGAGCAGGGACTGTCTTTTTGTATGTTTGTACAGAGCTGCGTATGTCATGTGGCGCTATAGAAATGATAAGTAGTGGCAGAAGTACGATAATTTTAGTTCTGTTGCAGGCCATTGACAAGCTAACATTTATTTTAAAATATTTTTATCCCACTTAGAACACAACTAAATTTGATTAAGCATACCCACTGCTTAAACAGTTTTAAGTAACTTTAACAACTCCACAACTTTAAGACAGAGGTGAGGGCTAGCCAGTATTATGAACTGGGTGCCACAGGTATGATATTATCTACCTGTTGGTGAGAGGTTGTATGAGTAAGTATCATCTCTGGAGGTCAGACTGGCAGACCTGTAAAAACTGAGGCAGGCAGAGAGAGATACATATGGGAGACTTTCAGAGACATAATAGAGCAGTCCCAAATCCAGTCTAGCAGCCCTTGTGCTGCTTTGGATGAGCAAGGTCACCTGGAAGGAGACCATTGCGTTGCTATGGCAGGAAGTGATCCTGTTGCTAGGACCTGCCCTCCAGTGATGCCTTTCCTCTCACACCAAGGATGTGTCTCCAGGGGTATGTGCCCAGGAAGGAAGGCTTAGGACTCCCATTATAGTTGGTGATTTGATCATTAGGACTATGGAGGGATAGCCTCTTGGCTATGTAACGTTTTGGACGGCCGCAGGATATCCCGTGACCAGCCGTACTCACACCAGAATGCCATTGATGCAGTCGGCATGCTGCCAGGCTGCCTCTCCCTTAGTTCCCCATAGGTACGAATGCAAGTGCACCCTGTGGTGCAAAACTGGTCCGCCGGCGCACAGTAATGACATTGTGCAACTGGGTATTTAAAACCCAGTCATGCTCCATACCTTGCCTCAGCAGCAGGTCCTCCCATGCTGCAGTGTGTGTTGCTACTTGTCTCTGTGCCTTTTGCCTTGTCTTGCTTCCTTGTTGTCCTGCCTTGCCCTCCTGGTCCCTGCCATGCCTTGGTCCCCCCCAGTGTCTTGTTCTTCTCTCGTCTGTCTGTCTCTGACTGATTCCTGGTTTTGACCCTTGCCTCAGACCCTGACTGTCCTGCTGGACTGCCAACTGCCTTGACCTTAGTCTGGACCTCGATACTGCCTGATTCCCGCTTGCCCCAACCTTGGACTGGATCTCAGCACCTATTGCTCTCTACCTGCCCTGATCTCTCCCCACTATTCGACTTCCGCTCACTGCTCCTTACAGGACTCTCGCCTAATCCCTGCCGGCCCCTGGAACCTAAGGGCTCATCCTACTGCGGCTGGTACAGATGAAGCCCCAGCAACAGTCCTAGTAAGAACGAATCCACCTGCTGTTGGCGTGGGCCTGGTAGGTTCGCCTGCTAGGCTGCATCAGCCACACCACAACACAAGGGCTCACAACCATGACAGGTTAGAGCAGTGGGTTGTGAACCAGGTAAGCCAGGATTCAAATCCTGCTACCACTCTATGACCTTGGGCAGGTCACTTCACCCTCCTTTGCCTCAGGTACAAACTTACGGGCGGATTTTAAAAGCCCTGCTCGCGTAAATCCGCCCGGATTTACGCGAGCAGGGCCTTGCGCGCCGGCGGCCTATTTTCCATAGGCCGCCGGCGCGTGCAGAACCCCGGGACGCGCGTAGGTCCCGGGGTTTTTGAAAGGGGGCGTGTCGGGGGCGTGGCCGATCGACGTGACGTTTTGGGGGCGGGCCCGGGGGCATGGTTTCAGGCCGGGGCGTTCCGGGGGCGTGGCTGCGCCCTCCGGAACCGCCCCCGGGTCGGGTCTCGGCGCGCCAGCAGCCCGCTGGCACGCGTAGATTTACGTCTCCCTCCGGGAGGCATAAATCCGTGGATAAAGGTAAGGGGGGGTTAGATAGGGCCGGGGGGGGTGGGTTAGGTAGGGGAAGGGAGGGGAGGGCGAAAGAAAGTTCCCTCCGAGGCCGCTCCGATTTCGGAGCGGCCTCGGAGGGAACGGAGACAGGCTGCGCGGCTCGGCGCGCGCCGGCTGCCCAAAATCAGCAGCCTTGCGCGCGCCGATCCAGGATTTTAGAAGCTACGCGCGTATCTTATAAAATCCAGCGTACTTTTGTTTGCGCCTGCTGCGCAAACAAAAGTACGCGAATGCGCTTTTTAAAAAAATCTACCCCTTAAATTGTAAGTCTCCTGGGAACAGAAGGCTTTGAAGTGCCTGAAAAAGCAGAACATACATCAAATCACATAAATAAAATAGTTAGGTGACTGGTAGGCATGAGGATCGCTTAGTGACTTAACTGCCAGATACAAAAGGAGTGAATTTCACATGTAGCGTGTCCTACTGGGTCTCTTCTAAGAGGCCTATAACCATAATTTTTGTGAAAATAGATGTTGGTTGGGTTTGACCTTCCCCCATGTTGGAGGCTGAAATGTTGGAGTCCATACAGGTCGATTTTTAAAATGTTGCTCACGCAAAAAATGCCCACATACACGCTTATGTGGGCTGCACGTGAGGAACACAGATTTAAAAAAAAAACACAAACCACAAAATATGTGGGGGTGTGGCATGGGCATGTTAGGGGAGGGCCAAGACTTACGGACGAAACTCCAGATTTTAAAAATGAAAACCGCAGCGCACATACGTTAGATATCCGCGTAACTTTACTGCTGCTCTGGAGGAGGAACAGGTTTTAGGGCTTATAGGACAGGGTGAGGGGTCTGGGTCAACTGGGGGGCACGCAGGATGAAGAACCAGAGAGGTCTGAAAGACCTCGCCGTTAACAGGACAAAATAGTGGACTACTTGAAAAACTGGGAATTGGCTTCATGCAAGCATGTTTTAAAATTTGCTGACATGTATGCATAAAAGCCAACAAGATCCTATGGAAGATATACGCATGCTAGCTATATCCGAGTAACTTCTTAAAATTAGGAGCATATTTACTCACGATTGGTGCATTTTAAAACATAGGTGTGCACAATTAAAAATTCCAGCGTATCCTCACTCATGCACCGATATGCAAATGTATGGGCGCACATGAGCTCGTTTTAAAAGTGACCTGATAAGAGTATAAAATCCAATGCCACCAATTTGCAGTGTGGATTTCTGGTTTTCCCTTACAGGGGGGCAGGATTTCTCTGTTGCTGCTCTTGGTTCTGTTATTTATTTATTTGATTTACATATATTCTGGCTTTTTGGCATCTCAAAGCGGATGACATACAGGTAACATAGGTTCTGTTGTGTTTTCTTTTGGGTAAGGACCCTTAGGCCTCAGGGAAGGATATCTAGAACTGAAAGGGAAGAAAGGGTGCCTTGTGCCAATCTTAATGATGCCAGATTGTATCACTTTTGATTTGGGGGTAAAGGAAATGTGTGTCCACCCTTCCTTTCTCAATGCATTGGCCCTTGGAAAGCCCTAAAGGAGTGAGCCTCAAATCATTCCTGGGAAGGAATGGAGAAGTACCCTCCAGGTACCAGCAACGATACTGAGAAGAATGGATGAGAAATAAGAAGTAATGTCAAGACATCAGAATAAAGTTATGACAATGAGACTTTAATGTGTTGCATCTAAATTGGATTTAAGAACCCTATTCACTAAATCAGGGAGAGAGCTTTAAAACTACCTGCACAATTAGAAATGCTCAAGAATATAAGAGCAACATGAATTTAAATCATAAAGTCACAGATCAATTGCAAACTAATAGGATCATTTATCAAAATGCGTTACCCGCATTAACGCATGCGAAAAGTATATTAGCACGAATGCAAATTTTTTAGGTGGGCGGGGTTTTAGTTAAATTAGGGGCCATATCACATGGTTTTAATGCCAGAAATAACTACATCTTTTTCCCTGGCATTAAACTGTGTAATATGTCTGAAATGGCCATAACACAATTCATGATCAATTTTTGGAATTGCATTTTGGCCATTTCTGGGCTGGGGCAGGGGGAGAGAGAGAGAGAAAGAGCCTCTTGGGAGGGCCTCACTGTGCACCTATTTATATCTCTATAGGAGGGCCAGCTAATAGCTGGAGATGAGGTGTTGGTGGTAGGTTAGATTTTGAGGGCCAGTTTTACAAGCAGAGGGATATGTACAAACTGCACAGAACACCTTGGTGAAGATTTGACATCATTTGGAGTGAGGAAAGTCTCACAAAGATGTAATTTGTACTATGTTCTCTCACCCTAGCTTGATGGTACCCTCTCTCTCTCTCTCTCTTAGTGCACAAATTTCCATATTACATTTTTTTTGATGAATGATGGGGTAAGAGTGTAAATGGATTTTAGTGAATGAACATCATTATTTCTCATTAAATTATCAGTAAAGTTGGAACTACCAATCCTTCGTGATTATTGCTGTGATGTTTAAATATTGATTCAACAATGCTCAGAGCCTTGGAGAATAATCTGCCCCTCCCTCCCCCAACAAGGAATTCTGGATTCAGAGGGTTCTCATCATTATAGGAATTTTGAACTGTAGAAACCCCTAATTAAAAAGTGATTCTTGGGGTCTGGTATTGGACATCAGCCTGGTGGTTACATACACATCACTTAGAGTCTTAGTGTGCTGGAGAGGAGCTGGCTGTCATAGTACATGTGGATCCCATCAACATAGAAAGATGCAGGAGGGAGATTCCAGAGGCTAAATTTCAGCTTTTAAGTAGGAAATTGAAATCCAGAACCCTTAGGGTAGCATTCTCAGAAATATTCTTCATTCCATGCACAGGCTGAGCTCTAGAGTCTCAATGGATGGATGAGTCAAAGGCACAGGGAAGAGGGCTTTACGTTGGGGATATGTTTTGGGGAAGGGGGAACCTGTTCCAATAGGATGGACTCTACCATAACCAGGGTGGAATCCAGCTGCTGGTGACAACAAAAAAAGAAATAGAGCAGGTTTTAAACTAAATCACGGGGAAACGCTTATAGTCTGTTCAAAAGCACAGTTTGGATGGAGGTATTTTTCAAAGATACTGGTAAAACAAGATTGAGGTGGGCTAATATCGAAGTATGAGTGAGAAAAGTATGGATTGCAAGTATACACATGGGAAATATTCATGTTTTATGAGCAATTAAAAAAAGAAAAAGATAAAAGTAATGTTGGGATCAATGATTATTTATGACTGCTACAGCAGAAGAAATATTGTATTGACTAATGTTATGATGATCCTTAATAGTTAGAAAAAAAAAAGATTTGTGCCATGAGACTTAGGAATTCACAATCCAAGTGTTTTTGCAATTAGTTGTATTGATACACTTTTGGCACTGGACCTTTTTTGTATAAATGGTTGACGTAGCCCATATGGATTCAAAGGAAGAAGACAGAGATATAAATGACTCCAAACTGCCTGTATCACCTGATAATAAAGTTTGTGCAAATAAATGGAAATAAAAATTTTAAAACATATTTTAGAATGTCTGTATGCAAATGCCAGAAGTCTAAGAAATAAGATTGGAGAGTAAGAATGCATGGCACTTAATGAAGATACAGTCATAATGGCTGTGATGGACCCTCAGTCTGACATCAGGATCAGGAGAACCAACATCTGGACTGGATCACGGACATCAGAAACAGCAGGCGGACATCTAGACTGGAACATGGACAACAGGAACTGGATCACGGACATCAGGGCAAGACATGGAGCTCCAACGAAAAACAGGAAACATAGGACCTTGAAGAAGTGCTGGAGCAGGGACGACTCCTGGAGCGCAGGACAGCATGATTCCAGTAGTGTCTAACTCCTTGTGAAGGCAACACTTGAATGGACGCTGAGCCCTTTTGTAGGGCTGAAGATGACAACGCCCAGGGAGGGGTCAGCAGGGGGCCACACCTGGCTGGCCTTTGAAGAGCAGGAGAGAGGCGTGCGCCCGCGCCTAAGGAGAGCTGGAGGAGAGAAGCAGGATTGTTGGTGGCATTCTCCCAGCCACGTGGAAGGCCCAAGAAGCAGGTAGGCAGCGGGAGCAGCCCTGCTAAGAAGCTGGAGGAAGGCAGGCTGCAGGAGCAGCTTCTAGCCGCGAAGACAGAGAGAGAACTCCAGGCTGGCTGCAGGCACCGGCAGGGATGGCTTCCCTGCCGGGCAAGAACCCGGGCTGTAGCAGGCCGGGTTCTTGGATGGCCGGGTTCAAGGATGGCCTCCCTGCTGGCCGAAGACCCCGGCAACGGTGAGGATGACTCCCTGTCATCCTGAGGACACCGGGAGCAGAGCAGCGCATTGGGGAGAGCAGGAGCGGCAGTCCCGACCACAAGGGAGAGCTCGTGGTGGGTCGGCCCTGCCATGCAGGGCAAGAAGGAACGCGGCCTCTGTGCTGTGGAGAATGGCGTTGGAGGCGGACTGCCGCGCCGAAACAGCTGGGGATCTGCGAGGCGAGTCAGCAGCCCAACTGGCCGCAAAGGTAGGGAGCCTGCCCGCGCTCCTCGTGGGCAGGTTCACAACAGGAAGAAGAAACTAGAAACATGCCACCACTTGGACCATAAGCTTATGCTTTCCCCTGACAAAAAGGACCCACACAAAGAGAGAAGGGAAAAGCGATAGCCAGAGCAGCCCAGAGAAAAAATTAGTTTGTGTGTCCTTGGGAAGTAGAACTCCCCAACAAAGGTTTTCATGACCAATGATTGCAAAACTGTACGAAAGACAGCTGGTTCAAGATAAGGTTTCAACTCACACAGTACCCACAACTTCAGGAAAGACTTCTGGACTGCTGCTTTGACGTGATTTAAATGAAAGCTCCAAGTCAAATATCACCCTAAATTCCTCACTCCCTGAACAATGTGAATTGAACAGTAGAAGCTGCTGGAAATGAAGGGGATGGAAATCTACTGAGCCTAATAATTTCTGTTTTAGATAAATTTAGAGAGTTCTTTATTAGTTAACCAACTTTTTATAGCAGTCAAATAAATGGAGATAAGACCCAGAGTAGTCTTAATATCTGCTACGATTGGGGAAAAAAAAACCTGGATATCAAACACAGAGACAATAATGGAGACCCAAACTTGATAATAGCCTACAAATTGGTCTTAAATGGTGCAGATAGTGATGACCCCTGAGGCACCCCTATGCTTGAAGGGAAGTATGATGAGGCTTGTGAGCCCACATTTCACCTGAGTCCGGTCAAGTCCCACTGTCGCTCCTTGTGACCTTGGGCAAGTCACTTTACCCTCCCCATTGCCTCAGATACAAACATATAGGGTCATTTATCAAAATGCTATGTCAGGTATGCTATAATGTATAGTGCAATGAGAGAGAGAGAGAGACAGAGAGAGAGACTGAGAGAGAGAGAGAGAGAGACTAGCCATAATGCCCCAACACTAGATAGATATTTATATCTCTATGGGAGGCCCACCTAGTCGCTTGAGGTGAGGTTTAGGTATTAGTGTAGGGGTTAGGGGCCACTTTGACATTCAAAGTGAGACGTACAAACAGAACAGTGCTCTCTTGTGAAGATTTGATGACCTTCGGAGTGAGGAAACTCACTCCAAGATGAGATTTGGGCAATGTTCTCTCAACCTAGCTTGATGGATCCAGGCCTTAGATTACAAGCCCTCTAGGGACAAGGAAATATCTACAGTTCCTGAATGTAATCCACTTTGAAGCACTGAAAAACATGTGAAAAGTGGAATATAAAAAAAAATCTAAATCTAAAAGACTGAAACCAAACCCGAAGAGTGCCATAAATTCCAATGTGTGCAAGCTGAGAATAAAATATTATGATCCAGGGTATCAAATATCGCTAACACATCCAGTAGAACCAGTATAATGTCAGTGCTTTCATCAAAATATCGATGAATAACATCAGTACTGGATCTAAACAAAAATTCAGTACTCTGTTTTGGCCTGAATCCAGATTGGAACTGGTCGAGGATTTTATGCACATCAAAAGAACCCTTGGAATTATTTTAGGACTGCGGTCTCAATAACCTTTGCCAAGTGCAAGGTGTTGCATATAGGGAAAAATAACCCTTGCTGTAGTTACACAATGTTAAGTTCCATATTAGGAGCTACCACCCAGGAAAAAGATCTAGGCATCATAGTGGATAATACTTTAAAATTGTCTGCTCAGTGTGCTGCAGTTCTCAAAAAAGCAAACAGAAAGTTAGGAATTATTAAGAAGGGAATGGTTAATAAACCGGAAAATGTCATAATGCCTCTATATCGCTCCATGGTGAGACTGCACCTTGAATACTGTGTACAATTCTGGTCGCCACATCTCAAAAAAGATATAGTTGCGATGGAGAAGGTACAGAGAAGGGTATCCAAAATGATAAAGGGGATGGAACAGCTCCCCTATGAGGAAAGGCTGAAGAGGTTAGGGCTGTTCAGCTTGGAGAAGAGACGGCTGATAGAGGTCTTTAAAATCATGAGAGGCCTTGAACGAGTAGATGAAAATCGGTTATTTTCACTTTCGAATAATAGAAGGACCAGGGGGCATTCCATGAAGTTAGCAAGTAGCACATTTAAGACTAATTGGAGAAACTGCTTTTTCACTCAACACACAATTAAGCTCTAGAATTTGTTGCCAGAGGATGTGGTTAGTGCAGTTAGTGTAGCTGGGTTCAAAAAAGGTTTGGATAAGTTCTTGGAGAAGTCCATTAACTGCTATTAATCAAGTTGACTTAGGGAATAGCCACTGCTGTTAATTGCATCAGTAGCATGGGATCTTCTTAGTGTTTGGGTAATTGCCAGGTTTGGCCTCTGTTGGAAACAGGATGCTGGGCTTGATGGACCCTTGGTCTGACCCAGCATGGCAATTTCTCATGTTCTTATGTTAATAGAACAGAAGAAATTGGACTACAGTAACTGCCTTACATTAGGATTACCAAAATATACTAATTATTATTAACCACATCCTTAGATCAAATTCATGCAAATATAACATACATTTTCATTGTAGATGTCCTGAAAACTGGATGTTTTACTGACCTTTGGGAGACACAGCTGAGAACTTCTGGACTACGTCATTGAGCAAAAGTTGCCAAGTCCATTTCTGAAGGACCACAAACAGGTCTGATTTCCTGAGTAACACAGTGTACAAACGAATCCTTTTTGTTTCACTAATTAGGAGCCACTATCAACAAATACATCTTAAAAATATTGATCATGGATCAAAGTTGGCCACCCTTGAACTAAAGTATACGACGTACTGGGAATTATCACTAGAATAAGTTACAATAGATTATCACCAATAAATGATTTAATTATGGTTCCATATCAGAAAACGCAGCTAGTGTTAAATGGTGGTTCTTGAGCACTAACAGATTGCACATTAAAATCTAGCATTTCTGAAATTAGAAACCAGATGCAAATGGCAAGAGAAAGCTTAAGCTGCCCAGTATGCTTTTGAATAAAATTGTAGTGGATCTATTTTGGTGTTTATGAGGGAAACAGCTTTCTGAGCTTGTAATTTTAATATCATTTAAGATTTTATCTCCTGCTAGTCTATGGAGAAGCCAATTTTCAAAACATAGTAGCCACATTAAAACGGATTTACATGCCCAGATTGCCCTCCCTCTGTTTTGGGGGGGGGGGGGGGGGGGGATGGAGTCAGCCATCATTCAGTGGCGCTTGCACAGTAGTATCCAGTGGTCCATAATATCTATAGAGACCCTCACTGGTGTAGTATAATGAGTTTTATTTATATGAATCTACCTCTGTGAATTGGGCTTTGAGACCCTGAACATGTGTTTAAAAACAGCTAGAGGCCTCTATTTTAAGAACTACAGTTTCAGTTTCTGCAGGAGACAGTGAAGAGAAAGCAGGTCCTCAGCCTATTTCCTGTGGTAGTGATGGAAGGTTCTAGTTTATCAGCCCACTCCTAGGTAGGGCCGATGCAAGGGTATCAGGCACCCTGGGGCAAACCTTCAGCCTTAAACCTCCTTCTTCCCCACCGACCAGCGGCAGCTCCAGCGCAGCGCTCTTTCCTTAGCGGTGACGGCAGCTCCATCCAACACAGCGCTCCCTTCTGTGACTCTGACACAGCATCCCCCTTGCTGTCCTCCTGCACCCTGTGCTGTCACTATCCTCAGGCTTGGCTGCATTCTCTCCGTTCCTGACCCAGCATGCCATCATCATCCAATCGCTTGGCCCTTTCTGCAGTGTCCAGCATCCTGTCTCTCTCTCTCTCTCTCTTTCTCTACCCCACCTTTATTTGCCCAGTTCTCTCTCACTCGATCCCCCACCCATGCAACACCTTCTAGCTCTCTCCACAATGACACTCGCCCAGAACTCCCCACACTCTCAGCACAATCTCCTTCGCATGGCCAGCATTCTCTCTTTCTCTCTCCAACTCCTCTTTTTCACCACCCTCACCTGCCGAATACCTTATCTCTCTTTACCCCCACACCTACCCAGCATTCATTCCCCTCTCTCTCTCTCTCTCTATCTCCCCCCTAATTGCTGCAGCTCTGTTCTTTGACCACCAGCAGCCCCAGGTCTCCTGCAGTCTTCAGTCTAGTGCTGCCACCACATCGCTATTAAAACTTGCAAGCTGGCACTTGCCGATCTCATAATGCAAGCAATTAACAATCAGAAAGTGCCGGCCTGCAAATTTTAAAAATGATTGTGGTTGGAGACCACATGATCTGATGAGCGAGTGAGACACTGGCTCGCTCCCGGTGCCTCCACCAAAAAAGGGAGCTGTTTCCGGCTTTTTGTTTTTTCCTGCAGAGGTTGATTCCCTGAGTACCAGTGGCGGTGATAAGGCCGGAAAACCGCAGAGGGAGAAGAAAATGCTGGGTAAGCTGAACGAAAACAAAATGGCCGAAGGCCCTCCGAGCCCGCACCCGACTGCAAACAATAGCGTGCTAGTTGAGGAGGTAACTCGGGCCATGCTTCAGGCCCTGAACGGCCGATCTCATGATTTGTCCCAATAAATAATAGCATCAGGAAATGAGATGCTGAATAAGATCAAGAAGCAGGTGAAAGATACTCAAAGGAGGGTGGCAGAGATTGAATCAGATGCGCACACTGCAGCAGCAGCAACAGGGGACACTAGAAAAGCAAATTTTGGCTACGGAATCTAAAATAGATGACCTGGAAAACCGGTCCCGGAGAAACATTCTCCAGTTTGTGGGTCTCCTTGAGTTTCTTTCAGATCACGAAGCCCATGCTTTACTGGAAGGCTGGCTGCTGGTGGAAGTGGGCTTGGACCATCTCCAGGGGCACTGCCATGTTGACCGTGCCCATCGCCTGGGGGCTCGCACAGGGGACTCTGCAAGGCCGCCGGTTGTGATCACCAGATTTTTTTTTTTTTAACTTTGCACAGAAGTTTACCATACTTCAGGCCTGCAGGAAAAAAAAAATCCTCCTTGTCTCAGGAAGGGCACAAGATTCTCATTTTCCAAGATTATTCCATTGCAGTTTCCCAGAAAAGAAAGGAGTTCTCACCGATTTGTGCAGAACTTTATAATCGCCAGCTGAAATTTAATTTACAATATCCAGTGAGACTGGGTGTGAGCCATAATGGAGCCTGGAAGGTGTTTGAGGCTGTAGCCAGCGCACGGACCTTTTTGGTCTCTTTGTTAAGTGATGTTCTGCTTCTCGATAATGTTTGTTGGGCCTGTTAGTTTGGCTTAGCTCCTGGGCTAATTTAGCTTGGGCGTATGGTTTAATATTTACACGTTGAGCATTGGTCTATATCCTTGTTGTTCTTCATGTTCACTTTTATGTCTTAGTGCTGCAGGGTTCCGGAGAATATGTCCATTGGTTTGGGCTATGGGTTTTATCTGGTATGTACAGGGCTTTAGGGTTTGAGGGAAGCACCGGAACGGATCTGAAATGTGGACTCCGATCCTCCTTGCTTTTGTGGAGGCTTGTGGGAGATGGAGAGTGAGTTGTGGGAACAGTGGGAATTGGGAGGGAGGGCAAGGGGGAGGAAGGGGAAAAGTGTGGTGTTTAGTTGGATTTAGCAGAAGTTTTTACTGGCAGGAACTGGGGAACTTGAGGTATAGGAGGTGGCTGAGAGTCCTATTTCACGCTGCTGATTCCCGCCTAGTGAGTATTTCCAAGAGGGATGGCAGAGCAAGTCTGATGATTTTTTCTTTTGGAATAAATATGGCCGATTCCTTACAGATACTTTTTCCTGGAATATAGCTGGTTTGGGATCCCCGGTGAAACGGGACAAAATGTTGGCTTCGCTTCACAGGCATAGAGCCCAGATTGTGTGTTTGCAGGAGACGCACTTAAATGATCAAAGTCACCACAAGTAGAAACTGGGTAGGCTAGGTCTACTATTCCTCAGCAGTTAACCGGAAAGCAGGCGTTGCTATTTTATTAGGCCAAGGAATAGCTCTTGAACTTGCCTCCTCGTCTGGAGATAGCGAGAGACGCTGTGTGTTTATTGTTGGGAAAATATTTGGACGGACAGTTACAATATGCAGTGTGTATGCCCCCAGTGTATATTCACATCTGTTTTTCATTTGAACTTATGCATGCTAAGGGGCCTTTATTGTTAGCAGGGGATTTTAATTGTGTAGTGGATCCCTCTCTAGACCGCCAATCTAAGGTGTCTATTCCCAGATTAGGCCAGAAGAAGGGCATACCGTTTTTGTATAAACAATTACATTTATCAGATGTGTGGAGGGTTATGCATCCAGAAGAAAGAGATTTTACTCATATCTCACGGGCCCATGACTCCATGTCTTGAATTGACTATATTTTGGTTTCTACAGCAAGCTTGATCAAGTCTGAAGGCTCACCAGTGGGGAAAAACACTGCTTTAGTTGGCCACCTAGGATCGCCTAATGGAAGGGTGAGCTCTGGTCCTAGGCCGCACTCAGGCTGTGCCCCCTAGGAGGAAAGATGCAGCAGATCCTCCAGGGTCTCCTCCTTCTAAGAATCATTTCTGGATTTTTTTATTTTTTTTTTGCATCTGGAAACTGAGTAACTACTTTTCTTTAACTGGATACTGATAGGGAGTCAGGACCCTAGAACCGAACTGTCATCTTTCTAGGGACTTTGTAATTTTAAAATGCCACCAGTCAGCTAATGGAAGCAGGGACTTAGCATCCAGCTGAAGATGCTGAGAATGCTTGCAAGTCTGAATCATAAACAGGTTTAACACTCCCCAGCAGAAAATGCCTATAAGGTTGTAATAGCTCTTTCTACCCTCAATGTCTCAGATCAGAGACTAAATTACATCTTCTTTGAAGCTATCTGTGGATTGCACTGCAAATATATTCTTATTTGGGGGGGGGGTAGGGGAACCCCTGACCTGTTTGAAACCACAACCAGTGGCTTGTTTTCTTAGTTCTGGAAAGTCCAGCAGTGAGTTAGAGGTCGTACTCCTTAAAATATACAGAGTCTGTGACAGGAAAGAGAGCTCCTGACCATCCATCCTCAGAAAGGTTTGGTCAGCCTTATCCAGCAGATGATTCACCACCACCACCCCTTGTCCACTACAGCATTTGATCCAATCACGAACCACATAAGGACCCTGCGGCCCATGGCCAGGACTGTACCCCAGACAAGGGTCCACGTCAGCTGTGTGCTGGAAAGAGAGGCGGCTTGTGGCTGTGATAGCCAGGCTGAACTGGGCAGGGGAGGATATAAAAGAAAAGGGGGAAATCCCCAGACGGTTGTGAATGCCGGCTCATGGCAGCATGGCCTGGCAGGAGCTATTTCCAATCGAACTGGAAGACTAAAGGAGCAGGAGGAACTGCCAAGACAAAATTAAAAAAAAAAAAAAAAAAAAAAAGAGTATACCTCCAACCATTCTCTGTGCAGGTTCTGACTTTAATTCCCCGTACCCGCTGACCTTCTTCCCTCATTCCCTGATACCCCCTCTCTCTGTCCCTCCCTTACCTACCCCTCCCCCCAGCTTTGAGCCCCTTTGTTCTTCTCCTTGGCCTCACCATCCTTCCATCCTCTCCTGTGCTCCTCTGTACTATGCCCCCCCTCTACCCCGACCCCTCCAAACAGAATTAACAGCAAAGCTGCTGCATTCGAAAAGCGTAACAGGGGGAGAATGCTGCTTCCCTTTTGCACATAGTGAGAGGAAGGGAGGCGCAGGCGTGATCACCAAGATAGCACATGTGTGAGAAAGCTGGCCTCTTCCACGTTGCTTTCAGAGTGCGGCTGCACCTTTTGGAGTTTTCTTGTTTTGTTGTTCGTTTGGGTTTTTGGGTTTTTTTAACCCTAGGTCCTAAAACTCGGGTTTCAAAACCCAGAATTCCCAGGTGTGCCTCCTATATGAGATCATTTGAGTCATTCTTCTCCACACGGCTGCTCCGAGGGGTTAAAGAGGTTCATAAACCAAAGACAGTGGGGTATTACTATTTGATCTGTGTGGTTTTGCAACACTGCACCAGTACACAGAGGGTACAACTCGCTTTAAATAAAGAGTTCACCCGGCTAAGATTTCCTTTCTGGTGTGTGTCTCATTCCAAGGTTTATCGTGCAGGATGATTTCAGCCCGACAGTAACTAACATCCCTCATGCTAACATAGCATAGAGAATGTATTCTGCGGCTTTATAGCGCTCTGGCAGGGAATTAAAAACCACCCTTTACGACGCCATCAATATTTCCTGCCCTTTTCCATGCCAGTGGAGAAAGCCAAAGCTCCTGGGAAGGAACAATTTACTTTGCAGGTCACCTCTGCTGCTGCCTGCCACAGTGGCTGTGCAAGGTGATGGTGCTATGTAGCATTAGCGAGACAGACGGCTCTCCCAGTACTGCATGTTTGCTCATGGCGCATGCCTGTATTTGTACAGGCCGCGATGGTCAGTTCTCCCAGGGGTATTCGTAGAGTTTGCAGCAATGGCGAAACCAAAAGTACATGGGTAGCCGGGCTCCGATTACTGCCTGAGGAGAAATTACCCGCAGAGATCTGCGGCCGCTCTAACTGCGGCTACATTTTTCCATTGGAAACGTTCCGGCCGGCGCAATATCGGCGCGCGAAAAACGGGCACTCAGTCGTGAGCGCCCTGCTCTTCTAACGCGCATCCATCCTCCTCTGCTGGGCACGTGGTGCAGTGGGCAAATGAGCTGCCGCGCTAAAAAAGGACACAGTAGGGGAAACCATGCGTCCCTAGCGCCTCCTCGGCATCGGGTGCCCAGGAGAAGCGGCTGTGCGGGGACTAGGAAAATGGACGCTGGTAAAATTGAGCATCTGTTTTCCTAACCTGACCACCAGCAAGGCTTTTTTTTTTTTTAATTTTATTTTTATGTTACTCCTTTTTTCAGTTCCTCCGACTTAATATCGCCACGACATTAAGTCAGAGGAACTACAGAAAAGCAGTATCTTCTGCTTTTCTGTTAACTTTTGGGGCTCCTCAAAACTCCACGGCTGGCGTTAATTTTTGAGAGCACATTTATTTTTTACATAAAGGGGGAATAGCTAATAGCCTCATCAACATGACATTTACATGTGATGACTGCTATTAGCTAAGCGCTGGTTTGGACACGCTAATCCCCTTACTGCATACGGGGTTATGATGGGCGCGCGTCCAACCACGGGTTAACCAGTGCGCTAGCCTGAGCACATGGGTATTGCATCGGCCTGGGTGTGCACCATTTTGAATAATCAAAAGAGCATGCGTTGTTTGAAATCTATGCCCTCTCTCCACAGCCTCAGGACTGCCTGTCCAGTCTGCGGGGGGGAAAAGTCCCACAGACAGGCTGGGCAATATTTAAAGCCCCAATTTCCAGAGATACAATGCTTTTTGTATCTGCGGAAAATGTTTTGAACATTGCCCTCAAAAGGAGTAAAAGGAATGCCTAGCAACAGATTCATGGTATTGGACCACTTAGACTCTCTCAAGTTTTCTTGCCCCCTTTGATATTATTACCCCCCACCACCACCACCACCACCACAGCATCAGGCTTTGTGGGTTAGGGGTTCCGTTCACTCAAATTATATTTTGGCTTCTGGAGGGAAAGCAGATGCAAACAGCAGAAAAGCAAGTGTGGTAAAAGCAGATATTCAGGAGATATTCAGCAATGAGAAAAAAAAAACATTTCTCATGGACTGGAATAAGATATTTGTTGCACACAGTGGGGTAGATTTTCAAAGGGATACGCGCGTACCCCCCGAAAACCTACCCCCAAACCCCCCCTGCGCGCACCGAGCCTATTTTGCATAGGCTCGGCGGCGCGCACAAGCCCCGGGACGCGCATAAGTCCCGGGGCTTGCATGCAGAGGCATGGCGGGGGGGCGTGATGGGGGCGTGGCGGTCGTGCCACGACGTTTCGGGGGCGGCGCCACGGGTGTGGTTTCAGCCCGGGGGCGTGGCCGCGCCCTCAGGAACAGCCCCCGGGTCAGGTGATGGCACGCCAGCAGCCCGCTGGCGCGCGCAGATTTATGTCTGCCTCCGGCAGGCGTAAATCCAGCGATAAAGGTAGGGGGGGTTTAGATAGGGCCGGGGGTGTGGGTTAGGTAGGGGAAGGGAGGGGAAGGTGAAGGGAGGGTGAAAGAGGGAACAAGCGGCCTCGAAGGGAACGGAGGCAGACTACGCGGCTCGGCGCGCGCAAGGCTGCCCAAAATCGGCAGCCTTGCGCGCGCCGATCCCAGATTTTAATGGCTACGTGCGTATCTATTGAAATCCCGCGTACTCTTGTTCGCACCTGGTGCGCGAACAAAAGTACACACTCACACAAAATTATAAAAGCTACCCCAGCAAGCGCTACCATGGATACTCTCTATTGATGCCCTCCTCCACAATGCCCGCAGGCCTGCCTACAAATGTCTATTCCCCCCCAAACACTCGCATGCATCTTTTATTTGCCCGTGGCAGCCTTCAGAACAGAATATATTTAGCCCTGCGTCAAACTGTCACACCCCCAGTGCCAGGCAGCCTCGCTATTTCTAATAATAGTAAGTTTGACACTTAAAAAACAGGAAGACACATAGAAATAATCCTTCTTCCTTTACTTTATCAATGAGAACACCACAATATTTTTTTTAGCCCTGTTCTGCCATTGTTAAGCATGGGCTAAGCTTTCCCATACAAAATCTGCTCTTAAAGGGCCAGCGTCATTTTTCCTACCAGGCATGGAGAGACTGGAGGCTAAAGTGGAGGTAGACGAGGAGGCAGCACTGGCTCAATACGATCTATCACAAGTGAGTATTTCAGCTGAGTGTGTGTAATAAATGACGAATGGCAGTATTCTCTTTTTTGTTAGTATTCTTGCAATATGTTTTCAAAGGGTGAATTTGCAGAGTGCAGTTTCTGTTGCCCTGTCCTCCCAGTCTCTCTGAAGTCAATATTGCACATTTGGGCTGTCTGGAAGTAATTCTGCTGAAGGATGGAGAGATGGTCGGATAAGAAAGATGCTTAGAGGCTGTGGCAGTGGAGGTGGAGGGTTTAGAGAGCGAGAGATCAAAATACAGAAAGAGACAAAGGGAAGTAGACAGGAGGATGATGAAGGGAATTCAAGAGAAAATGTCAAGTTAAGCACATAGCTAAGCTCTGGAATTCATTGCCAGAGGATGTGTTTTCAGCAATTAGTTTTACTGGGTATAAAAAAAGGTTTGGATAAGTTCCTAGAGGTAAAATCCATAAACTGCTTTGACGGTAATTAATAAGCAATAATAGCTTGTGATCTATCTAATGTTTGGGTGCTTGCCAGGTACTTGTGACTTGGATTGGCCTCTGTTGGAAACAGGATACTGGGCTTGATGGATCCTTGGTCTGACTCAGTATGGCAACATCTTATGTTCTTATGTAAGGAAGGATAAGAGAGAAGAGAGAGGATAATTATTTAAATCTCACTAGTGACTGCATTTAAAGAGAATGGAGTAATTTTCAAAAGGATTTACATGTTTAAAACTGGGTTTTACATGTGTAAGTGGGCTTTTGAAAATTGCTACAATATATTTATTTATTTATTTATTTAGCATTTTTATATACCGACGTTCTCGATACAAATATCAAATCAATATATGCCATTGAATTATCCATAGGATTTCCATAAATGCACTTGAAGCGTGTAAATGCGCTTTTGAAAATTGCTATGACAGTATTTTACCTTTACACAAAGTTGAAGGGCACTGCTAGAAAACTATACGTGTAACTGAGTTATCTGGTAGTTTTATGAGCACAAATTCCTAGTCTGTTTAGTAAGGGTTTTATGCTCTTATGACTCTGTCTATAACCTTTGTCTTTTGAGTTCATATGGCACGTATTTCACCACTACCTAATGTTCACTTAACCTTCACCCATGTAGATCAATGGAGTACAATAGATTCAGTGATAGATGGTGTACAATGGGGATTGTGCCTTTAAAACTTGATATCATCATAGAAGGACATCTGCTGGTATAAAAGATGAGACATTTATAGAAAGAGACCGTCCATTTTTATTTTGGTCCTTTGCCTTCTTGTTATCCTTTTTTTTTTTTATTCCTGCAGAAACCATTCCCATGGAGGGAATAAATCTTATACTCTACTCCTAGGACTAAGGCCTACCTTCTTTTGGAAAAGTCCCTGCGAGAAACTGTGAGAACACCAGCAAAGAGAGCAGCTTGACTTGTTTATCCTGATGTTGAGTAGGTGACCGATTGTTTTCAGACGAACTGGGATGCACTGCATCAGGAATAACTTCCTTATGCGGAGGAGTGTGTGGTGCTGCTAACGTGTCTATTTTGCTACTGTCTGGCTGCCTTACTGCCGGAATCCTGTGGAGGTGGAACTTGTGAGGACACCCTGTGGGGCGGGGCTTGTATGGTGAATTAATTCGGCAATATTGGAACCACCGGCCAAGCTGTGGACTGAACTCTTAATTTCAGGGTTTAGGTTCGCTAGGAGTGACCTGCTGCGAGTTTGAAGAAGCTTAAGTAGTTGAGGCGGTGGGTCTGTTCTCCCATAGATGGGAGAGGTTTCCTGTCTAATCAGGAGGATCACCAAAGAAAGATAGATCTGGATCCTGGCCTGCTGTGCCATCCGCTTAAGCACTATTTTATCTTTGGAACCCTCAAAACAGTGTCAGGCAGGATGAGAACCCCCTCTGCACATGGATTTTATTTTGTGGTGCCTCTAGCCGGGGTTGCACACATAAATGACTTTAAACATCAGGCCCTAAGAGTGGTTTGTTTGGGTTTTTTTTTATTTGGTTGGGGGTATGAAGGGGAAAAGAAACGCTCATCCCTCTTTATTTGCCTCTTAAGGCTGGACAAGTGAGGGAGTGTGTCACGGTGGAGCTTCTTCCTGATTAGTCTCTGTGTTTGTTCTTGCCTTGCCTTAGTTAGAGCAGAAGCTACGAGCCTCTTAAGGCTGGACAAGTGAGGGAGTGTGTCAGGGTGGAGCTTCTTCCTGATTAGTCTCTGTGTTTGTTCTTGCCTTGCCTTGGTTAGAGCAGAAGCTACGAGCCTCTTAAGGCTGGACAAGTGAGGGAGTGTGTCAGGGTGGAGCTTCTTCCTGATTAGTCTCTGTGTTTGTTCTTGCCTTGCCTTGGTTAGAGCAGAAGCTACGAGCCTCTTAAGGCTGGACAAGTGAGGGAGTGTGTCAGGGTGGAGCTTCTTCCTGATTAGTCTCTGTGTTTGTTCTTGCCTTCCCTTGGTTAGAGCAGAAGCTACGAGCCTCTTAAGGCTGGACAAGTGAGGGAGTGTGTCAGGGTGGAGCTTCTTCCTGATTAGTCTCGGTGTTTGTTCTTGCCTTGCCACGCATTCCAATGAAAGGCACTTGCGTGCTGAGATGAGAGACTGTAGGCTGTGTGCAAACAGTATATGCTGGTGAGCTCTGTGTGATCCAGGAAGCAAAACTGCGACAAAGAAACTCGGTGTACTAGGACTGTGGATTGAACCAGACATATGACTAGTAATTCATTCTTTCACTTTCTTGTAAGCCCCTGGGTCACACTCGTATGTGGAGGAGGAGTAGCCTAATGGTTAGAGCAGAAGCTACGAGCCAGGGAAGCCAGGGTTTAAATCCCTAAATCCCACTGTGGCTCCTTGTGACCCTGGGCAAGCCATTTCACTGCCTCAGGTACACACTCAGGGCCTGATTTTAGAAAGCATTTATATGCTTTAAATTGGGTTTTACGTGTGTAAGTGGGCTTTTGAAAATTGCTACAATACATGCCATTGAATTATCCATGGGATATTCACATTGTAAGTGTACTTTACGCATGTAAATAGCTTTGTAAATTGTAGCAATAGTATGTTACATTTATACATGTAATTCCTTTTAAAATTACCTCCTTAGATTGCAAGCCCTTTGGGGATAGGGAAATACCCACAGTACCTGAATGCATTCTGTTTTGAAGTGCCAAATGGGGGAATATAAATCTAATAAATATAAAATATAAATGTGTCTTCCTGTGCCCGGCAGCCAAATACCCAATTACCAATGAGAAACATTCACAGCAGATCTGAACCGAAAACAAATTTTAACAAATAAATATAGGCAGCCATGACTATCCTCTACTACTATATATAGCGCTACTGGACCTCGTAGCACTACACAAAGCTAGATCTGCCCCAAATGTCTCAATTTGGCTTCAGTAACGGTCTATTTGCCAGTATTTAGGCTCCGGAGGATGGATCTCTCAAATTCAGATTGACACTTAAAATAATTTTCCAGACCCTCTAGCCTCAGACTGGATTGACTCCTTTGTGCTATTCAGAAGCAATACAACAGCAAGGCGTATCTGCTACCAGTGCTGCCAAGCCTCTCAGCTTCACAGTCACTGGAATAAGACTGAGCAGAGAGATGCACAGAGCCTGGATTTCACCAGCAGGCCATAAGCAGACAAATAACAGGTGAGGCCTGGTACTGCATGATGGCCTCCAACACCAAGCATGGATAGAAATAAATGCCAACAAGCAAATTGAAGGGATGCCTTTTAGTGGAACTATTAAAGTAATCTGATTAACTACTTAGTTCCATAAACTGTATCGCCTGAAAACTTGTCTACTGACATGCATTTCTACACTCTTAAGTGGAATAATACGGTGACCATATTACATTAAAAGGTGAATTTTCAAAACATTACATGTGTAAAATGATCATATATGGGCTTAAGTAGCCTCCATTTACTTATTCACTTTTTTATAAAAGTCCAAAATACATGTGTATGATCACTTTTATGCACACATATATACGTGTGTAAACAAGGGGCGATCTAGAGGCATTCTGGGTTGAGCGAACAATTCTGTGCATAAGCTGCTATTTTCAAAGGCTGTTATGCATGTGTATTTTCCAACTTACTCGCATATTTTTACACCTGCTAAACTGGCATGATAGTAAATGTGTTTATTGTGCAGTACTGACTGGGTGAACTGAGGGGAGTTCAAGCTGAAGAACCAGGAGGGTCTTGATTAGGTGCAGAAGGACTGGGCAAACTGGTCAGCTAATTTGTAAAACTGTTAATTTCTCTGACGCGCGCATGTTATAAAATGCACCAATTTACACGCGCAAATCGGGATTTATGCAGGTAAGTCCTATTTTACTTTCACGCGTAAAATATACGCACAAAAAGGTGAATTTTAAAAGCCCGGTGCGTGCATCAATTAGGGGATGTGCGAGCATGTCAGGCTTGCGCGCCTCCACCGTATTTTAAAAACCATCCAGATACCTGCGCATCTCCCACTGTGCGGACATCGCATTCCAAGTCAAAAAGGGGTTTGGTTTGGGCGAAGTCTGGGCGTTCCGGGGCGCAGCCAAGAAGTGTGCACTCACATACTTAATGCACCTTGGGCACGCGTCCAGGTCAAGGGCCTCGTAAGTTTACTTCCGCTATGGAGGAGGTGTAAGTTTAAAAAAAAACAAAACGAAAACTAGCCATATCTGAGGGGGGGGGGGGTGTGAAGGCTATTAAATTAGGGGGGTTTGGAGGACTTAGCTCTTAACTGGGTGGAACTGGTGGATGAACTGGTGAAACTAGCAATGCCATGAGCGTGTGCACCTTTTAAAATCCCCCGACTTGTGCGGTAACAGGATTTGCGCCCGCAGCCAGGCTATTTTAGAACATGTACGCATTTAGGCTCTTAGGTAGGAAACTGAAATCCAGAACCTCCAGGGTAGCATTCTCTGAAATGTTCCCTGTTCCACGTGCAGGTCCCCAGAGGCAGACAGAGCTCCGGAGTCTCAATGCGTGGATGAGACGATGGTGCAAGGAAGAGGGATTCAGTTTTGTAAGGAACTGGGGAACCTTTTGGGGAAGGGGGAGTCTCTTCCGAAGGGATGGGCTCCACCTTAAGCAGGTGGAACCAGACTGCTGGCGCTAACCTTTAAAAAGGAGAGAGCAGCTTTTAAACTAGAACAAAGGGGAAAGCTGACAGTCGCTCAGCAGCGCATGGTTCGGAGGGAGATACCTTCAAAGGATACTAATATGATGCATTAGAATTAGGGCATCCCCACAGTGAGGTTCCAATAATAAGAAAAGTAGTCCAAGTACCGGTAACTAAAAACTCACCTGAGCTAAAAAATTCTAACTTATCCCTATCAATTAAAAAGCAGACTGAAAATACAAACAAAAAACACACTTTGAAATGTTTGTATGGTAATGCCAGAAGTCTAAGAAGTAAGATGGGAGAATTAGAATGTATAGCAGTGAATGATGACATAGACTTAATTGGCATCTCAGAGACATGGTGGAAAGAGGATAACCAATGGGACAGTGCTATACCGGGGTACAAATTATATCGCAATGACAGAGAGGCGCACCCGGGAGGCGGTGTGGCGCTTTATGTCCGGGATGGCATAGAGTCCAACAGGATAAACATCCTGCATGAGACTAAATGCAAAATTGAATCTTTATGGGTAGAAATCCCTTGTGTGTCGGGGAAGACTATAGTGATAAGAGTATACAACCATCCACCTGGTCAAGATGGTGAGACAGAGAGTGAAATGCTAAGAGAAATTAGGGAAGCTAACCAAATTGGTAGTACAGTAATAATGGGAGATTTCAATTACCATCCAATCATAAGCAGAAGCAGACCTTGCACATAAGCAAGTACTCGGGATCACTGGTGCAGGTAAATAAGTATATTTCCATTCAATGGTAAATAACTGTTTTATTATTGAAAAGGTTCCAATATCCTTACTGTGGCAACTCCATATAAAGTAACAGTCAAGAGTTACAGGTCCCCCGACACGGTCCCGTGTTTCGCGGTGGCTGCATCGGGAGGGACCGGATGACATTCAAAATCTTATAAACAATCATCAGGAGCGCGCTCCTGATGATTGTTTACCTGCACCAGTGATCCCGAGATTTCAATTACCCCAATATTGACTGGGTAAGTGAAACATCAAGGTATGCTAAAGAGACAAAGTTCCTGGATAGAACAAATGACAGTTTTATGGAGCAATTGGTTAAGGAACAGACAAGAGAGGGAGCATAGGATTTGGTGAGAGAGGTAACAGTGGTGGGGCTGCTTGACAATAGTGATCATAATATGATCAGATTCAAATTAATGATTGGAAGGGGGACAGTAAGCAAATCCGTAGCTCTAGCGCTAATTTTTCACAAGGGAAGCTTTGATAAAATGAGAAAAATAATTAGAAAAAAACTGAAAGCTGTAGCTACAAAGGTAAAAAGTGTGTACATTGTCCAGATGTGGACATTGTTAAAAAATATCATCCTAGAAGCACAGTCCAGATGTATTCTACGCATTAAAAAAAGGTGGAAGGAAGGCAAAACAATTACCAGCATGGTTAAAAAATGAGATAAAAGAGGAAATTTTAGCCAAAATATCATAAGCATTGGCAAGTTAAATGTAATTTGAAAAGACGTTGGCCAAAGAGGCAAAAACTCACAATAAAAACTTTTTAAAATATATCTGAAGTAGAAAGCCTGCGAGGAAGTTGGTTTCAAGGGGTTAAAGGGGCACCTAGAGAAGATAAGGCCATCACGGAAATGCGGAAAGATTAAACGATTTCTTTTCTTCAGTGTTTACTGAAGATGATATTGGAGAAATACCCGTTCCGGAGAATGTTTTCATAGGTGATGATTCATATGAACTGAACCAAATCATGGTGAACCTGGAAGGTGTGGTAGGCCTGATTGACAAACTGAAGAATAATAAATCACCTCGACCGGATGCTATACACCCCAGAGTTTTGAAAGAACTAAAAAATGAAATTTCAGACCTATTTCAATTAATTTGTAACCTATCATTAAAATCATCCATTGTAGCTGAAGATTGGAAGATGGGCAATGTAACCCTGATATTTAAAAAGGGATCCAGGGGTGATCCAGGAAACTATAGACCGTTGAGCTTGACTTCAGTGCCAGGAAAAGTCATGAAAACTGTTATAAAGAATAAAATCACAAAACATTTATATAGACATGGTTTGATGGGACACAGCCAACATGGATTTACCTTAGGTAAATCTTGCCTCACTAATCTCCTACATTTTTTTGACGGTGTGAATAAACATGTGGACAAAGTGAACCGCTATGTGATGTATTTGGATTTTCAGAAGGTGCATGATAAAGGCTTCTAAGAAAACTAAAAAGTCAAGGGATAGGAATCGATGTCCTTTTGTGGATTTCAAGCTGGTTAAAAGATAGGAAACAGAGAGTAGGATTAAATGGTCAGTTTTCACAGTGGAAAAAGGTAAACAGTGGAGTGCCTCAGGGATCTGTACTTGGATTGGTGCTTTTTAATATATTTATAAATGATCTGGAAAGGGATATGACGAGTGAGGTGATCAAATTTGCAGATGACACAAAATTATGCAGATTAGTTAAATCTCAAGCAGATTGTGATGAATTGCAAGAAGACCTTGCAAGACTGGGCTTCCAAATGGCAGATAAAATTTAACATGGACAAGTGCAAAGTGATGCTCAAAATAACCCTTGCTGTAGTTACACAATGTTAGGTTCTATCTAAGGAGTTAATACCCAGGAGAAAGATCTAGGCAGCATAGTGGATAATACATTGAAATTGTCAGATCAGTATGTTGTGGTGATCAAAAAAAGCAAACAGAATGTTAGGAATTATTAGGAAAGGAATGGAAAATAAAAGGATGGATATCATAATGCCTCTATCGCGCCATGGTGAAACCGCATCTTAGGAACCATGTGCAATTCTGGTCACCGCATCTCAAAAAAGGATACAGTTGCATTGGAGAAAGTGCAGAGAAGGGCAACCAAAATGATAAGGGGTATGGAACAGCTGCCACATGAGGAAAAGCTAAAGAAGTTAGGGCTGTTCAATTTGGAGAAGAGACAACTGAGTGGAGATATGATAGACGTCTCCAAAATCATGAAAGGACTTGAACAAGTTAATGTAATTTGGTTATTTACTCTCTCAGATAATAGAAGGATCAGGGGGCACTCCATGAAGTTAGCAAGTAGCTCATTTAAAACAAATCGAAGAAAATTCTTTTTTACTCAGCACATAGTTAAGCTCTGGAATTCATTGCCAGAGGATGTGGTTACAGCAGGTAATGTAGTTGGGTTTAAAAAAGGTTTGAATAAGTTCCTAGAGGAAAAATCCATAAACTGCTATTAATTAATAAGCAATAGTTGCTTGTGATTTATTTAACATTTGGGTACTTGCCAGGTAATTGTGACTTGGATTGGCCAATGTTGGAAAGAGAATACTGGGCTTGGTGGACCATTGGTCTGACCCAGTATGGCATAATCTTATGTTCTTATGTTCTTTTGTTCATATAAGCACACAAGTTACAAAATGGCCACGTCCCCGGGTGCATGCCAACGTATATGCGCCAATGTGTGCCTTTGCTCCAATTTGAAATTTACCATCCCTTATTTTTAAAATAAAGTACATGCATTCATTGCATTGATATATGTGGTCTTAATGCATGGATTGCAGTCACACATAAGCCTACATATGCAATGCATGTATGTTGCGGGGTAGAGATATGCATGTTGTATAAAATGTATATACATATATCATATGCATGTGTTATAAAATATTATTGTGGCAGACCCCCCCAGTCTGGCCACTAGATGCCACTATCCTTGTCCTTAGAACACATTTAGAAAAGGGCCTGTCATTCCCTCCCACCTGAGGTTCTGATTGGATGCCTCCGTGCTATTTAGCCCAGCCATTTTAACAATCAGGAGGTTCAGTTACAGAGAGCAGCTGCAGAGTAAAGAAGTATTTTCTGCACAATCTGGTAGGGCCTCCTGGCCTTGCCCTAAGGAGTTTTCTTTCACAGGGGATACCTCATCCTGACTCCCTGCCAGAGAGTCCTTCATATTTTGAGTCACAGAAAGACAGAGGGTTGAGCCTGATACACTTTAAGGGTAAAAGGGCTCTCACCAGGTGTCCAAAGACCTGCGAGCCTTCTCTAAACACTAGGCAGGCAATCACCAATAATGGATCTGCCGCTAGAGACAGCAAAGGCTAAAGGCGTCCTCTTTTTGGAAGGAACTGAATTCACTCTGCTTCTTTGGAGAAAGTCGTCCTCACTGGCCGAAGTCAAAGGGCAGTGGCTGAAGAACAGCAAGTTAGTCCTGGGGGAACTCTGCGCTACTGTGGAGCACAGAATTTGCACAGAATTCCTCCCCTCCTGCGCAGAACTGCCAAATTCTGGGCATAAAATAGCAAAGGAGACCCCGGCATGCTTTGAACGGAGAGTGGGAAGACGAAGGCCCGCTTATGTCGCGGGATGCGCTCCATTTGCAGAAACCTGTAGTGCAGCTAGCATGGATGTGAATGATATAAGGCACTCCCTCCTTCCACCCACCCGAGAGTCGACCATGGGCAGGAGCAACCAGCAAAGCCTCCTGAAACTGATGTCAGAGGCATGGACAAAGGCATGAGGACATCTAAAAGTCTGCCTTCACTTTCTCTCTATGCCATTGCCTAAGGGGCAGAGTGGTAGCTGGACTCTCTCATACTTTTTTTTTCATATTAGCATCTACTTCTTCTGTTTGTAATCCCAGTATCTCTCATTTAGATGCACAAATCTATATCTGCTCTGGTACATTTTGATAAAATCTTTTTTTTTTTGTTTCCTCAAGACACGGTTGCAGTGGAGACTCAAGATTATGCACTGTTGGCCCTCATAAAACATCTTTTTCTATCACAAATGTTCAACAAGGGATCAGACACTAGAGATGTGAATCGTGTGCCAGATCGTCTTAACGATCAGGTTCGGCTGGGGGGGGGGGGGAAATCTGATCGATAAGATATGTGAGTATAAGTATAGTATAATAGGGGCTAATGAGTAAAGATGGCCGGCGCCATCTTTAAAGATGGCGCCGGCCATCCAGTGCTCCTACCATGTGACAGGGGCCGGCCAATGGCACGGATACCCTGTTACATGGTAAGGGCAAAGGGGCATCGGAGCCATTTTTCTTTAGCGCAGCTGATGCCTGGGAATGGGAAATCGCTCCCCGAGGCCCCCCTGGACCACCAGATAATTTTAAAAGGTTTTGGGGGGTCGGGAGGGTGGGGGAGGCTAAGGGGGGTCGATTTAAAGGGTCGGGTGGGTTGTTTTTTTTAATTGGGCCATCGGCGCCATTTTAATTAGTGGCAGCCAAAATGGCGCCGATGGCCCGAGAGCGGGAGATCGCACCAGGACCCCCCCCCCCCCCCCACTGGACCACCAGGTAATTTAACATTTGGGGGGGGGGGTTCGGGAGGCTGGGGGAGGGTAAGGAATTGGTTTTAAAGGGTCGGGGTGGGTTTAGGGGTTGTTTTGGTGTGCTGGTTTTCCCGCCCTCCCCCAAATAATTCCCGTGCCCTATTTAATGATTTAGGACGATTTATGACGATAAATCGGGGGCATTTGTATTGTATCGTGCACTCTGACGATTTAAGACGATTTTAAAATTATCTGACTATAATTTTAATCGTTCAAAAATGATTCACATCCCTATCAGACACTCCATTTCTATTGAACATTATTCACATACCCATATTAGCAATCCTTTAAAGTCCAAGATGAAAAATCTTGGAAACAGAAACATTGGTACTATAGTATGCAAATACATTCATTCTTTGGTTAATTTTTGTGTGACATTTGTACATGAAATATTTCCTTGAAACTGACATTTATTATGTATTTATTGATTTTGTATACCATTGTAGGGTGGGCCATCACAACAGTTCACATAATTTTATTTTTTTATTTACCAACATTTGATCTCAATTGAGATATCATACCAGTTTACATTCAGGTACTGTAGGTATTTCCCTATCCCCAGAGGGCTTACAATCTAAGGTGTACCTGAGGCAATGGAGGGTAAAGTGACTTGCCCAAGGTCACAAGGAGCGACAGCAGGACTTGAAACCTGGTCTTCTGGTTCATAGTCCACTGCTCTAACCACTAGGCTATTCCTCCCCCCTCCTCCAACTGAGAGGAAGAACATCTAATATATAAATGAATAAATTATTAGTTAATTAATTAATTAAGACAAATAGCAAATAAAATCCAAGGTAATAATGTTAGTAATATATAAAGTAGAGGTAAAAATCAAATACGTTAAAACATTATTAAAAGAAGATAAAATCTGGAGAAAGCACGTGATAAAAAGCAGGTTACTGTATTATATGTACATATGTCTATCAAAACATAACAAACCAACAAAGTTACCAAAGAATATTTCCTCACAATAATAAAACAAAAATTACACGGTCTCCAAAATAGATTGGAAAAGCAAGGGTCAAAACAATGTTAACCCCTAGGCAGGACGGAGCCCGTAGAACCAGGGGGCTCCTTACAACTATTACATAAAGGAACACATCAAAGTGCCCAGAATTAACCAGACAAGTAAAACACTGCCAGAGAGAGGACAAAGGAAATGCAAATATCAGGCCCAAGTTTACATATATACAGTGTGTAGCATGACTCCTGAGGCGGAGATCTTAGAGAGAAAAAAAATATCCAGAACTGTAATAATGAGAAACCTGCTCATGACAAGGATTGACTCTTGGCAAGAGAAGCAGTAGCAGATTTTGAGGATCCTCCTCTCCTATCTTTTACAGTTTGCACCTACACCCGGGGGCCATTAACGGGAAATCCAGTCTGCCAACAAAACTGAGACCAATAGACCTATGTCCTGGGGATTCCCATTATATTCACAGTACTCACTACAGGGATCCTGGTTAAAGGCAAGCCAGCATGAAGCAGCACCACACATACGGTTAAACGGGAAAAATGAAAATTAAATTTAAAAGCATCCATTTTGGGACAAAGTCTGCAGGCACTTTTTTTCCCATGGACTTTGTACCAAGTTTCCAAGAGACAGTCCACATGTACTTTGGCTTTGAAACTTGCCACGGGTACAAAGTATCTGTGGACCTTTGCAGTTGCTTTTTTGTTGCAGGCAGGCAGACCTTCTACGGAAAACAAGGCACAGAGAGTTAAAAACAAATGCAATCTGTGTGCTACTGTGTGTGTCAGCTGAACTGACCAGTCAGCCTTGCTGTCTCTGTCACTGCTCTGTGCATCCGTGTGTCTCTACTGCACTCAGTCTACCAACACCCCAGGAGGCAGGGACAGGACATGCCAGTAGGTCCTTAGTGGAGGCGTGAGATCAATACCTGGTGCAGGGCCAGCATTTAGACATTAACGCGCTGCTGGAAAGTGCTTAAATGTAAAGAAACATTCCAATAGTGGGGATAACACAGTAACAAAAAGAGACCTCCCTCTCAAGCAAACTGGAAGACATGCCTCTTTTATAAAAGCGTCAAGGCCTTCTCCTTGCAACAAGGTTATGTCTGCATGCGACAACAGACGCCAGTATCTATCCGGTATTATGTTGTGGTTTGATCTGTAAGTGATCTGTGCCATTTTCCAGTATTAAAAAACAACTATTTCAAATTAGAAAAGGGAATATTTAAATCAATCGGTCGCTTATCCAGGGATGCTGATAGAAGCCTGATGGAACTACAGAGCATAAAGTAACTGCTGGAAGGTGTTTAAAAATACTGTCATTAAGCATGGTAGTTCTGCAGTCTTTTTTCAGAACGTGATAGTGCTAGGAACAGAGAGCTCTCTCACCAGAGGAATCACCCTGCACCTCATTAGATGCCCTGGCCACCTTGAAGAGAATGCCCGTGAATTGCACAGGGGATTCTTCGTCCAATAAAATGTTTCATGTGGAAAGATATTCCTGACTGGAAACGATGGCACAGCCATCAATTTTTTTGTACTCATTCCTCAGCCTGGCACACCTGTGACACTGTTCTTTGATATCCCAAACTGAAAAAGTGCTTTGGGGGATAGGGGCAGACTGCACTGCAAGAAGCTTAAGGCGGTGCCTGAATGTCTTAAACATATCGGGGCCGACACAATTAAAATGTGCTGAAAACGGGCACTGAACACGCTGAACACTCAGCACCCACGTTCCTAATGCTCCCCCAGGCACCCCTCCAGGGGTGCCTGGGGGATCATGTTGTCAATAGGGTTGCCAACTTTTCCATAGAGCAGGACTGAACACTTGAGGAATGGATCCCCCTCATTTGCATAAATTTTAGGTCCTGCCAGTGAACCTGCAGAACCACTGGGAGCTCAGGGTTGTGCTGTGCATGGGAAAGGAGGCAGGGATACAGCACAGCTCTCCTTCGATAGGCTCCTGCCTTATTCTTCCTACATCTAAGAGGCTATGGGAAAAAGAAGGATCCACCTGCAAAATCGGACATTTAGCGTCTGGTCGGTACTTCTGACTGAATACTGTACAGAATGCCTGAAAACCTGGCTGTCCTGGACAATTGGCAACCCTATTTATTTATTTATTTAATTTGTTGAGTTTTATATACCATCATTTGGTGAAGCCATCACAACAGTTTACAAGATTCAAAAGGTATTTTCTTAACAATTGTGAATTAAGGTATAACAGGATACATATTATAAAACAAAAAGTTAATCTTTTTTATAGTCCAGAAAAAAAAATCATTTTTGAATGAGAAGGGTTTGTTTGGTGCTGGTTGGTGACAAGTTATTTCGTGGATTCAGTTGGTAGATCTTTTGGGTGTTTGGATGTTGTGATGTTTGATTGTCAATGAAGACTTTGTAAAACAGCCATGTTTTTAGATCTTTTTTGAAAGTTTTGAGTAAGGTTGGGTTCTCAAATCTTTTGGGAGAGAGTTCCATATTTTAGGGCAGGCAATGGAAAATGCTCTCTCTGGTTGTTGTCAAGTGAGCATCTCTGTTGTGGGAGACTGTTAAGCGGCCTGTGTTGTTTGAGCGTAAGTTTCTTTGGGGATTCTGGGGTGGTTATGTTTAAACCAATTTGACCTTGATGTTCATTGTTTAGTAATTTGTGTATGATGGTCATGGATTTGTGTTCAATTCAGGCTTTAATTGGAAGCCAGTGTAGTGAAATCAGTATAGGTGTTATGTGGTCATTCTTCTTTATTCCTGTCAGAATTCTGGCTGCTGAGTTTTGCAAAATTTGGAGAGGCTTGAGGTTGGAAGATAGTATTCCAATCAGTAGAGAGTTGCACTAGTTGATGGTTGAGAATATGAGTAGCTGTAGTACAGTTCTGAAGTCATAAAGGTTAAGAAATGGTTTCAGATGTCTTAGGGTTAGTAATTTGTGATATCCTTCTTTGATTCTGTTTGATATATGGTTCTTGAATGAAAGTTCTTTGTCAATAATAATTCTTAGGTTTCTGGTGTGGGTGACAGGGAGTATTGGGTTCATTTGATTGTCAAGTATGAGTTGGGGTGGTGGTGTTGGATTGGGTTTTTTATCCATGAGGATTATTTCAGTTTTGTCAATGTTGATTATAAGTTTCAGTGATATTAGAAGATGTTTGAGACAAGTAGAGCAGATGTTTCTTTGTACGTTTCTTCAATTGAATTTTGGATGGGAATTAGAAGTTGAATGTCGTCAGTGTAGAGGAAGTGGGTGATTCCACTATCTTTTAGTAGTTGGCACATGGGAAGAAGGTATATGTTAAATAGAGTGGCCAATAACGCTGATCCTTGGGGAAATCCAGTGTTGAGGCTAATCTTTTTGGATGGGCTGTTGTTAATTGATACTTGTAGGTTCTGTCGGATAGATAGGATGAGAACCATTGTAAGGTGGTGTCAGTTAAACCGATTTCAGTCAGCCATTCTAGGAGTATATTGTGGTTTACTGTGTCGAAGGCAGCTGAGAGGTCAAGGAGAATGAGTAGGTATTTTTTGCCTTTGTCGAATCCTCTTAGTATCGTGTCAAAAAGAGTAGGAGAGTTTCTGTGCTTAGGTTCTTTCTGAATCTGTATTGGGTTGGTGATAGGATGTTGTTGTTTCAAGATAATCATCAAGTTGGGAGTGTACGACTTTTTCGATAATCTTGGCTATGAAAGATAGGTTTGAAATAGGGCGGTAGTTTGCAAGGATTTCAGGATCCAAGTTCTTTTTTAGTATTGGTTTGATTACTGCAGATTTGAGGCATATGGGATAATTACCTTCAGTCAGGGATAAAATGACGATCTTGGTGATAGTTTTAGATATGGTGGGTTTGATTGTTTTGAGGGTTGTTATGGGGATGCTGTCTAGGGGATGGTTGGCGGGGTTCATTTTTTTGATAATAAATTGAATTTCAAGGGTGGAGGCGGTGTCAAAGTTTTTCCATGTTGAGGTTAACTTAGTGTTCAGTCTGATGTTTTGGTTGTTGTTGCTTAAGTTGGTTTGTATTAGGTTTGATATTTTCTTGTTGAAGAATTCTGCAAATTCATTACTTCCATGTTTGGTGCATGTAGTTTCTTGGGTAGTTTTAGTGAGGTTTTGTACTATTGAGAATAACATTCTGGGGTTGTGATGAAATTTGGTGATTTTGTTAGAGAAGAATTCTTTTTTTGCATTGTTGATGGTGTTTTTATATTGTGCTAGGTGGCTCCGATATATATTTAGTGTGGTTGCAGTTTTGTTCCTTCTCCATTCTTTTTCTTTTTTCCAGAGTATACGTTTGGCTGCTCTGATGTTATCATTATACCATTGGTTGATGTGTTTTGATTGCTTTTTTGTCTTTGTAAAGTGGGATTGATGCTGTCTGCTACTTTTTTTGTGATGTTTAGCCATGATGTTATTGCATCTTCCGAGTTTGCTAGTGCCTCCTTGACAAAGGGATCTCGCAAGCGGTCAAATGTCCACTTGTTTAGAAAACGGATGCCGAATTTATCGGGGTTGGTTTCCCTAATCAGACCACAGCCAGGGGTTCAGGAAACGGACACTTGTTAACTGAGTGTAATATTTCCTGAATCCGACCGCCGGCACTTTGTTTAAAACGTCGGACTAGAAAGACCAATAAAGACCAGCTCTAAAAGTCACACAGAAAAGTTTATTATAAAGAAAGGCGTGGTTTCTTTAGGAGTAGCAAGCGATACAAGCAAGCGGTGTAAACTCAAACCTACTCAGTGATCTATCGTTCGTGCACAGCTTTATAAGAGTTTGCCTTCAGCCAATCACGAGGTGTCTACGTTTCCCCACCCCTTATCCCTTGTCCAATTATTAAATTTTTGTATGTACTTTGCCCTGCAACTAGGGTTGATCGCACTGCTCCTCATGCTGCCTGTAACGTATGTGGAAGCTGGTTTCTCTTCTTTGTCTAAGTTTTGTTTTCCTTGTTCTGACATCTGTCATTACTTCATTATGGGTTTTGCCTAGGAATCCTTCACACCTATCTGCATCACACATCGCCTGTCTTAGGTTGTTCCGCCTGACCAAGGCTATTCCTTAGTGGCTAGAGACTTACCCGTCTTCGTACCAATGTGCTCATTTTTCACAGGTGGCTATTTCTTGTGGTAGGGAATGGTGTGTTGATGTCATTAGAATCCAGGAGCATCAGGTTCAGGGTTTCTGCTTGATTTAATATTATCCATGTGCTGGTCTGGGTTACCAACATTTCAGACACTTGATCTCGACATCTTCGAGGGCAGATACAGAGAAATGGTAGACATAGACAGACACCAAGTCCTAGCAAAGCAATTGTACATATGGAGCCAATCAGAATTTTCAAACCTGAGCCTAATCCAGAGAACCATGATCCAAGGAATCTAAAGGGATCACTGACTTTGAATCCTTTCCATGTCTGCACCGGCACGTGAGCGATAGACATCATGTTTCGGGTGATCTCTTCAATTAGTTCACCTTTGTCGTCTATTTGTAGGCAACAGTTACTAAGGTTAAACTTTCCCCAGAGTCCTCCTTCGGAGGCTAATATGTAATCTAACGCTAGACGGTTCTGGTAAATGGCATTCCGGAAACCCTTTTGCTGTGTAGCTAGTATTCTCAGTGCTTTTGCAGTTTCATTAGTAATTATTTCAACAAAAGCTTATAATCTTATAATGCAGTTTAACATATATATTGGGGTTCTGTATCCCCAAGAGCCATCCTGAGCCCAGGAGGTAGGGTCGTAGTAGGCCACGATAAGCTCTGGAGGCCATTCATCATCCTTCCAATTACCTATTTTGAGGTCACGCTTCCTTCTTGAGCCAGAGTAGGTGCTGGACAGGGGCATTCCTAATTGCTGACCCATTTGTAGGGGGATTAGAAAAAATGAGGTACGAATGGTACCCATGGTACAGGTTCCAAACCATCCCTTTGGTAAGGAGGAATGGGCGTAGGTGCCACATATCCAATATAGCCCGTTCGGGGCAAGCCAGCTCGGAGGAGCTAATCCATTTCTCAGGGAAAGGAAAGGCAGGCGTTAATTTTTGAGAATAAAAATGTGCGTCTTAGATGCACATTTTTTTTTTGCATCGTGTGTGAGCACTAATAGCCTCATCAACATGCATTCGCATGTGATGAATGCTATTTGTTTCACCGTGCACTGGACGCACGTCGTGTATGTGCTAATCCCCTTATTGCAGAAGGGGATTAGCTAGCGCCTATACAACCCGCGTCCAACTGCGTGTTAAACAGTGCGCTTGGCTGAGCGCACTGTACTGCATCGGCCCCATCATGTGCCAATTTCTTTACAGAAGGCAAAGAAGCAGCTGTCTAGAGAGCTGGCTGTGTGGGAGGTACTCTGCAGCAGAAACCTTAGTTCTGTGTCATCAGCAAGCCTCCTGGGAGTAACCTGCATGCAGAACAAGTGTCAATGCCTCCAAGTGCTGGTTTTCATTTATCCCGTCAACATTTGTGCTGCATGGCAGGCTCACAAAATACCTTCTCCAGTTACACCTCGATTGCTATATGGTGTGCCTGTGCTAAGAGAGCGATATGAAGATTAGTTTGCTCAATTATATGAGGCATAAAAAAAGCAGTATAAGGTGGCGTATAATGTTCAGTTAAAGGCTGTGCTAATAAAATTATTAGCAAAGGTCACGGGACACCAGGGGGCGCCCTGGAAAATAGTAAAGGAGTTCACTGTTCCTTGCTTAGAATGTGTGGTGGAGTCTTTCTGGGCCAGGACCTGGTTATGCCTAGGTAGCAGGACCCCCAGATCACCGGTGGGCTAAATCCAAGTTGCTACACAGTTCCCAGGGCTCTCTCTTCCTTCTTCGATCACTCACTCTTCTCCGACTTATCTCTTAGCCCCTAGAATGCCAGGTCCATCCGGCAAGGAGGAGGTTTGCAACCCTGGGGGCCCCCTAAGTGCAGTCGTGGGCAATACAACTCAGCCCAACTTTACATACCCTTTTGGGGCAGCAAGTACTCACAGTGGCTGGTAGTAGCAGAGGTCAGAGGCACCATTAAATGATGCATGGAGGCCAACAGTGGTCTTCAACTGAAAATCCTTTACTTTAACTTAAAAAAGATGATCCACCAAAGTACGGTAAACACCATAAAGAGCAAGACAAAAATCATAAGCAGAAAAGGAGTGGCCTGTTTGACCATGGTGCATTGAGCAGCCACTCTCCTTCTCTAACTGACCCAGTCTCCGCTCTCCCTGCCCCATAGAGGGGGGAATGATTTTCCTCAGTAACAATCATATACGGGGCGGGGGGGGGGGGGTGGAGAAACTCCAAATTTCTCCAAAATAGTTGTCTCAAAAAACGTGTTCCAATGGTCCTCTAAAAAAAATCAGCAGCTTCACCCACCGTTAACTGGCCGTGAGTTAAAACAGCCAAGCTCCAATGTCCACAGCAAGGGAAAACTGACCTTACTGCAAAAAACCGGTCTCAAAATTCTTTAACAACGTCTTCTTCAAACTAATCCCCACCCTTTGCTGTTTACTGGGCGCGAAGGTGAAAATCAGAGTCCCGGCCCTTTAGAAAGAAGGGGTTTGCCTATCCTTTAGGATCTGGATCATAGGGTCAAGAACAGCAAAGCTTCTTCACTCCAAACTTCTTCAAAAATCTACTCTTCTCCAAAACTCCAACTCCTGGGTCAGTCTCACTGTGAGGTAACAAAGACCCCTCTCTGATCAGTCTGCCAGGGATGCAGCAAGACCTCATCGATCAATTCTTGGGGAGGCAAGACATGGTCCAAGGGCAATATATAACCCCTGAAACACCCCCCACAGAGAACGCGGGGGTGAAAAAAACAAGGGGAGGATCCCAAAATGCAAAGCTGAAAAATAGGGCCAGAAAGCTTACATAAAAGCATCTGTAACGTGACATGGTCTGAACCTCGGGTGAGCTGGACCGTCTTGGAGCCAGGTTCTAGTCTGCAGTGGTGCTCTAAGGGCCTGATGTAAAAAGATGCGCAGTACAACTCTGCACTGAAATTAGCGCACAGTTTTTTTTTAACCCACCCATTAAAAAAAAATGTAACTCCCGATCCAGTAACTTATGGCATGCTAATGCATCGGGAGTTTAAAAAGTGTGCCAACTCAAGTTAAATTGTGTGCTCAGCCTTTTGCATAGACTGAATGCACATTCTAATTTGGTCAGGGAGGGGTAAAAGGAGTTCATGTGATCTAGCCTCCAGCACCAGAGGGGAAAAAATGCATGGAGGCAGAAGAAAAACCACCTTCCTCTTCATGTTTTATGTGCATAAAACTTATTTCATGCTCAGAAAACATGCTGTGTGTGCATACAGCATGTTTTCTGCACATAAAATCTTGACTACAGGTCCCAGCACTGGAACTCCAACTTCCACCCATAGACATTAGTCTTGGAAACTTTACTCCGCTGCGGACTAGCAGTTAAGTTTCCAGTGCTAAGAAAGCACAAGTTAAGCCAGTGCACCTCTCTGCATTGAGGGGGTACCAGCTAATGCCATCATTAGCTTATGGTTTACATGTGAGGGTGCAAACCAAAGCCCACAGTTTTACATACACATTTTGTATGCACAAAAATCTGCTGAAGCAACATTACTTGTCTCACTTATAACAACTTCGGATATACAGTTAGTCATGAAAAATTACTTTAGAAAATTTCCTGTAAACTATATGAATGCTGTGATAACGATTTATCCTGATTGGGTCTCAATAACACAAGTACGACGGAGAGGGATTTTAACCCTTCGTCAGGAAACCATAGCTTTGGGTTTTTCATTTCTATTAAGGTTTCCCTGTAAATGATTATTAAGAAAAGGGGTTGAAACTTATATTTTCTTTTCACCAGACCAATTAAACATTTTTCTAGATTCAAAGAAACGTACCACTTCATCTCCAATAGACATGTAAATATAAAATGAATGCTGGAAAAGTGTGTTAATGCCTTGTTATGAGAAATATTTATGTTTAAATCTCTCTTTAAAATTACCAGGATCTCCCAAATTATGATTTTTGGTAAAAATGGAAATATAATTTTGCTTTGTATATTGCTGGATATATTTATTTTATTTCTGTGTATTTCTAAGCACAAAATATTTGTTTTGTGTTATTATTTTAAATTGATAAATAAAGAATAAAAAAAAAAAGAGAGTCTTGCTGAATTGGCAGTAAAATTTGCGCACCAAAATATGTGTGCAATGCAGATAAAGCTTGCACTCTGCTGAGCACATCTTATTACATCAGCCTCTCTGTGCATCAAGATTGTAGAACTCAAGCCTCCTGCAGGCTTCACTTCTGCTGATCTGGTATCCTGGCCTGACTGGTGCCAGCTGTTTGCCAAGTATAGGATGCCAACCAAGCTACATGCTGAGGACAAGGTGGTGTGCTCTCATTTACATAATGGGACCCTAAGCTGAATTCATCTTCAAGAAATTTGTCTTCAAGGTTGAAGGCAGATAACATGTTGTCCTGGCATCCTAGATGACACTAACCCCCACACGAAGTGCACCAGTATGTTTCACCTATCTCCAGGAAAAAGAAGCCCATACACCAATAAAGAGCCGAATAATGGTAGGTGTGGTCACAGCTACATAGAATGACAAGCAAATAGGGATGTGCAGCAGGGACGGATACGTTCGATTTGGTATTCGTATTCGTCGGGACCCAAATCCGTTACATCCGTTTTCGGTGGACCCCAATTCATCCATTAGTTACGTATGGTATTCGTTTCCCATTAAAGTTAAAAAAAACCCCATCCCAACCCTTTAAATTTAATTAACTACAACCCCCCACCCTTCTGACCCCCCCAAGACTTGCCAAAAGTCCCTAGTGGTCCAGCGGGGATCCTGGAGCATTCTCCTGCACTCGGGCCATTGGCTGCCAGTATTCAAAATGGCGCTGTTAGCCTTTGCCCTTACTATGTCACAGGGGCTACCGGTGCCATTAGTCGGCCCCTGTCACATGGTAGGAGCACAAGATGGCACCGGCCGTCCATTGCTCCTAACATGTGACAGGGGCCGACCAATGGCAACGGTTGTGACATAGTAAGGGCAAAGGCTATCGGCGCCATTTTGAATAACGGCAGCAGACGGCCTAAGTGCAGGAGATCGCTCCAGGACTCCTACTGGACCACCAGGGACTTTTGGCAAGTCTTGGGGGGGTCAGGAGGGTGGGGGTTTTATTCGTTAGTGATACGTTGCATTCGTGGGAGTTCGCCATACGTTTTGGAACCCCACTAATTCAATGAATAGGGACCTATATGTTGCGGATTGCAGATCGTTCAAAACGAATGCACATCCCTACAAGCAGACCACATTTGAGATGTACTGGCCATATCAAAAGAATATCATTCTGCCAGAGGACATCTTGGTCAGTCAGATGGGATTTTGACATATGATAACTAGTGTTCCTTCTATGAATTGAATTGCTGTATGCAAACATTTTTACACATGAGCAACATTATCCTGTGAGCACTACTTTCTTTCATGCAAAAAGCCTATCGACTTGTATGCTCACAGCAACCCAGCCAATATTCCCTCTAAGGACTAAGTCCAGTCTTTAAAATAATTGCCTAATCTACTAAGAGCAGTTATAATAAAATATGATTATGAAAAAATATTTTCAGTAAAAACATTCAAAAGTGCTTTCCTCATGCAAGTGAAATTAATAAATAGCAAACTTTTGTTAAAATAGAAATGGAGAAGAGATTACCATAATAGCCAATGATATGATATATCATCATTTTCACAGCAAGAATTAAAGTTTCTCAAGAAGTAGAACTTTAAAATGCAGACAGATCCTCACCAAATACAGAATAGAAAGACCATAAAGTATAAATAGAAACATGCCAACAAATACTGAACTGGAAACCACAAGCCCGACTGTATTATGCAGTGCAACAGTGGAAAAATAGAAACATCATTCCTCGCAAAATATCAAGCAATAAAATTAAGAGATATAAAATATTATTCATGATATTAAAACTATACTAATAAAAAGAGTAAATATGTCAGAACAGTCAACAAACATCCAATAATTTCAAAAACTTGCATAAATTTGTTCTATTTCCCAAATACCAATAAAATATTTCAAAGCATCTGATGAATAGAACATCCAATAATTTAAAAGTGTTATAAATTTCCCAAATCACCAATAAAATACTTCAAAAACAGTAGAAAAATCAAACAACACCCAATAATTAAATAAGGATTAAAAAATCTCCTGCTCTCCATACCTGGAACCTTTTGATTTCCAGTCACCCAGAATTGTTTGTGGATTGGGGGAGATGGGACCATACAAACTTTATCTTCTCTCTCACACACACACACACTTTCCAAAACATTCATTCTTTCACACAGATATGCCCATGCTATCATACAACCTCCCTCTCTTATTTATTTATTTATTTATGTGTTTTTATATACTGTTGTTTGGAACTGGCCTTCACAACGGTTTATATCTGAAAGAACAGTACATATAACGTTATGCAGAAGAAAACAGTAATACTTCTAACGTTTAACAGGAACAATAACAGATAACATTTAACTAATGTATGGATCAGAAGTATGTATGGTCACAGATTGTGATCTGGTTACATTTTACGGTTTGAGTTGAGCGTGTGGCTGTGCGTCCGGCGCCCATGTGCACGTCGCTGGTACTTATGCACGCGCATAAGCAAGTGATTTTGTGCGCACGGCTCGCCTCTGTGCTCACAGAATGAATCGGCGGACAGGGCTGCGATCAAATAGAAATGGTGACGGTGACCACGTGGGCAATATGGCGAACACCTCGGAGGGTCTCCACGTGGGAGGGCCCTCGTATCGAACCGGGGTTTAGCTCGGATAGGGCTGATCAACCCGGTAGCACTGACGCCGGCTGGTGATCTGTGCGGCTATTCGAGCCTCGGAGACCGGAGACTTTTAAGACGTTTTCTACCTTACCTTGTCTCGGCATTTCCCAGTCTCGTTCAGGGCGGTCTCCAGCTGTGGGGGGAGAGGGAAAAGTACCTTCACCGCCATGCTCGAATTTGCACCTGCTGCCTCTCAGCCACACCCGTTGCCAGGGGCTAAGTCCACGCAGGGGGCCGGCTGCCGGACTGAGGCCTACCTCTGAGGGATCGCGGAAATCACCTCAGGAATCTAGACTGGGGGAGGGACCCGTAGGTATCACCACAGGAGAGCAGGGCTCGTCTGTAGAGGTAAGTTTTTCTTCTTTGTTTTGGATTTCTTTGGTTAGAATACTCTAACGCTGTGCAAGCATGTATAGAGTCCCTAACTGCTATGGAGACGGAAAATACTGAAGAGCATGGCGTCCCGCAGGGGCACATGCACTAAGGCAGACGCCAGACCGAAATCCGATCCGTCTCCAACCGCCAGCAGGAGCACACTACACCCACAGGCTCTCTCTCCCTCAAACACACACACATTATATGTGTGGGTATGCCTATGACAGCCTATATGTGATACATGGGCTCTCACAGGCACATATATGCAGGCTTTCACACACAAACACATGCATACAGGCTCTCACACAGACACACATACATACACAGGCTCTCACACACATATACATCCACATGGGGCAGATTTTAAAAGCCCCGCATGCGTAAATCCAGCCGGATTTACACGTGAGGGGACTTGCGCGCCAGCACGCCTATGTTGCATAGGCCACCGGCGCGTGCAAAGCCCCGGGACGCGCATAAGTCCCGGGGCTTTGCTTGGGGGACGTGTCGGGGGGGGTGTCGGGGGCATGTCGGGGCGGCACGGCATTCAGGGGCATTCTGTGGGCGTGGTGCCGGCCCGGAGGCATTCCGGGGGCGTGACCGAGGCCTCCGAAACAGCCCCCGGGCCGGGGAATGGCACACCGGCAGCCCGCCGGCGCGCACAAGTTAAGCCTGCCTGAGGCAGGCGTAACTTTCTGCACAAAGGTAGGGGGGATTTAGTTAGGGCTGGGGGGTGGGTTAGGTAGGAGGAGGGGAGGGGAAGGTGGGAGAGGCCGGAAAAAATAAGAGAAACTCCACCATAGCACCACTTGCCTTCCTGCACTGAGAGAGAAAAGTTGTGTGTGCCAGCAGGAAAAGTTGTGCATGGGTACAAGCATTCACAACTTAGGAGTACTGATGATAGCTGCATTATGGTCCCCAAGAGAATGAGAGTTGAGATAGTACAATCTCAGTCATTTAGAATTTATCAAATGCAAGAAAAGGTACAAAGAAACCATTTTGTGGCCAGGCCCTGGATGTTAGGTAAAAGAGAAGGTTCCCTCTTTCAAGCACTGCCTCAACCCTAAGCCTTGCCAAGGCAAGGAGCTTCTTCTCATGTCAAAGCTGCCCTTCTTTGGCAGAAGGTGCTAGCTGACCTACGTGAAGTGAAAAGTAAACCTGCCTGACTACATTGCTCGCTGGATGAAATCCTGTGCTTTCCTACTCTTAAGTGTGTAGCAGTAACCAAAAGACTGAATTTTTCACCCTATTTGGATGACCCAAGACACAAGTAACTGGCAATAGCCCACAGTTCAAGGCCTAATTATTTTCAGACTTTTAGCTCAATTTGATATCTGCCATGAGATGGCAAGTCAGTATTTTCCCAAGCAAATGGATTCGCAGAAAGAGCAGCAGCCACTGCAACAAGATTCCTGTTTCAACTGGATCTCTTATCTTGTCCTTCTGAGCTGCTGCACCACACCAACAGAATCTACAAGGGAAAGTCCAGCTAAGCTCTCCTCACTATCCTTCCTTCATTACCAGCAAAACTTGCACTGAAATGGCCTAATTTCACTGTTGTGCAACAAAATAATGCCACAGCTAAACACAGCAATGAGCAGGGTCCTCAGTTTCCCACAATATCAAGGCCATAAGAACCACCACAAAATTCACCTCGTCCAATGGATTTTACTGATATCGGCAGAATTGCCGCAGGAGACGGAGAAGCTGAGGTGTTGAGAGGCAGAGTGTCTTGCTGCAAGTTGCAGAGAGGCTGTCTAGTATGCTCAGGGCCGCCATCAGGGCAGTATTCTTGGGCCTGCAGTATGGGGCCCCAGGATCTACTGCCACATATGGGGGCCCGCCACAGCCGCCAGGCGGCAGGTGCGCTTGGGGGATGTATTAGTTCATGGCAAAGAGGCCCACTGAGGCTCTCTCCGACAGTCTGTCGCCCAGGGGCCTACTGAAACCTGGAGCCGGCCCTGGGTGCGGGCCCCAGAGAAGGGAGAGAATCAATGCTATGCGTGTCTTTTAGACACGCATAGCATTGATTTACAGAGCACCGCGGACAGAGACTCGTCCGCGCGCTCTGTCCTGCCAGCGTTCACTGTCTGACGTGGCTGTGACGTCACCGCCGCGTCAGACAGTATGCGCCGGCAAAGCGCGCGGGCCGTCGCTGTCTGCTTGCTAGCTGGAGGCTTGTGGCCCAGACATTTTGGCTGTATGGGGCCTCAAAATTCCTGATGGCGGCCCTGAGTATGCTATAACTCCTCCCCTCATGCTGATTAGCTTAGGATGGGGCAAGAGTGAGGGACGGGAGCAGGAGGGAACTGGAAGGGGCATATGGGAAGAAAGGAGGAGTTCAGGGGAGAGGGACTGTGAATGAGAGTAAGGAGCAAAAGTAAATGAAAAAATTAGAGAAGATGCAGGGGGAGGGACAGTGAATAAAGGGAATGAGGGCAAGAATGAGGGTTTAGGATAATGGGGGCAGCAGTTAGTGAGGAAATTTGAGAATTTGCAGGGGGGGAAGAGGGAGAGTGAATATGAAGATGGAGAGCAAGAGCGAGGGGTTGGGACAATGTGGGCAAGCGTGAATAAAGGGATCAGAGGGGATTTAGGGGAGGATAGAGTGTGAACGAAGGAATTGGGGGAAAGGAAGCATGAGGAGAATGGAGGAAATGTGGGGTGTGAGTGAGGGGATGAGGAACAGATAATTAGCAGAGAAAGTGAATTGATTGGTGTCCTGTAAATGAGGAGAACAGAGGAGTGTGAAAGAAGCAATAGATATTGAGAGGAAGGGTGTGAGCGAATCATCTTCTCTCTCTTCATCCTGGGACTTTCCCCAATCCAGAGTCCCCTCTCTTTCTCCTCCCCTATTCTTGATTCTCCTAATCTCATTCCCTCTACCCTCCCTCCATCCTTCTAATCTTTCTGTCGTGGTACATGTGGGCACCAACGACATAGGAAAATGTGGGACGGAGGTTCTGGAAGCCAAATTTAGACTCTTAGGTAGAAAGCTTAAATCCAGAACCTCCAGAGTAGCATTCTCTGAAATGCTCCCTGTTCCATGCGCAGGTCACCAGGGGCAGGCAGAGCTCCGGAGTCTCAATGCCTGAATGAGACGATTGTGCAAGGAAGAGGGATTCAGTTTTGTTAGGAACTGGGGAACCTTTTGGGGAAGGAGGAGTCTCTTCCGAAGGGATAGGCTCCAACTTAACCAGGGTGGAACCAGACTGCTGGCGCTAACCTTCAAAAAGGAGATAGAGCAGCTTTTAAACTAGAACAAAGGGGAAAGCCGACAGTCGCTCAGCAGCGCATGGTTCGGAGAGAGGTATCTTTAAAGGATACTAATGATGCATTAGAATTAATGCATCCAGACAGTGAGGTTCCAATAATAAGAAAAGTAGTCCAAGTGCCTGTAACTAAAAACTCACCTGAGCTAAAAAATTCTAACTTATCCCTATCAATTAAAAAGCAGAATTAAAATATAAACAAAAAACAAACTTTGAAATGTTTGTATGGTAATGCCAGAAGTCTAAGAAGTAAGATGGGAGAATTAGAATGTATAGCAGTGAATGATGACATAGACTTAATTGGCATCTCAGAGACATGGTGGAAAGAGGATAACCAATGGGACAGTGCTATACCGGGGTACAAATTATATCGCAATGACAGAGAGGCGCACCCGGGAGGCGGTGTGGCGCTTTATGTCCGGGATGGCATAGAGTCCAACAGGATAAACATCCTGCATGAGACTAAATGCAAAATTGAATCTTTATGGGTAGAAATCCCTTGTGTGTCGGGGAAGACTATAGTGATAAGAGTATACAACCATCCACCTGGTCAAGATGGTGAGACAGAGAGTGAAATGCTAAGAGAAATTAGGGAAGCTAACCAAATTGGTAGTGTGGTAATAATGGGAGACTTCAATTACCCCAATATAGACTGGGTAAATGTATCATCGGGACACGCTAGAGACAGGGCCGGTGCAAGGGGATTTGGCGCCCTAAGCAAGCCTTCTCACTTGCACACCCCTGCCCGCCACCCCCGGTCTTGGCCTCGATTCCTATTCATTCTCGATCACGCCCGCTGACTGTGTGGTTTTCTGGATCGCGAGCAAGTTGGGCACTGCTTGCGGCCCGCCAAATCTCCACTCCTCTTTGCCCTCACTTGCGGCCCCATATGGCTCACACCCAGTGGTGCACCAAGGGTCTCCGGCGCCCGGGGGCCAATGCATTTGTGTGCCTCTCCAGCATCCCCCCCGTAATCCTTCTTGTACTAATGCTTAAGGTCACAGAAAATCTGTGATGTCTCTAGACAGAAGAATCTTTTTTTTGAGGGGGGAGCCAAAATGACATTTCTTCATTACACCCACCTCTATAGCATGGATCCTGCTTTAAAACTGGTTATAAAAAAAAGTGTTAATAAAAAAGTCCAAAGGGTCTTCTGCGTAATTTAAAAAAGCTGGCCAGTTTCACATTTCTAGTATACTATAAAATTATTTTGATAGCCTCATTCAACTAATTCTATAGGGCTATGAAAGTGAAGTCTGGAATATATAGGAAGGGACAGAATGTCAATACAAATCCTGCACCTCCAGTTCTGTAACTCTGTGCATCCATTGAAATTCCCCCAAACAATGGAGCTTGGATGTTTCCCTTACAGCTCATCATACTAAAAGATATTTTCAAATTCTGGTGTCACCTCACAGTAACAGCAGCACAAACACCTTCCACTGCCAGACACATTGTGAACTAACACAAAACCCCGCAAAAAAGACACTCAAAATCTATACTGCAATCCCATCGTAACATAACAGTAATAACACCAAGGACTCAAACAACAATAACCCTACCTGTGAATAAGCAAGGGTAAATATTACACTGGGTCCTAGAATACCAATACACCACCTACTGAGGGAACAAAACAAACCTGATTGCTATAGATCCCTATGCTAGCAGAATCTCTCATCATGGTCACACACACAGAGCAGAGACAGACCCTCACCAAATACAGAATACAAAATAAAGGAGCACAAATTAGAAAAAACTGAAATAGAAACCCCAAGAAGCCAGACTCTGTGTATTAATAATGGAAAAACAGAACCACCATTCCTCATCAAACAATAAAATCAAGAAACATAAAGCATCAGTTATAATAGTAAAACCATACTAATAAAAGAATATTTTAAAACTACTGATAAATAGAATTTCTATTAATTAAAATCATATACATTTTTTACAATTTCCCAAACACCAATAAAATATTTCAAAACAGCACATATATCAAATAACACCCAATAATTAAAACTAATAAGGATTTTTAAAAGCCCCTGCTGTCCATGCATGGGAGCTCTTGATTTCCAGTCACCCTGATGTTGTCGAGGATTAGGAGGTTATCCTCTCTCTTTCACACATACTCACATGTCCATTCTCTCTCACACATACACTGTCACATGCATACACATTCATGCTCTTATACCCACCATAACATCTCGCTCTCACAGACACCTACACACTCTCATGGTGTAAGACACTCTCTCCCCAACACACACACTCTTACTCCCCTGGATTTTCTCATACACACTCATGCTCCCCCTCTCACTGGCTCCCTCACAACCTCAGAGCCTCTCTCATTCCTCTGCTGCCACTGTCACTGCTGCCACATGGCTATTGGGGAGGTGCTGATTGCTGCTACTGGCACTGAAGCCCATTCTGCTGCCTCCTCTCTGCAGGCCCCGTGGGCTTCCACTTCCTCCTTGCTGATCTCCTATATTGTGAGATCTGCATAGAGAAAGTGCTACTCTTGCACATTTCCAAAGATTACATGTGCCAATCAGTAAAAAGTAATTTATTTTTTTTTACTTTGCTGTCTGATCTTAGTTTTCTAATGGGTTGGTCACAGGATTTTTTTTCCACTTTTCCTTTCTTATTTTTTTTTTTTGCCAATTCCTTTTATATTGTCTTTTCTCTCCATCTGTCTTCTTCCCTCAAACACAGTCAGGTTCTTATTCTCACATGGTTTCTCTCTCTCTCTCTCACACACACACACACACACACACACACACACACAGGCTCTCTTTCATACAATCATTCATACATACAGTCTCTCACTGGCACATGCTGTCTTGCTCAAGCACAGGCTCTCACTGTCACATGCTCTCTCTCATACATCAATCATTCATACACACAGGCTCTCACTGTCACATGCTCTCTCTTATACAATCATTCATACAAGCAGTCTCTCACTGTCACATGCTCTCTCTCATACAATCATTCATACACACAGTCTCTCACTGTCACATGCTCTCTCTCATACAATCATTCATACACACAGTCTCTCACTGGCACATGCTGTCTGACACACACACACAGGCTCTCTCTCACTCCCACATGCTATCTTGCTCAAGCACAGGTTCACTGTCACATGCTGTCTCTCTCACACACACACAGGCTCTCACATGTTGTCTCTGCAAACATTCAGGTCCTCACTCCCACATACAGTCTCTCAACTCACTCTCACACACAATCTCTCAACTCAACTCATGCACGCACACACACACACTCTACAGATCCTCAGCCTCTCTCTCACCTCTGGGCCTCCTCTTCACGGGTCGCCGCAGGATGGGTTCTGCAGCGGCCCTGGTCTTCTCGGGCCGCCCGCGATGTGGGAATTCGCGGCAGCCCGTAAGCACTGCTCCTCTTCTGTACATGGCTGATGCTCCTCTTCCTTCCTGCCCACGTGGCTCCGGCAACATTTTTCTTCCGGGTCCGCGGGGGCAGGAAGGAGGAGGAGTATTTGCAGGCTTAGATGCGACCTTTTTCTTCGGGCTGTGGTGACGTGAGGTCCACCACGGCCCTGCCGATCTTCGGCGGCTGTATGAGCCTTCTTGTCGGCCACCAGCGGCTCGGCGCCCCCTAATGCTAGGCACCCTAGACGATCGCCTAGTTCGCCTAGTGCTTCCACCGGCCCTGGCTAGAGAGATAATGTTCCTGGATGGAATAAATGATAGCTTTATGGAGTAATTGGTTCAGAAACCGACGAGAGAGGGAGCAATTTGAGATCTAATTCTCAGTGGAGCACAGGATTTGGTGAGAGAGATAACGGTCGTGGGGCCGCTTGGCAATAGTGATCATAATATGATCAAATTTGAATTAATGACTGGAAGAGGAACAGTATGCAAATCCACGGCTCTCGTGCTAAACTTTCAAAAGGGAAACTTTGATAAAATAAGAAAAATTGTTAGAAAAAATTGAAAGGAGCAGCTACAAAAGTAAAAAGTGTGCAAGAGGCGTGGTCATTGTTAAAAAAATACTATTCTAGAAGTACAGTCCAGATGTATTCCACATATTAAGAAAGGTGGAAAGAAGGCAAAATGATTACCGGCATGGTTAAAAGGGGAGGTGAAAGAAGCTATTTTAGCCAAAAGATCTTCATTCAAAAATTGGAAGAAGGATTCAACAGAAGAAAATAGGATAATGCATAAACATTGGCAAGTTAAATGTAAGACATTGATAAGACAGGCTAAGAGAGAATTTTAAAAGAAGTTGGCCGTAGAGGCAAAAACTCACAGTAAAAACTTTTTTAAATATATCCGAAGCAGAAAGCCTGTAAGGGAGTCAGTTGGACCGTTAGATGACCGAGGGGTTAAAGGGGCACTTAGAGAAGATAAGGCCATTGCGGAAAGATTAAATGATTTCTTTGCTTCAGTGTTTACTGAAGAGGATGTTGGGGAGGTACCCGTACTGGAGAAGGTTTTCATGGGTAATGATTCAGATGGACTGAATCAAATCACGGTGAACCTAGAAGATGTGGTAGGCCTGATTGACAAACTGAAGAGTAGTAAATCACCTGGACAGGATGGTATACACCCCAGAGTTCTGAAGGAACTAAAAAATGAAATTTCAGACCTATTAGTAAAAATGTGTAACCTATCATTAAAATATCATTGTCCCTGAAGACTGGAGGATAGCTAATGTAACCTCAATATTTAAAAAGGGCTCCAGGGGCAATCCGGAAAACTACAGACCGGTTAGCCTGACTTCAGTGCCAGGAAAAATAGTGGAAAGTGTTCTAAACATCAAAATCACAGAACATATAGAAAGACATTGTTTAATGGAACAAAGTCAGCATGGCTTTACCCAAGGCAAGTCTTGCCTCACAAATCTGCTTTACTTTTTTGAAGGAGTTAATAAACATGTGGAGAAAGGTGAACCGGTAGATGTAGTGTACTTGGATTTTCAGAAGGCGTTTGACAAAGTTCCTCATGAGAGGCTTCTAGGAAAAGTAAAAAGTTATGGGATAGGTAGCGATATCCTTTCATGGATTGCAAACTGGCTAAAAGACAGGAAACAGAGAGTAGGATTAAATGGACAATTTTTCTCAGTGGAAGGGAGTGGGCAGTGGAGTGCCTCAGGGATCTGTATTGGGACCCTTACTTTTCAATATATCTGGAAAGAAATACGACGAGTGAGATAATCAAATTTGCAGATGATTCAAAATTGTTCAGAGTAGTTAAATCACAAGCAGATTGTGATAAATTGCAGGAAGACCTTGTGAGACTGGAAGATTGGGTATCAAAATGGCACATGAAATTGAATCTGGATAAGTGCAAGGTGATGCATATAGGGAAAAATAACCTATGCTATAGTTACACAATGTTAAGTTCTATATTAGGTGCTACAATCCAAGAAAGAGATCTAGGTGTCACAGTGGATAACACATTGAAATCGTCGGTTCAGTGTGCTGCGGCAGTCAAAAAAGCAGAGTGTTGGGAATTATTAGAAAGGGAATGGTGAATAAAACAGAAAATGTCATAATGTCTCTGCATCACTCCATGGTGAGACCGCACCTTGAATACTGTGTACAATTCTGGTCACCGCAGCTCAAAAAAAGATATAATTGCGATGGAGAAGGTTCAGAGAAGGGCTACCAAAATGATAAGGGGAATGGAACAGCTCCCCTATGAGGAAAGACTAAAGCGGTTAGGACTTTTCAGCTTAGAGAAGAGAAGGCTGAGGGGGGATATGATAGAGGTGTTTAAAATCATGAGAGGTCTAGAACAGGTAGATGTGAATCGGTTATTTACTCTTTCGGATAAGAGAAATACTAGGGGGCACTCCATGAAGTTGGCATGTGGCACATTTAAAACTAATTGGAGAAAGTTCTTTTTTACTCAACGCACAATTAAACTCTGGAATTTGTTGCCAGAGGATGTAGTTAGTGCAGTTAGTATAGCTGTGTTTAAAAAAGGATTGGATAAGTTCTTGGAAGAGAAGTCCATTACCTGCTATTAATTAAGTTGACTTAGAAAATAGCCACTGCTATTACTAGCAACTGTAACATGGAATAGACTTAGTTTATGGGTACTTGCCAGGTTCTTATGGCCTGGATTGGCCACTGTTGGAAACAGGATGCCAGGCTTGATGGACCCTTGGTCTGACCCAGTATGGCATGTTCTTATGTTCTTATTCCTTGTTACAAAACAAATATAAGGGAGATCCAATACTAGAGCAATTTTAATTCAAACATTTTTACTCAAAATGATAAGTGATTGCAAAGTTAATTTTTGAATCCAACTATTCAGGAATTGATGTTCTAGGCTCAGTTCGTTGGTTCCGAAGAGCTTCCAAAAATTTTTCCAGTTGATCTGGTTCATAATAGATGTATCTTATGCCATCAACTCGCATAATACACTTAGAAGGAAACCTAATCACTAATTGTATACCAAAAGTTCTTGCTTGGTTCGCTAAAACCAGAAAATGTTTAAGTCTGGTTTGGGTATCTTTAGAGACATCCGGGTAGATCCATTAGCTGAGTCCTCTGGTGAGAGAACTAGATCTGGACTGGGGTACAAATGCATGAAGCATTTTGGCATTGGACACAAGATCAGGAAGAATAAAGCTTCAGATCAAGGACTAAGATTTGTGACACCACTGATAGGGGGAGATTTTCAAATAGCGCGGTTTGGCGTACTTTTGTTGGCGCATCAGGCGCAAACAAAAGTACGCTGGATTTTAGTAGATATGCGCGTAGCCGCACGTATCCGCTAAAATCCGGGATCGGCGCGCGCAAGGCTATCGATTCCGCCCCCGAAACGCTACGGCCCGCCCCGAAAACGCCGCGCGGATCGGGCCCACCCCCTCGACACGCCCCCAACACGCCCCCCTCGGAAAACCCCGGGACTTACGCGAGTCCCGGGGTCTGCACCCCCCGGTAGGCCTATTGAACATAGGCGCACCGGCGAGCAGGGCTCTTAAAATCCGCCCCATATTAAACACCTGTGGGCACTCCGACAGTTATACCATGGTTGGAGACAATGAAAAATTAACTTTAATTGACACAGGGACTGGAATAAGTTTTACAGACAGAGTTTTTCTACTGCAGACCAGAAATAATAAAGAAATGAATGAAATTCAGAGTGTTAATGAATTTCCAAATGTGTGGCTATCCCAGTTAAATGGGGTATCCCTGTGTAACCGTGAACAAGACTATGAAGTTTTAGAAACTATTGCCTCCACTGTAGTGAAAGAAGCAAGGAGATAATTGGAACTGATATTTTCAGCCAATTAAATCCGATGGTGGACATGGCTGATCCGAAACTGTGGCAGTGTGCAGAAGGTTCGAATGTTCCCAAATCTTTAGTGCATGAAGTCATTCCTATGGTTTTGGCTGCTCCACGCTCAGAGACAGATCAGCAGTATGATCTGAGTGTAATTCCCTCAGAGATCTGATATTTCAGTCTGGGCATGAGGTAAATTAGACTGTAGAAAAATGCACAGATTCTGATGGAAGGTGATAACTCCTCTCTTTGAAATGCAAAGAAGTTACTTGGAGCCAGTAGGTCTCAGGAGTAAGGGTCAATTATAATACATTATTATTCAGAGAATCATGAGGCCTAGTCATGCCATGTAGCCTGCTGAATTGCATTCTGGGTACTGACATTTACCAAACGAATGCAGATGTACCTGGTGAATAATCATGGCTAGATAGCTTGAAATCCAGACAAGTTAGGGAGCAGATGTGTGCTCCTCTCACAAACATACAGGGTTATACAGCAGACATCTTCTCCCTTCCTTTCAGTTTCTTCTTTTTTAGAGCTTCATGGAAAAGAAATTGGGCCAATAGTGTAATAGCAGAGCTTCAGCTTAACAGCATGGGAGAGAAACTGTTCTCTCTGGTACCTTGCTGGAAAGGATGGGAGCTGCTTTACTGTATGTATTCCAATAAAGAGGACAGAGAGAGGTTTCCAGATAACTTCAAAGTCACTTAGGATAGGCCGATCCAGACCAGACTGTACCCCACTGAATGCATGGAAATGACGCCCTGTTTTACACAGGGAAACTAGAAATTCAAGTCCATGCAAACAAAGGAAAAATCCCATGACTGGATCTGCCTGTCTGAAGTGACAGAATGGTCTGGAAACCCCACAGACACACAAAATCTGTTTGCTCTTCAACTTCTGGCTTCTCTTCACTTCAGAAGCAGAATAGAGAACTAATGCACAGCACAGGGATATACAAAAATTCCAAAACCACCACAAAACAGTTGGTTACAGCATGCTTTAGATGTCATTGCTCCTCAACTGTATGTACAGTGAATTTGGTGATCGCACACCTCCATATGACCCTGATTTTCTTGCCAAGATACAGCAGACCACAGCACCTGATCTTTCCGGGTAGTATCCAAAAACAAGTAGAGCCAAGCTTCACCCTGCCTAATTTCCAGCATCTGACAGGTTCAGGCTCACTCGGGGTAGCAGTACTGGGGACGGTTATAGGACAATGTTAAAGAGATATGAGGCTGGGGGGAGAAGGGATGGCTGCAGAGAGAGCGATGTGGTATTTAGAAGAAGGCCAGGAGGTCAGGAAACAAATAAGGATAAAAGGGGGAAATGCAGATGAGAAGCAGAGAAAATAAGGAGGTCAGAACCTGATCTAAAAAGGGTGATATGGATAAAGAGAACGGTCAAAATTAAACAAGAGAGAAAGATTTACAAAGATGAACAGGAAAGGGAAGAGCAGGCATCAGGCAAAAGAGAAGACAGTGGCAAGAGATAAGAAAAATAGATTTGGAATTAAAGAGGAGATACAGAATGTGAGCTGATAGAGGAGGTACAAGTGAAACAGAAGGTAGGCAATACATTGGTTAATCCAGATTTAGTACGAACAAAAAACGTGCATGGATTAATGCCGTGCCTGGTCATCCTCTTCCCTTCTTTCTCCACCTCCCAAGCCCTTTAGGAGTTGTTTGCCATATTTCTGGCCTGGACCGTCTGTGTGGCATTACTGGGTTGCATGTGCAGCTGTCTTCATCTCTTATGGGCCAAGGACAGAGGAGGGGCCCCAGAGAAAGGCAGCGACCTTCGAAAATGCACAGAAGGAAAGGCAGGGCACTAAATAGAGACAGAACCGAAAAAGGGTCACGAAGCCCCAGAGAGAAAAGAGGAAGAGAGGGCCGAGAACAAAATCAGAGACAGTGCAGAACAGTTAGACCCCAGAATCACCAAGGAGGATAAAATACTTTGTATTCTTTCCGTTGCTGTGTTTGAAAGAGCCTAGAAAATATGGTGTAATGAATCCTAACTTAAAATAAATATACCCAGTGATTGGGAGTCCAAATCTTTCACTGGTCCCGGGTGTTCTTGAAATGCTGGAGAGCAGACAGTGTAGTGGAGCAGGCTCAAGAATATCCCAATACAGATTTCTTTACTGGACAGGGCAACGTCTCCCCTCTGTGGCTGACAGGTGCCCCCATAAGTAAAAGTCTTCCTCTGAACAGTAACAGTTCACTGGCAAACCCAAACCCTGGAATAAGTTAAGTCCACCCCTAGGGTTAGTGGTTCTAATAATGCCAAAGGTGTTTAATGACATAATTAGGGTGCCTTTAACAATTCACAGGCTTCCACAGTAAAAGGTCGGACAGACAGTAGCAAAAATAGTTTAAGTAGTAAAAAAAAAAAATGTCCATAGTCCCCAGAATTCATTCCCGGAAAAATCCAAAGCAATACATCAGCAACAGCACAAACCATTCATTTCAATTCTTGATCTTTAACATGAGATAAAGGATGACTTCTCTTAGGCAGGCTGGTCCTTCTGCTCTTGTTCCCATGATTCTTCCCGGGGGTTCTTCCAGAGAGAAGGCAGACCTTAAGCCTAGGAGCAGAGTAATGGGATTTCCATACTAAAAGGGTTGCTTCCACTGGTTTCTGCACCAGGAAGCAAAGCAACAGCAAACAACTCAACTACAAACAGGAAAACAAAAAACGCAGACAAAATGGGCCCTCCTTTCACTCACTTTATATCCAGTAGACGTCACTGCTGACATTATCAAGGCTTAAAGGCACAAGCCTCCTATTTCCATTCTACTGCATTAAAAAATATAGACCATTGTTCTCTATAGGTGATACAGGTGAAGACATTTTCAGGAAGATGTTAAGTATTGACAAGCTGAGGCTAGCGTCACAATGATAAACCAGGGCCGGATCTTTCAGGAGCTATATCCACAGGCATAGGCTACCTAAAACATAAATCAGGCCTCTACGATATGTTCATTTGCACAATTCTCAGGAAGATATTACCCTTACATATCATTACACTAGCACTACTAGAGCTACTAGTACTTTACAACTCCACGCATGCTCAAAGTTAGGAAGATTTTAATCTGTAAACCTTTTAGTCACTAAAATGATCTCTCAGGTGCTGAACTGAATAGCAAGTTGGAAGCCCCAGCTCAGCAAATGTGTAGTCCCCTTCCCCCAAAATGTTCAAGGGAAATCTTACCTTTGCTGGTCCTGTTTGTCATCTCACCACAGAACAGAATTGTGCAAACTCCCAGAATACCCCCTTCATGGCATTCTTTAGATTAATTTCCTATGACTGGGGTAAGATAAGCCTGCACCACCATCACTCACATCCCTAAATCCAGCAGCTCTAGTCAGCCAGATGCCCAGAAGCCTACGGTTGCAGTCTCCTGCATTAGAGCAGGAGCTTCCAGCAGCCCCAGAGGGCCATGCCACCCACCACACAGGGGCCAGCTCAGCCTGCTGATCCCATCCTGCCTAAAGAAAGGTAAGGGTGGGCTGGGAGCGAAAAACAGCACTGGGGCCCTCAGCTCCCTGACAGAGGAGGGACAACGACGGAGCACATTACCAGGCAGGGAGAGAAGGAAAGTCTGAGGCAGGGGGGAAGCTAGGCGCAGATACCAGGGTTTCTGCAGGGTAACAGCAGGCCAACAGTTCCCCCAATGCCACTCGCATTAGATATAAATAGAAGGAATGGCACAATTAAAAGTGCATATCTGGAGAAAACACAGTGTACCCATAGAGGAATCAAGAGAGAGAGAGAGACAGACAGACAGACAAGCAACTAGCCAAGAATGCCTGGGCTGCCTCCGAGAGCCTGCAGCCAGCAAAGGCTGAGTAAATAATTGCAGAGTGAAAAAATAAAACTGAGGAGGCGGCAATACGGGCTTCCAGGAAAATGCAACTTCCAAAGGTGAAGCCCACTGCCAGCCTGGCCGGCCCCCCTCAGTGGGCAGCACAGGGCTCTGAGGGATGCTCTGGGGATGCTCAGGATTAAGGCATTTGTAGATTGTATCTGCCGCCAGCCTGGTTCTGCCCTCTCAGTCTAATCTTTGCGTGATCAAGCCCCACTGCATCTGTTGTCATTGTTTTTGGGAAAGGGGGGGGGGGGGGGAGGGGAGGATGGAGAGGGAGGTTGTGGTTAATCATTTGTTTTAAGAGCCCAGGGAGGTTCAAACCATGGGCTTGCAATCTATCACAATGACAATTTTTCCAAAGATATGGCCCATAACGCTAAGGATGCAGGATGAAGGAGTTTCTATTGTGCTTTTCAAAATCTGTTTTCTACAAAAAAAAAAAAACCAAAAAAAAACAACCCTGCTAGGATTTTTCCATTTGCCATGCAGCAATTCTTTTGGACATTTTTAGTTAATTTTCCTTACAGATTCACTTACAAGAAAAGAATTGGGTAAGCAAAGCAGATCAGTACAACCCTGACTTGGAAGGCTCTGCACCGTAAATCATTCATACAGAAACACCCAAGTTCAACAGTATTTTTGGCCTAGTGAGATCCCCTTCCAGTAGAGCGTTAGAATTTCTGGGGAAATATAAATTAAAAGGGAACTTTGGAAAATTCCTCTATTGTCATTTTTAGGTAAAAGGAGATAGGGAATGAAAAGAAATAACCTGAATAGATCTGTAGTTTGAAACCCCCCAAAATGGGGGGGGGGGGGGGGGTGTTAGAGAGAGAGGATTGTAAAAAAAACAACTTACCCCAGAGCAGCGTGAGCAGCTGGGCCTTGGGAATGAGGAGCAGGGCGTACACTGCACCCAGGTGAAGCAGTGTCATGAGGATGACATTCCTCCAGACGATCTCCTGCCGGTATCCGCCTTCCCCCCTCTCTCCGACCTCTGCCTCCGAGCGGCCCTCTCCTGTGGCACGGCGGGAGGCTGCGAGCTTCCCCTGCTCATCCATGGCACAGACAAAGCCCTGTGCACTGCAACGTCAGGCGCGATCCGGAATGCAAGGTGGGTTGGTTTTTTTTCCTGGCTTTTTTTTTTTTTTTTTTGAGTTATTGTTGCTATTTTGAAGGACTTGCCTTTTATGGCTTACCAGGCTGAGTACCAAAGCAAAGCATCTCTCACTGCAATTTCATCCATGCTGCTGCTGCTGTCAGTGCAGAACTCCACTCAGCAACAGAAGAGGAGGGAACAGAGAGAGAGAGACACACACACAGAGAAAGAGAGACAGAGAGAAAGACCTGCATAGCTACAGCCAATCAGATGCAAGTGTGACTGTCTAAAGGAAAAGGCAGTTCTCTGCATCGCTGGTACTCTTTGGTCAGAGAGAGGATGAGAGCAGAAAAAAATCACAAAATGGTCTTTTTAAAGGAAGCCAGCACGAGGCACCCAACAGCAGCCAATAATATCCCCTGCAGCCTGCACTGCTTTCCTCCATGTGGCCAGCTTGATTTTTTTTTTTTTTTTCTGGGTCAGGGCACAGTCGTGCTGAAATAAATATCAGTCCCGCTGCTTCCCATCAGATTGTGCAGCCAGCATTCGGAGATGGTATTTACAGACTGCTGCCTGCTCTGGCAGCTGGGGGTTTGTGGTTATCCCGTCAAAAAGGAATAGAGCAGATCCCCACACTTTGTAAACAGATTGCATATAAAGCCAGTGATGCCAGACTATGGCATAGGATCCCATGCGTACAGAGCTGCCAAGTTACCCAATTCCAGTCGGGAGATTTTGTGCCAGGTCTGGATTTTTGATAAGCCCATGTCTGATGCATTATGGAACCTGCAGCACTGATTTTAATGGGTAAATCAGGATTACAAATACCTCACTGCTTTGTAATGGAGGTTCAAAACTAGGAATGATCACAAAGTCTCCCTCCTGGAACTGGGTAACTTGGAAGCTTTCAAAATAGCTGTTACGGCCACTTCTGGTACTCAAACACACACCACTGCCAATGAAAACTAATAAAAATCACCACTGATTTTGACCTAGTACTGCACTCTATGGGGTAGATTTTATAAAAGTACGCCCGCGCGTACTTTCGCGCACCAGGCGCAAACAAAAGTACGCCGGATTTTAATAGATTCGCGTGTAGCCACGCATATCCTTTAAAATCTGGGGTCGGTGCGCACAAGGCTGCCCAAAATCGGCAGCCTGTGCACGCCGTGCCGCGCAGCCTGCCTCCGTTCCCTCCGAGGCCGCTCCGAAATCGGAGCGGCCTCGGAGGGAACTTTCCTTCCATCCCCCTGTACCTTCCTCTCCCTTCCTCTACCTAACCCACCCCCCTAGCCCTATCTAACCCCCCCCCCCCCACACACCTTTGTTTTAAAAGTTACGCCTGCCAGAGGCAGGCGTAACTCGTGCCGGCGCGCGATTCCCCAGCCAGGAGTTGTTTCAGAGACCTCGGCCATGCCCCCGAAATGTCCCTGGGCCAGAACCACGCCCATGGCCCCGCCCCTGAATGACACACCAGCCACGGCACGCCCCTGACACGCCCCAATGACTCATCGGCTGCGACACTCCGTCCCAGGGCTTTGCGCGCGCCGGCAGCCTATGCAAGATAGGCTCGGAACGCGCGGGGGGGTGGGGGGTTGGGGTAGGTTTTCGGGGGGGGGGTACGCACGTACCCCTTTGAAAATCTGCCCCATGGCACTTTAGTAAAGTTGTCAACTGACTCCAGATTTTCCAGACAGGTCGATCCAGTCCTGGCTTTACTCCACGGCAAGTGGGGACTTGTAGTCTTGCTTTTCTAAGGCAATGCAGTAGGAAAATCAGAACTTCATGGGTTAAAACCTCTCCAGAAGATCTGGAACCAGTTGGCAATGCTACACTTGAGTGTAAGCTGTGCACGCACACACAGGAAAGCATAGCACAGAAGAAAAAGAAAATAGAACGGTGTTTCACAAAACATGCACACAAATGTGATTGCTAGATTGCACACAAGAACCTTTTTTGTGCACACAGCTCACAAATAAAATTAGGGGAAGCATTGTGCTTGAGGTCAAAGTGGATAACCAAGCAACAGTTTGTGTCATTCCATTGTACAATACTCCAAGTGTGGTGAAATAACTGCCAAGCTTCCTCGTCTGCCCTAAAGTCTCCAAAGTCAGTGGGCATTCTTCTCTTCCTCAGGATTAAAGCCTTGAAGTGGTATTTCCCACACACCCCATTACCAATTGGTGCATGTACTTTGAAGCAGCGTTTTTTCAGAACTAGTAAAGATGACTCTGATGTTGAAATGCACAGCCACATATGTATAGCATTCATTTTTGATTCTATATGTCAGGACTGCCAAAATATCGTCTTTGATAGCCACAAACAAATGTACGGTGGTTTTCATAGTAACCAAAGTGAGCAAATTAACCCGGTTCTTAGACCAGACGCATGCAAATAAATCATCTGAATATTTATGACGCATATCCTGAAAACCAGACCTGTTTGTGGACTTCAAGGACTGAAGTTTGATGCCTCTGCTAGAATTCCCCTGGGATAGGAAATATTTTCAGCAAGATTTCATAATCTAGGACTCGTTTAAAATCTAACAACTCTAATCCTAGTTAGGCCCTACTAGGGCCCAATTTAAGAAGTGCTGTCTCCCCAGTAATGAGCAGCTGTGTGTGTACTGTCTTCTTGCTAGGAACCGGCCTTGGGTGGGATGTCACACAGCTAGAGCCTGGCTTTGGGAGAGCTGTTGCAGTGTGACAGATCAGCTGAGAATGTGTCATCTCAATGCCTGGGACTAGTTCAAGCATTATCTTGCTGCTGGGGGAACAGTGACATTGTGTAGTTAGGGGCCAGCTGAGGAAGTGTCATCTGTTGTACAGGGCTCAGTAGGGAATCAGAAAGCTAAAGAACAAATTTCAGTTTTGTGAATCTGCACTGCTTTCAGACCACATGCAGAAACCTCCATTTCTTCAACGTTCAGCGGTGTGCAAAAATTATGCACAGAAGTAAAGTCACATTTGACATTACCATATATGTCCTAAAGTGGCTTGAATCTCTATTTGGCATTATAATAATAGTAAAAAAAAAAAAGCCATCGGTTGAATATTGCTAAATATTTGGCCTTTTATTCAGCTTAGGTAGTTTGCAGAATAGAGGCTGAAAGGAACAAAAGGACACCAGAACAGGTTTCACAGACCCAATGTGATGAGCCCTGTGCCCTTTGAAAGCAAAAAGCTTCATATAATTCACCGTCTAAATCATGCATTGCATGGATTTTGTTCCACTTTTCAACTTTTGTCTTTAATACAAGGAAGTAAAGTAGGGCATAATCAGCTTTTGACAAAGCTCAGTATATGCTGTAGTGGCCACTGAGCAGGTTCTAGTGAATGCAGTAGGGTAAAATCCAGGACAATGGGTGCCCTTCACATGAAGTTTGATCCTAATCAGTCTAAACTTTACCAAAAAGTTATTGTGTCTCTGGCTGGAAGGATGGACAGATTGAACCACTGTATGAATGCATGGCAGATGAGCTGAAAAGTACTGAAAATAACTTTTTTGAAATGTTTTTGTATGCCTATAAATGTACATTACACTTTGCTAGTACAGGCATAGCCCTAGTCAATAGCACTAGCCATTTTTGTGGAGAAGAAACATCTCCAGAAACAGAGAAAGTATTAATTGTAACACAGTAAATGTCAGCAGATAAAGACCAAACGGTACATCTAGTTTGCCCAGCACGTTGCTTGGATGGTAAATGCCACTCCCCATTCATTTATGTTACATCTAAAGTTAATATGTTACCCCTGTTCTTCATTTCCATTTTCTAGCCATTAGGGATCCTCTGTGTTTATCCCATGTCTTTTGAATTCCATTACCTTTCTTGTTTTCACCTTTTCTATGAAAGTATTCCATGCATCCACAAAATTTCCAAATTGTATTCCCGAGTTAAACCCGTTGTAGTTTCAAAACATGAGCACTAGGTCTACAGCTTCCTTTCCATTGGAAAAGGTACGAATCTTGTGCATCATTTATATCTTTAAGGTATTTCAAAGTCTGTATCATATCTCCCCTGAATCTCCTCTCTTTCAGGGAATACATCAGGGGCGGCTTGGCTTATCGGGGGATCGGGCATCCCCCGGTGGGCCGATCGCTCCAGTCACGTGGTCTGCCGTGCGCGCCTGTGACAGAGCCGCGCTCGGCAGACCACGTGATGTGTCCTGGACCGGCCTGGGAGGCAAATACACGGGCCGGTCCAACATCATGAATCCTCCACTGGAATACATATTTTGTTCTTCCAGTCTCATAAGTACTTTGGTGCAGACCCCACACCATTGTGGTGGCAGTTCTCTGGCCGGCTTTGTACTGCCCTCAGTTCTCGATGTCTAGGCTTGAGCACGTAGATAGTCTGCTAAACCAGTGGTCCCCAACCCTGTCCTGGGGGCCCACCAGCCAGTCGGGTTTTCAAGATATCCACAATGAATATGCATGAGAGAAAATTTGCATGCATGCAAATTTTCTCTCATGCATATTCATTGTGGATATCTTGAAAACCCGACTGGCTGGTGGGCCCCCAGGACAGGGTTGGGGACCGCTGTGCTAAACCTTTTCCCCAGCTTCAGAGATCAGATAAAATCAGTTCTTGATTACCAAAAACATTTCTTTGAATGAAGATCAATTCAACATTCACTGTGAATAAAAAGGTCTCAGATTAAAGAGACAGATACAGCTGTAATAAGTTTTCTCTGAAAGTAGGTGAGTTAATAGTAAATAAGGTGAAAAGATGATGAGAACAAGCTGTTAGCCTGCCAAGAGCCTTCTTCCATCTGAAAGACTCTGCAGGATCAATAGGAGGAGGAGAAAGGCAAAAAGCAAAAGAGAGAGCAAACAGGAACAGACCCAATAGGAAGCTCAGAAACATTCAAACAGCAATCAGCAATAATCCTGCAGAGAATCTAAGCTCTGTAATATCAAAAGATGACACCAAGTGGCAGCATAATAAATATATATATATATATATATATATATATATATATATATACACACACTGTGGAGACAGAACACACTTCCCTCTTCTGTTTATCCTTTTTGAAGTACAATCTCCAGAACTGAACACTACTCCAGGTGAGACCTCACCTAATGCCTGTACAACAGGGCACTATCGCCTTTTTTTTTCCCTGCTGGTTATGCCTCTCTCTACGCAGCCCTGCATCCTTCTAACTTTAGCCACCGCCTTGTCAAAGTGTTTCGTTACCTGATTGCCAGACACTCTCACCTATAACGCCTTTGGATTGCTGCATCTCAAACGCATGACTCCACACTTCTTGGCATTGAATCCTCGCTGCCGAATCTTTGAAAACACACTAAGAGCTTTCTGAGTTCACTTCACATTCTCTCTACTCTTTCAGGGGCATCCTCTCTGTTGCAGATCTTAGGGTGGGGGGGGGGCATTGATCAAGTTGTGATGTCTCCTTTATTGCTATGGTTTGTTTAATGATTGTGCTATTCTGCGATGTATAATAGTTTAATCTGAAACTCATTAAGAATAACAGACGTGTTTTGTCTGATCACTCGTGTTTCTTAAAATGCTGCACGTCTTACAAATTCTGCCAGGGGTTTGTAAACTCATGGGCACAAGGGTAGATCTGAAAAATGTTTTGTCACCATGTTTTGTTTCTTTAGCAATCCTTTCTTCCACTTGAGCTTTTGATTTCTTTCCTCTCCTGTTTCAGCTTCACCTGATCTTCTTCCCTGTCTTCCTTTCTTGAGTTCCTTTGTACTTTTTGAATGCTAAGCTTTTTGCCTTTATTTTTTTTTTCAGCCACCTCTTTGGTGAACCACATCAGTTTCCATTTCCTCTTACTTTTGCTGCATAAAGATGTGTTGCCTTTATTAGGACTCCTTTTATTAGACTCTTTCATTTGGCCCACTGTTGCTCCCCTTTATTCCTCTCCTCCCAGCCTTCTACTTCCTCCTCAAGGTGCATCCCCCATTTTAACAAAATCTGTATTTTTGAAATCCTGAACTAGGGTCTTTGTGCATCTTCTCTCTCTTCCAGCCCATACCAGACTCTTAATATTGACCCACCCACAACTTGAGGTGCTTCCTGCCTGCCCCCTCAGCAGCCTCAAAGAGAAATGTGTTTAACCAGGGCTCAGAAAGCTGCTGTTGAGCTCACTACATTGACATTCCAATGGGTATTTACTGAGTTGGAGGAATGAGATGAAGCATTTCCTGGCAGCACTGAATTGCACCATCAGCAAACGTGAAGCACATCCTTTCACACCCAACGTACAGTCGCCTGCATGAAGAGTTCTTTGCATGAAGCAATAGCTGGCATTTGCTTACCTAATGATTTCAAACACGCTTTTAGTCTACACTGTTTTCTTATTTTGTGGTCCTGTGACAGAATTTGAATGGATGAATTGGTTCCCTAATCCTAAAGCGAGAACAGTACATGCCGGTTCACCCGTCAGCTAAGTTGACAGTGTGACTGCCGGGTGGGAGACGATTACATGAAAGGTTGTTTTTGCAGTTGATTCCTCTGGAGAGTGTGTGCCTCCAGGAAAGTCCTTCTAAAAAGGGGAAAAGGTTTTTTGAAGTTTTGGAAAAATCATTCTCGCAGGGAAGGAGAAAGTCCAGTGTTGCTTGGGCTGCTGTTTCTAAGCTATGGGTAGAGCTGAAACTACCTCATCAGTGACCCACACATCAATTCAGTGCTTAATTTAATGCTGCCGTATTTGAAGGAGAAGGTCCTAAGAGTTTACCACTGGTCGCAAGTCCTTGTGGAGTCAGAGAACCATTTGGGTTAATAGATGGTGGAGAAACGTTTGGAAGTAGAGGGGGGGGGGGGCAACATTCATACCTGCTGTGCACCCCTGTAAGTCTCAGGTGAACGGGCCACTCCTCAATTCACTGGCCTGGGGTGAGAGGCTTCTGTGAATCAAAACACACACTGCTAACTGGAGCTACTTGGCCCCCTAATTGTGGGCCAGGCCTGAAAAGAATCATTGTTTAGTTGTGTTACTTATGATGAACAGTCTCATGGTTTATTGACTACCTTAGAATATTATTACTACTGCAATTGTGGGTAAAGTCCTTTGGAATATTTCTGCTGTAGGAGGGACGCTGAATTCAAGAGGCAGACGTTTTTCTGTTATCAGAGAGCCTAAAACTCTCAATTGAAGCTTTGAAAATGATCATTCATCAATCCTGGAGGCACCCAAACCTTGCCACCCCAAAAGACAGCTGTGTTTTACATTCTTCATGGATAGCTTCTCTACTTGTTTCTTTTTTCAGGTTCTTTTCCAAAAGCTGTGGTGCGTAAAACTATCCCTCTTGTCTTCCGTTCTCTGAGTGACAAAGCAAGACATTGTTTCAAAACCTGAGTTCATCCTTTCCATCAGCACAGCCACGATCAGCAAGCTCACACAGCAATCAACAAGCTTGGATGTCTCACATGGCATGGCGTGAGTTTTTATTAGTAATTTGGCTATTTATAGATTTTAATTAGTTCTGGTTTATTGTGCACCCTGCAATTGCAGGTATATTAATTTGTTTCTTCATCCTCACTTACCTAAGAACATAAGAAATTGCCATGCTGGGTCAGACCAAGGATCCATCAAGCCCAGCATCCTGTTTCCAACAGAGGCCAAACCAGGCCACAAGAACCTGGCAATTACCCAAACACCAAGAAGATCCCATGCTACTGATGCAATTAATAGCAGTGGCTATTCCCTAAGTAAACTTGATTAATAGCAGTTAATGGCCTTCTCCTCCAAGAACCTAGGGTATGAACCTCACCCTCAAGCACTCTCAACAGAAAACAATTACAAACCAGTATGCCATCAGACTCGAGTCCCACTCTGACATTTGGAGGCTGGAGAGAAGGTAGTTAAAAACATGTTGGGCAGCTCACAGGTCCAAGTTCACTGGGGTTGTTACTTGACTTGGGTGGTCAGGGACTGCCTGACTCAGTCCTGGTTTTGCCTTATTGCAGCCTTGGGTTTGCTATTCCAATCTCTCTGCACGCAGATCTAAGAGGAAACAAAACCAGCATAAGATCAGTCTGGAAGAGTTGATATAAGGCAGGTGGCAACCTTAAAGAACATCTAATGAATTTATCCATCTGTGTTAAATGACTCGTATAGTTCAAAATGATGATAATTTGGGGGATCTTCATCCACAGCTACCACATGCCAGACAATGTCATATGAGTGCCTTCATATAATCATCAGGTATCCTAAGTCCATTATTATCCAATACATTTTTTTAAATAAATGTTTGTACACAAATAAAATGTTCAGTACTTCTGGCAACAAAAACAAGTGAATGCACATGCCAACATTTGAAAGATTAAGAGGTGGGTGAGATGAGCAATGTTTTAAAGGAGATCTTCTCCACTGTAATCATGTGCTATGGACAACAATAAGATCATATTTATATTTTTATTTCTATGTTTATCCCATCTTTCCAAGATTGAACAGGGCGGGTTAAAATAAATCATAAAACAGACAACATATAATAGGAGTAGGCACAGATGACATAAAATCAAATATATCAATGAATATCAAACAGTAGTAAATAGAAAGGTTTTTAAAGAACATCTAACAGAAAAGTCAGTTAAGTTGCACAGCCTGAGGAAACTTATTCCAGCAATTTGGAACCGCATAAGAAAAGCAGCTATTTCAGGCCATAACTGAGTCAAAGGCTTTGGTGGTAGGATGCAGCCATTGCAATAGTTTTGCCCTCAGTTTTATGCAGTAAGCAGAGTTGCTTACCTGTAACAGGTGTTCTCCTAGGACAGCAGGATGTTAGTTCTCACAGATGGGTGACATCAACAGATGGAGTCTGGCATGGAAAACCTTTGTTAAAGTTTCTAGGACTGGGCTGCAGTGCGGGCTGGGGCCTGGGGGCACGCTGTTGGCGAGGTCAACCCCTGATTGAAGCATGTGGTGTCCTGGTGCGGGAAGCCGAAGGGTAGTATCTCCTGCGGCGGTGGACGGGCTTGTGAGATCCTTGATGCAGGGGCCTGTGCATGGAGAATGGTGGGTCTGAGGTGCTGGCCGAGAGCTGCTGCAAGGTCTCGTGATGCTCCTTGAGCTGAGCAACTGTGTCTCTGACCTTGTTCCCTGAAGAGATTTTCTCCAGTGCAGGGCAGGTCCGCCAGTTTCTCCTGGACCTCAGGCCAAAGATCAGAGGCCTGGAGCCAGGCCATGCGTCGGGTGCTAATGCCCGCAGCCGATACCCTGACTGCTATCTCGAAGACCTCATGTTTCCCAGCTTCCAGGCCCTTCTGTACTACTGCCTCCACCGCATCCTGCTGCTATTGAGGCAAGTGCTCCATCATCTCCTGAACTTGCTTCCACAAGTTCCTGTTGTACTGAGCCATGTACAGCTGGTAAAGAGGCAATACAGGCAATAAGCATTGCCCCTTGAAAAACCCTCCTTCCAAGAGTGTCCAGGGCTCTATGTTCTTGGCCTGGAGGGACGGAGGAATGAGTATGAGATCTCCACAACCACAGACTTGTGGGGGAGTTGGTATTTTTGAAAGACAAGGGCCTGCTGGACGAGATACAGGGCATCTGTCTTCCAGTTGACCAGGGGGACAGATCCCGTATGCTCCCACATCCTGTATAGTTCTAAGAGAATTTCATGGATTGGGATGGCTACTACCTCCTTCGAGACATCCACAAACTGGAGAACATCCAGCATTTTGTGGCAGGTAACCTCCTCCGTGAGGAGCTGGAAAGGAATGGCTTACACCATCATCTGAACAAAGCCCACAAAGGAGAGATCTTCTGGGGAGAGCGACACCTCTCATCTGGCAGAGAAGGCTCAGAGGGCTTGTCGCTAGAGTCCTTGGAAGAAGACTCTGATGAACCATCATCCCAGGGATCATATGAGACATCTTCCTCACTATTGTCCATGGGAGGACGGTGAGGGAGGCCAAAGCCCATGTCCCTCAGCAGAAGCAGCATTGAGGGCTGTCTCAGCAACCTTGGTGCTGGAGGCCTTGAGGGCATCGACGGTGCTGAGGACATCAAGGACCCTCAAGGGAATCAACTGTACTGAGACTCCCAATGGCCCAGGAATGGGTTCGGGGAGTGGAGGCACCTTCAAGGGCTTCGGGCATGGTTGCGAATCTTCCTCCTCGGAGGATCCAGGAATCGGTATCACTCTGGAGGGGAACTTCGATGGCCGATGGGGAACCAAAAGAGTCCCTTTTACCGGTTGCAACGATAGGACACCCAACAGGATGTTGAGACACTCCAGCAGGGGTGCTAACAGCGCAGGGGCCAGCGCTGTTTCAAAGCTCCAAAGGGCTCAGAGCACCGCCTGCTGTACCCTGCAATCCAACTCCTCTTGAAAGCCTGGTGATGAGAATGTGAACAATGGAGGAGGAGGAAGTCGAGGCATCACCGGAGCCTCCACAGGGGGCCGAGGAGCTCGGTGCCCGGCAACACACTCAATGGGCAATTCCTGGGACTCCCGGGTTTGGAAGAGGATAGGGCCTCTTCACCACCGGGTCGCTTCAGAGGAGGCTGACATGAGCTGATGCCCCTCTGGCCTCGGCACCAGCACGATGAATATCAAACGATGACTGCCGGTGCTGGTGTCTATGTTTCTCTCTGTGCTCGGCTCAGACCTTCTCCGTCGCCAAGGATGCCGACAATCCAGATGCTTTAGAACGGTCTGATGATGGAGAGGGCCGGTCCCCCGAGCTCCTCTTATCACGAGGAGGAACTGGATGGGATGTAGAAGATGACGGTGAGTCTGAGGGGTCTCCACGGCCCTTCAGTGTCAAAGTCTCCGAAGCCGGCATCGATCAACTTACTTCTTGGCGACAAAAAGCTGCTCCATCTTATCCAGCTGGGAACGACGGCCCTTGGGGGTCATCTGAGCACAATCAGGGCACCCGTGGATATCATGGGAAGCCCCCAGGCAGAGGATGCAAACTTCATGCGGATCCGTGAGAGACATGGTCCACGGGCACTGGGGGCACTTGTGAAACCCAGATGATACCATGAAAACAAGCCGGTGAGCAGTCGATGGCCAGCGGCCACCGGGAGGCAACATACTCAGGAATCGACTGCAAGAAACAAGAGAAAAAACACCTACTGAGATGCTGGAGGGTCCAACAGTGGAGAGGGACCCTGCACGGAGGATACTGGAGGAAAAATTCTTGAAATAAAAATTTTGTTGAAGAATAAGGAGAGAGCTCCGAGAACCACAAGGAAATTGCTTTGCGGAAAAAAATGAGGCTGAAGAGGGACCCCTCGTGGACGCGCAGATAGTGGCATGCTGGGCATGCTCAATCTTCCAGTCAAAGTTTCTAGAAACTGACAAAATTTTTCTGTGCCAGGCTCCATTTGATGATGTCTCCCATCTGTGAAGACTACCATCCTGCTTGTTCTAGGAGAATATCTTATTTTATTTATTTATTTATTTAGATTTTTTATATACCGGCATTCGAGACAGCAGTCACATCATGCTGGTTCACATGAAACAGGGGTGCAAAGTAAACATAACAATAACAGTGGTGCTGAAAAGGCAGTTACATATAACAAGGTGATAAGAACTTGGCTTAGAGGAAGAGAAAGGACAGGTTATTAATTTACACAAGTAAACGATAGGAGATAAGGTCCCTAGAAGCCTGGTGACACACTTTCCCATTTGGTGTACTGGCTAAAAAAAACTCCAGCTATGGCTCAAGATGAAATAATGCATTGCACACAGAACCAGCACACACTGGCTGATGTTCACGATGTGTGAAAGCTCCAATCCCACACACTCACTGCAAGAATAGCACAATCCACAGAATTTTGGGGTACTTAAGTTGTAATTTCAATGTGGCTGACCTTAAAATATTACAGATCCACCTTTGGGAATTTTATTCTGGAGGACTTGAATAAGCCTTGGTCTTATTTTCCTTCTTCTACTCTTGTCAACACCATGCCCCCAGTCACCAGGGCATGTACTTTCAGCCAGGTACTTTCCAAAGCTTTCCAGAAACCCAACTAACGGATCGATACTGTAAAACCGCGGGAGAGCGGACGAACGCCCGCTCTCCCGGTGCACGCACTGGCTCTTCGCCGGTGCGAGCGATCCAGTATTCAAATGAGGTGACGCGGTGCAAACGAGGGAAAGGAGGCGCTAGGGACACTAGCGCGTCCCTAGCGCCTCCTTTTGGCCTGGAGCGGCGGCTGTCAGCGGGTTTGACAGCCGACGCTCAATTTTGCCAGCGTCAGTTCTCGAGCCCGCTGACAGCCACGGGCTCGGAAACCGGACGCCGGCAAAATTGCGTGTCCGGTTTTCGGCTCGACAGCCGCGGGCCGAATTCAATTTTTTTTTTTTTTAACTTTTTTTTTTACTTTTGGGGACCTCCGACTTAATATCGCCATGATATTAAGTCGGAGGGTGCACAGAAAAGCAGTTTTTACTGCTTTTCTGTGCACTTTCCTGGCGCCGGAAGAAATTAGCGCCGACCTTTGGGTCGGCGCTAATTTCTTAGAGTAAAATGTGCGGCTTGGCTGCACATTTTACTTACTGTATCCCGCGCGCATACCTAATAGGGCCATCAACATGCATTTGCATGTTGAGGGCGCTATTAGGTGCCGCGGGTGGGCCGCGTGTTTTCCTCCCCTTACTGAATAAGGGGTAAGGGAAAACACGCGTCCAGAGCAGGCTGACAGTGCGCTCCGACGGAGCACACTTTACTGTATCGACCTGTAAGTGATGGATGCACAATCATTCAGAATAATAAAGCCTTGTGTTGCAGGTGATGGAACAGTTTTGCGTAACTAGAATGATCTAACCCATCCTCTTACAGACAATTTTCACACATAAAACAAGGAAGCACTTATTGACTGAAATACAAATTTTAAACCAAAGCATATCCCCAGAAATCCAGCCTTGAAAAGAAGGCTCCTTCTGATGCTAGAAGAATACATTTTATCCAGCAGTGGCACATCCATTGCTACATTCAGTAACATCCCGCTCCCCACAGAGGGGACCAAGAATGTTACTAGTGGTTTCAGCAAACCTCTAGCAGAGGCTTTTCACCTGTGGAGGACAATTTTCAAAGCCATTTACATGATGGTGAACTCCAGGCCTTTCTCATGCATATTCATTGTAGATATTCTGAAAACCTAGCCTGTCGGTGACACTCGAGGACTAGAATTCACCATCACTGGGTTAATTCCTTTTTGAAATTTTGCTACAAAGTACCTACTGTAAAAATACCAGAGCACTTTGCAACTATGCAGGCTACCGTACCTGAAGATCGCTGTAGAGGTTCATTTATGGATGGACAAGATGACAGTTTAGATCTAATTCAGTGCTGGAATCTGGGAAGGAGAGGAGCAAAGGACAGTATAATCCAATTGGGATCTGCTTATCCAAAACTTCATCCACCTCGATCCTGATGCTGCTTAATATCAAATCCAGATCCCCAAAATCTGCTTGGCTCAGATTCTCATTTTTGGCACACTTTTACTAAACAGCGAAGCATGCTGGGCGAAATCTGCTCAGATCACATTAAGATCTTCCTGCCACCTTGGCTCCTGCTCAGAAAGGCAAATAAAATCTCTGTTTTGGGGTTGGTTTTTTTTGTTTTGGTTTTAAATCCCATCTGGGAAAAACCAAACCGGCTTTGAAACTTGGGATTCCAACACGTCCTGTGTTGAGTTGGCATGCCATGACCAGTCAAGCAGGATCTGGGGACGTCCCGAGCACACAACCATGCTCAGAAAAATGACAAATTGATGCACCCAGTCATATATTGTCAAGCCTTGCCCATTACATAAGAACATAAGAAATTGCCATGCTGGGTCAAACCAAGGGTCCATCAAGCCCAGCATCCTGTTTCCAACAGAGGCCAAACCAGGCCACAAGAACCTGGCAATTACCCAAACACCTAGAAGATCCCATGCTACTGATGCAATTAATAGCAGTGACTATTCCCTAAGTAAACTTGATTAATAGCAGTTAATGGACTTCTCTTCCAAGAACTTATCCAAACCTTTTTTGAACCCAGCTACACTAACTGCACTAACCACATCCTCTGGCAACAAATTCCAGAGATTTATTGTGCGTTGAGTGAAAAAGAATTTTCTCCGATTAGTCTTAAATGTGCTACTTGCTAACTTCATGGAATGCCCCCTAGTCCTTCTATTATTCGAAAGTGTAAATAACCGAGTCACATCTACTCGTTCAAGACCTCTCATGATCTTAAAGACCTCTATGATATCCCCCCTCAGCCGTCTCTTCTCCAAGCTGAACAGCCCTAACCTCTTCAGCCTTTCCTCATAGGGGAGCTGTTCCATCCCCTTTATCATTTTGGTTTGCCCTTCTCTGTACCTTCTCCATTGCAACTATATCTTTTTTGAGATACGGCGACCAGAATTGTACACAGTATTCAAGGTGTGGTCTCACCATGGAGCGATATAGAGGCATTATGACATTTTCCGTTTTATTAACCATTCCCTTCCTAATAATTCCTAACATTTTATTTGCTTTTTTGACTGCTGCAGCACACTGAGCTGACGATTTCAATGTATTATCTACTATGACGCCTAGATCTCTTTCTTGGGTGGTAGTTCCTAATATGGAACCTAACAACTGCTATGCTTCAACAAAATTAAGTTCTCTCCAGTACCTTTATGTAAGCAGTTATAACATGCAGTCAAATTCCAGCTGTTGCTTGCTGCTCCAGATGCCAGCTGCAGGTACCTGTGTGCTAATAGGCTCTCTGAAGATTAAAGAGATTTACATACTGCAGCAGAAAAGAAAACATTGCAGCATTTAAGATAGACGTTACATAAAAATGCAACATAAAAGGAGAATGCATGCAAGAAACAGTCAAAATTATATTTTTGCTGCTGCAGGTTAAGTCTTGACAGCAAAACACGAGTGGAATCTTCTTATCTTTAAAGACTCAAATTCAGTTTTGGGGTTTTTTTTTTTTACTTCAGTGCTTTCTAAAAGTTTTCAGTCTCTTGTACACTTTTCACATTCTAATGTCCCGACAACATAATGCTGACACCACCATACTTTGCTGAAGGGATGGTGTTAGCAGGGTGTTGTGCTGCGTGTGTGTGTGTGTGTGTGTGTGTGTGTGTTTACTCCACACATATCGCTAAGCATTGAGACCAAAAGTTTCACTTTGGTCTCAGACCACAAAACCTTCTCCCAGATGGGTGCATTGTCCCCGCTTCATAAGTCTCTTTGCAAGCCCTATGTGGCACATCCTATGGCTTTTCTTCAGGAGTGGCTTCCTTCTTGGCTATCCTCCCATAGAGGTCAAGTTTGTGGAATAATCTTGAAATTGATGATGAGTCAACATTTTCCCCAGTCCCAGCCAGAGACTTCTGTAGTTCTAAGCAATCTTAGGCCTCACAGTGACTTTTCACAGCAGTTTCCTTAACCCATAACCACTGACTTTGGAGAGGTGGCCTGTTTGCGGCAGTGTCTTGTTGGTGCCAAACTGTTTCTACTTTACAATGATGGACCTGATAGTTAGGGTCCAGCTGGCTCCATGAATATGGAAAAGGCTAATCCAGTATTGGTTTTACACTCCTGCATGCAGGCACATTGATTTACCTGGGACAATCAGAGGGTAAAACCAGGACTGGATTAGCCTTTTCCTTGTGACTTGGAGCCAGGAGGCAACTTCTGCTGACAGTGTCCCAAGGGATTTTCAAACACATTGAAATTTTCTTATAGCCTTTCTCCAATCTATATGGAAGCCCAATTCAGTATAAGGGCTGAATCCAAGCAGAGGCCATAAAAATCCCAGGGCTAAATCCCAAATATTACAGTCACTGTATTCCTTTGGCCCTGGGGTGTGAATTATTTATTTTTTTGGTTGAGGGGGGGGGGGGGGTGAGGATTTCCTTCAATGCTCAGGGTATAGGTGATGTCCCTTCCTTGTATGTTACTATAGCTCTTTGGGGCAGGAACACTGACAAACCAGACTGGACTCACTGGATGTTCAAAAAAAAAAAAAAAAAAAAGGTTTACTGTTATTTGTTGTAAAATACTGAAGATGAATCAACAATGTGATGTCCAGGTTTTACTGTTGCCTGGGAGTACAGATTTGCTGCCTCTGTATCTTTGCGGCGATGTCCCTTAGTGCTGGGTCCTAAGACTTGCTTATCCTCCCCTTGGGGTGGAATGATAAATGTCCTGAAGGGGCAGGGGTGCCCTAAGTGTGGATAAGGTCCCCTTCCCCAGAGTACTAGAAGTCCAAGGGTACTCCCGATCGTCCCAACCTGGCCTTGTCCTGCATCCCCGGGTGGAAACTCCTTTAGGGGTCTCCAGATGTTCTTCACTCCTCTTCAAAAATAGATGGAAGTAGACCTTTCCAGAGGAAAGTCCTCTCGCTGGAAACAGTTCTTGCATATTTCCAGCTCAGGGGTGAGGCAGGGCGGCAGAAAAAAGCTTCCTTCTCTTCTAGATGAACACAACTCATAGAAAAAAAACCCCCGAATCCTAATTCCCTTGTTCTTCACCTGGTGGTCACTGCAACCTCCTCTTGGTCAGAGTGAAGAGGTACATAGATCCTTCCTGGCCTCCCAGGCAGGGGAGACTGCTTCCCAGAAAGGCTCAGGTCAGACAAGAAAAAAAAAGTTTACAGACTTGGAAAAAAGGAGCAAAATTCTCTCTTCCTTCCAACTCCCATCCACTCCTGCAAAAGAACTGGTTGGGCCGGGCCTCTCCACTCTTGTTCTAGGCTGGGGCCTAAATTGGGAGAGCACGCTGAGACACTCCTGGATCCTCTTAAAAGAATCGCTAAACTGCCACACCACAAACTAAACTTCTCCTCCCTTATTCTACCTGCACTCACCATCCCAGATGTCCTCAGAGGAGGTGCTCCCTACCCCAGGGTGTAAATAATTAGGACCATCTAGTGGAGACCCAAGGGGTCTCTACCTAGACTTTTAAATAGCGTTATCCCGGAGTTCTTTCGGCAGCACCTTGCTTGGCACGTTTTGCCCTTTGCTTCAAATTCACTTCATATGAAAGAAACCAGCTGGATGCTTCATCCAAGAGTTTTTGAGTCAGATTCACTTCATACAACAGAAACAGCATGATTCTTCATCCGGGAGTATACGAATCAGCTCAGCTGCTGTGCTTGGATGCGGGTGGTCTCTATTTAACTTATTATGGGCCTTGTTAAGGCAATTGTTTGACCCTGAATTTGGATTTATTGTGACAAGGGGTGTGAAGACTTATGCAATCAAGATTTTTATTTTGGGGTTATTTTTTATAATTGTTCTTTGACAATGAAAATGTAGCATATGTTGAATAGATCAGTGAAACAAACTCCTACTTTAATGTTTTTTATTTGTTTTTTTTTAGCTGAATGTGAAAAAGATGCAAGGCTGTGGAGACTTTTACATGTAAATATGCAAATGTTATTAAGCAATAGTTGCTTCAAAAAGTCTTCAAGACCTTGCAAGACATGGCTCCAATTTAAGTGAGGGAAATATTAGTGCGATCCTCACAGTCAGCTCAGTTAGAGATTCCAGCAGTAAATTCTATTAAGCTCCAGAGCACTCGAAATTGAGCCTTTTTTATGCGGCCCCTAAACTGTGACCTTCTTTCAGAGGATAAACTGTACCCTGAGGGTCCATAAACTAATTTGTATTTTGGGGCTAACTCCACAATCTCTTTCTACCTCTTCTTGTCCCAAGGGGTGGGTCCTTTCTGTTGGGGGGGGGGGGGGGGAGATAACCTTCTAGGCCTAGGTCATAGTGAACTTCCTTGTGTGTGTGTTCCCATGACTTTTTGGGACAGGGACTTGGACAGAAGAAGCTGGACTCGCTGGATCTCAAAGGAATTAATAGGAGCAAATAACAGAGTGTCCAGGTACATCCAGGTCCTTCAGCCATGAGGGAGTACAGATTTTTAGGGACACTATCTCTGTGGATTTGTCCCTCAGTGTAGGGGCTTGAGACTTTCTTCTTCTCTATAGGGTGAATTGAATAAGGGTCCCAAAATGGCCCAGGTTCTCCTAGGGATGGAAGTCCCTGTCTTTTCCCCACAGTACCTGAGGTCCACGAGTACTCCTGAGCTTCACTTTGTCACTGTCTTGCTTCCCAGTGGTGCAGTGTTAGAAACTCCCCAGGAGGGGTCGCCAGATGTTCGTCCTCATCTGGACTCTTCAAAGATAACCAGTGCAGCCCTCCAGGAGGAAAAGCCAAACACTGAAAGCAGCTTCCAGATCTGGGTAAAGAAGGGCGACAGAAAAATTGCTTCCTTCCCTCTGCAGCAGGAAAAACTCAAAATGAGAAAACTCCTTCTCTCTTCCACTTTGCTTGGGCACTATATAACCTCCTCTTGGTCTGGTCAAAAAGGTAGACAACTCCTCCTGACCACCCTGAGCAGGGAATTCAGCCTGCCAGGAATGGTGCAGAGCAAAACGGTAAAAATAAAAAAAAAAGCTAACAAAAATACTCGCTATCTCTCTCGCTCAAATCCCACCAGACCCACACAAGGGGCCTGGCAGGGCAGTGCCTCTCCTTTCCTTTGCTAAGCAGAGATCTAACTTGCAGGTCAATACAGTAAAGTGCGGACGCGGTTACCCTGCTTCTAACCCGCTTTCTACTCACAATTTGGCTGCATTAGTCCAACCCGCGATTCACTATCCCTTTTAACCCATCCTTACCGCCTCTTTAAATCAATGGGTAACCCCTTCCGCCCGCGGCATGTATATGAGATGTAAACGATCAGATTAGCTATTCCCTCCCATACAGTAACACGCGCCCCGATTATCGCTTTTTAAACCTGCAGTTTTGCCATACGTTTAACCTAACTTACCGCCTACCCTTACCCCTGCGTTAGAGGCAGGGGTAAGGGTAGGCGGCAAAATTTCCCCCAGCCCTCGCTCACCTGCCCTGGCTGTGTCCATGGGTGCCGGTCTCCGAGGCAGCCCAGTCCTCTCTACCCTCCTCCCGAAGCAACGAAAAGCGAAAAAGGAGAAAAGCGAAACGACATGTGAAGTGTAACTTACTTTTCTTGCAGCCCTCCTCCGGAGACGCACCGCGGCTCCCCTGCCTCCCGGGGGCTGCCCCCGCCGGTGAAGATAGATGCCTGCACGGGCCCTCTGACACGATCGCTCCCGGGAGAATCCTTTACTGAGCTGCGGCCACTCTCCTGCGTGCATTCAGCCAGGCAGGAGCCGGCGGGCGTGCATTCAGCCAGGCAGAGGGAGCCGGCGGCGAAGGTGAATGAATGTGCGCCTGTGCGTGCAATTTTGCCGCTCAAGGCGTGACGTCACTACGTTTGGCGTCACGGCGTGTGACGTTGGCGTTCGCTAATGCACTGCCTTGAGCACCCATGTCGTGACGCCAAACGTAGTGACGTCACGCCTTGAGCGGCCAAATTGCACGCACAGGCTGAATGCACCCAGGAGAAGTGGCCGCAGCTCAGTAAAGGATTATCCCGGGAGCGATCGTGTCAGAGGACCCGTGCAGGCATCCATCTTCGCCGGCGGGGCCGCTTTCACCGCCGGCTGCCCCTGGGAGGCAGAGGGCAGCCCCTGGGAGGCAGGGGAGTTGCGGTGCATCTCCGGAGGAGGGCTGCAAGAAAAGTAAGTTACACTTCACATGTCATTTCGCTTTTCTCCTTTTTCACTTTTCGTTGCTTTGGGAGGAGGGTAGAGAGAACTGGCAATCCCGAGCATAGGAGAACCGTCCACTTCCTGGTACCTGTCATTTCAAATGTCATTTGAAATGTTGAGATTACTTACCTGATAATCTCCTTTTCCTTAGTGTAGACAGATGGACTCAGAACGAATGGCATAGTATGCTCGTGCTAGCAGTTGGAGACGGATCTGACGTCAGCATGGGTATATATATATCTCCACAGGAAGCGTAGCAACTCAGTAATCTTCCTTGCAAAAGCTGTTATGGATGTGTGTACTGACGCTCAGTGAAATAGTGAAACAGGATTCCCTTGACCGATTGATAGTAGCTGGAGACCACCAGCATTCCCAACCGGAAGGCGGCGACACCTGGCAAAGGGGATGCTCTCATGTAAACAGATGACATGGCTTACCTTGAATCGGTGAAACTCATGTATACAGGCAGCTGGGCGGGATGCTAAGTCCATCTGTCTACACTAAGGAAAAGGAGATTATCAGGTAAGTAATCGCAACATTTCCTGGCGTGTAGCCAGATGGACTCAGAACGAATGGGATGTACAAAAGCTTTACTCCCCGCCTGGGCAGGAGGCTGCCTGAGGACCGTGTAGTACCGCCCTTGCAAATGCTGTGTCCTCCCTGGCCTGGACGTCCAGACAGTAGAATCTGGAGAAGGTATGGAGGGAGGACCAAGTCGCTGCTTTACCTATTTCTGCAGGCGACAGCATCCTGGATTCTGCCCAGGATGCCGCTTGTGCTCTGGTAGAATGAGCCTTGACCCGTAGAGGCGGAGACTTCCCAGCCTCTACGTAAGCTGCTCGGATAACTTCTTTAATCCAGCAGGCGATGGTAGGCCGAGAGGCCGCTTCACCTTGTTTCTTCCCGCTGTGTAGGACGAACAGATGGTCCGTCTTTCGTATGTCTTGTGTCACTTCCAGATATCTTGTCAGCAATCTGCCAATGTCGAGATGGCGTAATAAACGCCCTTCTTCTGATTTCTGCAAACCCGCCGTGGTAGGCAAGGATATGGTTTGGTTAAGATGAAACTGTGAAACCACTTTAGGTAGAAAGGAGGGAACTGTACGAAGATGGATAGCCTCAGGAGTGATTCTGAGAAATGGATCACTGCAGGACAGTGCTTGTAGCTCTGAGATGTGGCGTGCTGAACATACAGCCAGCAAGAACACCATCTTCAAGGTGAGAGAACGGAGAGACAGCCCCCGAAGGGGTCTGAAGGTGGATCCCGCGAGGAAATCCAAAACAAGATTGAGGTTCCATAAGGGCACAGGCCACTTCAGCGGTGGCCGAATATGCTTGACTCCTTTCAGGAAGCGAGAAACATCTGCGTGCTTGGCAATGGTCTTGTCATCCCTCCTGGGACCGTAGCAAGACAGCGCAGCCTCCTGAACCTTGATGGAGCTGAGGGAGAGACCTTTCTGAAGTCCATCTTGCAGGAAATCCAACACAATAGGGATTATGGCCGCATGTGGATTGGTGCCATGAGTGTCGCACCATGCTTCAAATACTCTCCAGATCCTTACGTAGGTGAGGGATGTGGAAAACTTGCGAGCTCGGAGGAGTGTATCTATCAAGGGCTCCGAGTAACCTCTTTTCTTCAGTCTAGCCCTCTCAATGGCCAGACCGTAAGAGAGAATTGAACTGGATCCTCGTGAAGGATGGGACCTTGGCGTAGAAGATCCCGGAGAGGCGGCAGGGGAAGAGGCTCCCCTGCCAGTAGTCTTCTCATGTCCGCGTACCAGGGTCTTCTTGGCCAGTCCGGTGCCACCAGAAGAACTAGGCCCCAGTGCTTCCGAATCTTGTGGATGATGGCGCCCAGCAGAGGCCACGGAGGAAAGGCGTATAGCAGTCCCTGGAAGCCATGGCTGAACCAGGGCATCGATTCCATGTGAGAACGGATCGCGCTTGCGGCTGAAGTATCTGGGTACTTGAGCACTGGACTTGTCTGCCAGCAAGTCCATGTCCGGAATCCCCCAGTGATCCACAATCGTCTGGAAGGCTGTGGGTGACAGCTGCCACTCTCCCGGATTTAGGCTTTCTCTGCTGAGGAAGTCTGCCGTGGTGTTGTCCTTCCCGGCAATGTGGACGGAGGAGATGTCCTGAAGATGTGCTTCTGCCCAAGCCATCAGCGGGGCTATCTCTAGGGACACCTGTCGGAGGGCCTTGGAAAGGCACGCTGGTTCCTTCTGAACCGATCTTCCGGCAGTCGAGGTACTGGAGAGGCGCCCCATGTGCCGGCCAGTCTATCCAGGTCGCTGCCAAACAGGAAAGAGCCCCTAAAGGGCATTCTGGTGAGGCGTGTCTTCGAAGGAGCATCGGCCAACCAATTCTGGATCCAGAGGTGCCGCCTGGCGGCTACGGAGGATAAAATCCCCTTGACTGTGGTCCGGACTAGGTCTGATGCAGCATCCATGAGGAACGAGAGAGCAGACTCCATGTCTGCTGCCGGAGCATTGTTCCTGACCTGTGACAAACAGGAACGCGTCACCACTGTGCAGCAGGTTGCGATCCGCAAAGATAGAGCTGCCACCTCAAAGGTCTGTTTCAGGATGGCGTCCAGTCGCCGGTCATGAGGCTCCTTGAGGGCCGCCCCCCCTTCAACTGGAATGGTAGTGCGCTTGACCACAGCGCTAATCAAGGCATCCACCTGAGGGCACGCCAGTAGATCCTGGATAGCCGGTGCCAGGGGGTACATACCTGTCAGGGTCCGACCCCCTTTGAATGAGGCCGCTGGTGCCGCTCATTCTAAGTCTATCAGTTGTTGTGCGGCTTGCAAAAATGGAAAATGGCGGGCTGTAGGATGAAGACCTTCCAGCAGGGGGTTCTGCGCAGAGGGTACCGTAGCGCTGGGACCTGTAATATCCAACTCCGCCAGGCACTGAGACACCAGGTCGGAGAGATCCTCTTTAGGGAAGAACCTCCTCATGGTTCTGTATGGCTCAATCCCGGAGGGAAGTTCCCCCTCGTCCGGGGGTTCAGACTCGTCCGGTGAAACATCAGGGTCCGCCTGATCCGGACTGTCTGGAGGCGGGAGATCCTGCCCACGATAAGGGTGTGAAGGTCCAGGAACAGGATCCGCTGGAGCCGCAACCGCAGCTGCAGGAACAGCAGGGCCTGAATGGGAAGCTGGTTGCATCTGGACAAAAGCATGAATTCCCTTAAAGAGATCCACCCAGGAAATGGAAGCGGTCTCTAACCGCCGGGTACTAGGTCCCCTGGGATTCCAGGTTGGTCGAGACTGCCCGCTAAATCCGGGGTAGCCCCTGGGGAACTGTCAGCAAACCATGGCTTAGACTGGTCCTGGCCCGAGTGTCCCAAGGCCTCCTCACATTGGGCACACAGGGAGTCTGGCTCTTCACTGTGCGTGGCTCTAAGCTGGCATGCGGAGCAGAGGCTGAGGGCTGTAATGCCGGAGGCGGGAGGTGCCTCCGCTGAAGGCGCTGAGGCGTTCTGTTCCATTGAAAAGTATGTGCTTAATGATATGCGGCAGCAATATACGCTTATAACCGGCGCACAATAATATGCGGCAGCAATATACACGTATAAAAGGCGCACAATAATATGCGGCAGCAATATACGCTTAATATAACAGGCGCACAATAATATTCGGCAGCAATATACGCTTAATATAACAGGCGCACAATAATAAGTGGCAGCAATATACGCTTAATATAACAGGCGCACAATAATATGCGGCAGCAATATACGCTTATAACAGGCGCACAATAATAAGCAGCAGCAATATACGCTTAATATAACAGGCGCACAATAATATGCGGCAGCAATATACGCTGAATACCACAGGCGCCCAATAGAACAGGCGCTTAACACTATGCGACAGCAATATACGCTGAACAGAACAGGCGCTTAATACAACAGGCGCTTAATATTATGCGGCAGTTATATACGCTCAATAATATCCAATAGGCTCTCAGCAATATGCAGCTCTCAGCAATAAGCGGCAGCCATATACGCACAATGGTATGCAATATGCTCACAGCAATAAGCGGCACAACGATGCATATAGAAACATAGAAACATAGAAAATGACGGCAGAAATCAACTTAATCTTTCACTTGGAAGCAGCTCCATCACTGCTCTCTATATTAATGGTGGGGGTGAAAGGGAAATAGAACCTAAGGTTACTAAGAGCCAAGAGAAACAGATAAGTATGAGAAAAAAGAAGTGTGAAGCTTGCTGGGCAGACTGGATGGGCCGTTTAGTCATAGACAGGCGCCTATCATGGGCGCTCAATACCTGAACAAGGCCAAGAAGATGGCGCCCTCCACGGTGTGCCGCCTACAGGCCACGCCACCGATCCTCGGAGACCAAAAGTAAGAGATGTACACCTTACCTGATCCTCGGCGATTCCCGGCTGGAACCCGGGCGGTCTCCGGCTGCGGGGGGAGAGGGCAAGTACCTTCACCGCCGCGTTTGAGGATATGCACCCGCTGCCTCGTCCACGCCGGGATTGAGGCGCCTCGCTCGCCACGCCCGAGCCTCGCCCGGGGGCTACGTCCCTGCCGCAATTCGGCCACCGGACCGAGGTCTTACACCTCCGGGGGATCGCGGAAATCACCCCGGGAAACTCGACTGGGGGAGGGACCCCAAGGGTATCACCGCAGGAGTGCGGGGCTCGATGTCGCAGTAGAAATTTAGTAAGAAGAAAGTAGAAAGTAGATTGGAAACATGCTCAGCGAGCGTGCAGGCTCTCCAAACTGCTTTGGAGATGGAAATTACTGAGTTGCTACGCTTCCTGTGGGGGTATATATACCCGTGCTGACGTCAGATCCGTCTCCAACTGCTAACACGAGCATACTATACCCATTCGTTCTGAGTCCATCTGGCTACACACCAGGAAACTGATATTCCTCTGCTGTTATCTGATTTCTGGAGGCAAAATCTCTCACCCCTGGAACTCTGCCTATGGGCGCCATAATCTTAAATCCAGCCCAGCCAATAACCAACCTGATTCAGGGCTATGCTCAACAGAGGGAGGGAACGTAGACTGTCACCTCGGGAGCTGCCTACAACTATCAATCCATGCCAGGTCTATGTTCAACTAAGGGAGGGAGATATATATTTTACCCCAGGAGCTGCCTGTGCCTTATTTTCCTGTTCATCCAGTCTAATAGGCTGTTAACCACAGCACGGGATTCTTGAATACTATCTGTTGGAGACAGAAAATGCTGGCAAGCTGAGGTCAGCACGGATGCATACAAGGAGTGACATAAGCAAACCTGTTGTTCTGTGTCTTCATCCGCTGGTAGGTGGAGATAACTCATTCATCTGGACAAGATCTTTAACTTTTGCAAATAGTTTATATTACGTAACTATGCCACCGGAACTTAATAGCACTTCCTATAGATTGAATTAATTTATACAGCTTTTCAATGATGTAAACCGTTGTGATGGTATTCTACTTAACGACGGTATAGAAAAGATTTTAAATAAATAAATAAATAGTCTGTCTGAATGAAGAGGAAATGACTGAAAACTCATAGAAATGACTGAAAACTTCCCTCTCTGGGTTCTAAATGTGAGGTTAAAAAGCAATCATTCATTTGCCCGTTCAACATTTTAATTATAAGAAGACACACTTTAATAAATTAAAATGTTTATTTAAAATATTGCATTAGCTTTTCTTTCCCATTTCCTATCTTTTTTCCTGGTGCCCAATTAGGCATCGTATAGCAACATAAGATAAAAAGAAAAACACAGAATCTAGTGAGGCTACAAAAACAATGTGCAAAACAAAGCACATCTTATTCTGAATATACTGTGGTGCAGACTTATGAAAATTAAAAACTGGAAACACTTCACGGTGAAAGCACATATTTTAATAGAGCTGTCATGTTTATAAGGAACTTTACTTTAGCTCTGCTTTACACACAGCAATATATATTTATCTTCTTTAGTTTTGTACCACTGCATTAAAAAAAATGCATTAAATGTTTGCTAAGAACAATGTGTTTCTGTTAATGGGCAATGCAGTGTACTGTGCAGAATACAGTCATCTATAGGGAGAGTGCTAACCTCTGGGCATCAGGCCAGCTCACAAAAGTCAAAGACCTGGGTTTCCATTCCTGACTCAAGGACCCATGTCATAGAGAGGTTTGGACTTGGATAGCTATATTGACAGCATATAAAATTACTGGTGGAAAGCAGAGTAAAGTATTACTCTTCTAGAACAACTTGCTGTTTCTTTAGAGCAGAACCAGATGGATCAGTTACGCCCCCTTGCACACAAAGGATCTTATTACACTTGCATGAAGAGAAGGTGGAAAGGAAGTAGCAAACACTGAGTTCCATGCAGCATGATTATATGGATACCATCTTGAGGCAAGATGCAAACTGATGAAGGCATACAGTAATACTGCATGCAGAATCAAAGGTGGAGACAGAGGATGGGCTCTCAGGCTTAAGAGTGATGTTCATTCCTGTTGTCATGTGCAAGAAAAAAACATTTTGAGGCACTACTCCTGTGAGAAAGCGTCAAAATTAATTCTCTCTGCCTATTTCCCCCCCCCCCCCCAAAAAAAAAAAAAGGAAAAAGAAAACAATATGGTAATATGTGGAGAAGTTTTATCCCAGGTAATAAAATACTTTGTAAAATGCACCTAGGCTTGTAGTCAATATGCAGAAAATAGGGCAATGTCATTAACAGGCTCTATATTTAAAACATGCAAATAGAACTGGTGCTTGGTCTGCTTTTTGCCAATGGTGCAGAAATGCACTAGCACCCTCACTGGAACGCATTGTTGGGGGGTTGTGAAGTGTCACCTCAGACACCCAGTTTGTTGGCTTGGGTGAGAACTACTTTGAGTACAGGCATGAAAGCAGATGTCTCGCTGAAGTTACTAGTGCTCACTATATGGGTATGAATGTTCAGCCCTTCCACGTAGTTTCGAGCCTCGATGCTCCTTGCAATATTATGTAAGCCATTGATTATTGTAGGAGAGAGCTGAAATAAAAAGCAAAAAAAAAAAGTGTAAGGGTAAAGACAAAAGCACACCCAACAACAGTTTGTTTTTTTAACCAATCAAATGGATGAGACAGCTAAGTCCCCAACAGCCCCATTTGAAAAATATGGTGTTTTTTATTTTTGGAATGGTGCGGAGGGTGGAAGTTTGGGCCAGGCAGTTTCTTACTGCTCATTTGGGCTTCCAATTCAATTCAGGGGTGGGCAATTCTAGTCCTCGAGGGCCACAAACCTGTCGAGGTTTTAGGATATCCTAATGAATATGCATGACATAGATTTGCATACAACTGAGGCAGAGTGCATGCAAATCTCTCTCATGCATATTCATTAGGGATATCCTGAAAACCAGACTGGTTTGTGGCCCTCGAGGACCGGAACTGCCCACCCCTGAACTAGATATTAGTTGGGATCTGATTCCAGGAACCTTCATTTGTACCAACCTGGAGATTTCCCATCACTTTGTATTCCCACCCAACTCACCTAGCCATCATGCACAGGCATTTCTCAGCTGCGGATAAGCACCAGGGATCCTTCCAGAACTCTGCAATTATGGTCTCTAAATCTGACTACTAGTGTTGTTGTGATAACTAAGACTCCTTCTGCAGCAGGGGTGGCTTACTCCAGTCCTTGAGAACCAACTAACAGGTCTTGTTTTCAAGATATCTACAATGAATATGCACAAGATAGATGTGCAAACACTGCCTCTACTGTATGCAAATCTATCCCATGCATATTCATTATGGACAACCTGAAAACCTGGCCTATTTGTGGCTCTCAAGGACCAGAGTTGGCCACCCCTACTTTACAACATCCTCAGCCCTGGCTGGCCCAGGGGGTGGCAGACCTAAACTTGGAAACTGAATCCAGGTTTTCCACAAGGTATTGTTCTGCACTGCCACTGAGTCACCAGACTAGCCCGAATGCAATTGTTTTTTTTTTTTAAGTAACATTGATAGGCTGTACCCCTTATGGTCAATGTTACTAAATATCCTCTTATGAATTATACTGGATAAGTATCACAAAAGAACGCTACTAAAAGAAATGGTCACCTGTGGTATAAAGAATTGTGGGAAGGATAAAGGGTCATTATTAGAATTGGAAAGAAGGCTCATAGTTCAGAGGAAAGGGTATTTTATCTTTTCCAGAATTCTAAACTTGAAAATGTCTCTCATATCCTATAAGGCCTTCTGATATACTTGTACAAAATATTCTGTATTTGATGTAATGACTATTATATTTTTAATCACTATAAACCGCTACAGGTTGTTCATTACAAGAACGTGGTCTATAAGTACAAAATAATAAAATATAACTGGTAACCAGGTTACTCTTTCTTGTTCTTAGAAGAATGGCTCCAGCTAAGATAGAGATCTCACCTATGAGGAGAGACTATTTTGTCACACATGACTGAGCTCATTCACTGTCCTCTGCAAGCTCTTTCACTTTACAGGCTGAAAGTATTTACTATAGAATTTGAAATGTGTGACCATTTACAAACAACAAAACAAATTTACTACAGAAGCAAGAACCATTTGTGCAAGTTCCAGGAACTTAAATATTGCTATTAATACAGATCTGCTGAGATTCTAATGGATAGATGCTGAGATTTTCCCAGTTACCGCCATTTTGTTAGGAAGCATAATTTTAACTGGACATATAAACAAACCAAAGCACTGTGGATTTTCTTCCTTCCTTTATATCACCACAAAACTGCCGAAATATTACTAGTTTGAAAGTTAAGATATATACGCTAATAACCTTTCAACCAAACTACACAAACTAGTAGGGATAACCAAGTCTAGACCTATATCGATTGGTAGAATGTGATGTCACTGCAGGTACAATCTCAAACAATACAGCACCAACAATGACACCACCATCTGCCGCAATGTAGAATACATAGCTTCTGGCATGAATCAGAACACACAGAGACATAGTAACATAGTAGATGATGACAGTTAAGGACCATATGGCCCACTCAGTCTGCTCAGTTTCCATTAAGGCAGTAGTTCTCAACCGTGTCCTAGTTTTCTGAATGGTCACAATGAATATGCATGATAGAGGTTTGTATGCACTGGGTTTCCAATGTATGCAAATCTATTTCACGTATATTCATTACAAATCTGAAAACCAAACTGCCTCTAGGACAGGGTTGGCTTTTTTCCTGCCATCATTGCCTATTCTCACTGCCTCTGGCATCTGACAAAGTGGACTATCTTCAAAAGCTCATGCCTTAATAAACTGGTTAATCTATAACAAGGGTGGCCAACTCCGGTGCTCGAGAGCCACAAACAGGATACATTTTCGTGATATCTATAATGAATATGCATGAAATAGATTTGCATGCAGTGTCTCCATTATATGCAAATCTATCTCAATCATATTCATTGTGGATATCTTGAAAACCTGGCACGTTTGTGGCTCTCAAGGACTGGAGTTGGCCATCCCGGTCCATAAGGCACCACCTGCTTCTTGCTATTTTTGCTACACCAGACTAACACGGCTATCCCTCTGAAGAATTTTTCTCATTTGTGTAAGTACGTCAAGTATTTCCTCCCCTGTGAAATTACCACAAACCTATATACAATCATTTATGCCTCTGTATTCTGTCTTGGGTTCATAGCCATTTCCTTTTCTTTGGTAAACACTCAGCAGCCATGCCAGAGAGCACAGATTCATCCCGGCCTTTGAATCAGACTACAGCAGACAAAGGGAGGAAGGATGGCCCACAGCAGCAGGTAGAGGGAGGCACTGGCACATCATAGCAGTTGCCTGTCCCTGCAGCAAAGGAAGAAGATCGGTTACCAGGCGGTGGGTGGACACCCCGCAGCGTGGGCATATGAGGGTGCAGTATATTATAATCTGAGTGGCCCGGCACCATGGATGGGACCGTGGCATGGACACCAAGTGGGCACCTATTATGGCAGCATCCAACTGCCCACAGGGGTACTGTGGGGTGCAGGTGGTCTAGCGAGCATACACCTTCCACCACTGTACATATCACAGCAATGGCTGACCATGCACCCCATTTACCTGGCAGCCTACCTCTACACACCCCATGCATGGGAGCCATGTGCCAGACCCTCTCAATGGCACAAAGGCAGTGCACCACATGATGCAAAGCACGGGCCTCAGATAACTGTTAACCCAGCTCCAGCCACCAATGTGCCGTCTACAATCAATCAGCGGGCAGACAGGGAGACTGATTGCCCTAGGACAACAGACAGGGTTTTACACTGGCTTTCAGTACTGGGCATAGAAAAATAATGGCTGCATTGCCTCATTTCATGTTGGGCCTACACAGATGACAATGCAACAAAGGCAAGGGCCCCCTTGCTTGGTAACACGATGGGCCAAACATCGCTGTTGCCTTGCCAGCCACATGGTGGGCGGCTGAAATAGGGGCAACTTGGTTAGTTAAAGGTGTCAGGCTCGAATATGTTAGGATAGCAGGTGTTGCCAACTTGAAATTAATTAATAAATCTGGCCGTGGACTTTACACCTAAATAATAGTGTGCACATTTTCAGTGATTTGTCATCTAAGCATAGGTGTGTGTGTGTGTGTGGGGTCAGGGGCCAAGATCGACGCATTCATTGCCGCTGCATGGATCAGAACATGGGCCTGAGCCAGATGCCCAGAGCCAGTAGCTAGCTTGGCATGGTACGCGTGGCTTTCACTCCCTCCCACTGTACGCAGCAAGGCACACATCTTCGAGAGGGATGCGATGACATGACCGAACACGCGGCCTGATGGAGGAGGGCCTGGCAGCTTTTGATGACGTGGCCAGAATTTAAAGAGCCGTTCGCCCTGACCTTCCCCCTTTTTTATCCAGTGCAGCGTTCCCCTCCTGCCCACCCTAGTACAGAAGGTTAATTTCAAAGACCTAATAAGCACTGAAACCTTTGCGGGTGGAGTGAACTTCGACTGTTTAAAAAAAAAAAAAGTTTATATATATGTTTACTATAATGTACATTGTGTGCAGAGAGATTTCAATGTTTAGCTAGTTTCTCAAATTATTTGTTGTTGGTCTTGATTGTCGCAACTAGTATGAGGGGTGGGGTACCCAAGTGGTGTGCAATTTTATTGGCGGGACATGGGTTTTACACTGGCCTTCAGGACTGGGGGGTAAACAAACAAAAGCCGCATGACCTCATTTCATGTTGGGCCTAAATGTCTGGTAATACAGCAAAGGTGAGGGCATGGTAATGCCTGGCAGCAGGCCCCCTTGTTTGGTCACATAGCAGTGAGCCAGATCAGGTATTCGGAGGAAGACTATCAGATACAATTAACATGGTTATAGGACTTCCACAAAGTTCTGTACTTTCTGCAACACTTTTTAATATATATATGCTACCACTGTGCTGATTAACATCAGGGATGGGTATTTATTATGTTTACGCAGATGATGTACAGTTTCTTATTCCAATAGATATTTCAACTGAACATTCATTAAAATTGGACATTTACCTTTCATCATTTAAGCAACTGTTAAAATACATGGAATTCCTTTTAAAACACACAAAAGACAGAAATCTTATTGTTAAATAGAAAAATTCCGACTACCTCACCAATCTCTGTAATGAACAACCTGATAAAAATAGAACTGATTGATCAGGCCTGTGACCTTGGTGTCTTAAATGACAGCAATTTACTGATGAAAAAACACAACACAAAAAATAAGAAAAGGCTTCCACAAACTGAACATCTTAAAATATTTAAAGCCTCTGCTTGCACATGATGACTTTAGGACAGTACTTCAAATGCTTGTTTTCACCAAATTCGATTAATGTAATGCCTATTTTTAGATCTGCCAGCTAATACAATTCGGCCTCTGCAATTACTATAAGAACATAAGAAACTGCCATGCTGGGTCAGACCAAGGGTCCATCAAGCCCAGAATCCTGTTTCCAACAGAGGCCAAACCAGGCCACAAGAACCTGGCAAGTACCCAAACACCAAGATCATCCCATGCTACTGATGCCAGTATAGAATACAACAGCAAGAATCCTTTCGGGTAATAGGAGATATGATCACATTACTTCTGTCTTAAAATCACTTCATCGGTTACCAGTGAAATTTAGAGTACAATACAAAGTACTCTCCATCCTTCATAATAATACGAAATGGTTAAGTTTTTCATTACATCTGTATGTTCCATCCAGAAATCTGAGATCCGCTAACAAGGGTTTACTTCAAGTTCCATCTTTGCATTCAGCCCACTTAAGCAAAGTAAGAGAAAGAGCACTTTCAATTCCTGGCTCAAAACTGTGGAACACAATGCCTGAAAATGTACACATTCAGAGAGATAAGCTTTTCAGAAAAGATTTAAAAACTTGGCTATGTACTATAGCATATGCTGACTGAGAAAAAGAAGGTAGAGCTGAGTTGCTGAAAGAATTGATGAGAATATGTATGTTATGAATTTTTTTTGTGAATATGACATTTTATTGTTTTAGTATAATTGTTTTATTGCTTTGTTTTATTGTAAACCACCATGATTGTTTTTTTATTTTTTTTAAAATAAAACACCATGATTGTTTTATTTTATTGTAAACCACCATGATTGTTTTTTTATTTTTTTTAAAATAAAACACCATGATTGTTTTATTTTATTGTAAACCACCATGATTGCTGTAAGAGCTAAAAGCTTCTTACAGCAATAATCTATTGCTTATATTGCGTCAGTTATATGTTCAAAGTTGTGTTCTAAGTTGACCCTAGTTGTTTCATAAGAGTTTGTACTTTACTATAGTTTATCCGTTTTATTCGATATGTTCCATGTAAACCGCCTCCCCGGCGATAGTTATCTCTGTTAAATGTGAACCGGAGTGATATGTATTGTATACAGGAACTTCCGGTATATAAAAACCAAAAATAAATAAATAAATAAATTGTATGTTCAGAATGATGGTATATAAATAAATATTATTTTGACAGCTCCTCAGCTGCACATCTTACCAGTTGACAGGCTCCATGCGTTGTCCTCCCACCAGCTCCACTACATAGCTGTACCTGATGGCTAGCGTTGGAGTTGGGGGTAAGAAAAAAATGTGCCTTTGCAGAGTGAAATGGATGGGTTGCTGGGAGGGAACAACCCCATTACTATTATAATTTTAACTCCAAAATAAGTACAAAAATAAATAGGGACAGTCATTGTCAGTTATTTTATTTTCCCTGGGCATTTATCAGTGTTTTTCTTCATTATAATAAAAACTGAAATTTCCAGGACAAATAAAATAAAAACAAAGATCCCTAAAAATAGATATTGAATTTATAAAATCTTAAACCTAAAAACAGAAACCCTATAATAAAAATACTACCTTGATATAGCTGCACTACTTTTCTTCAAGGGTATGCTTTTCAAAGCCTAAGGTCAGCAGAGTTGCTTACCTGTAACAGGTGTTCTCCCAGGACAGCCGGATGTAGTCCTCACATATGGGTGATGTCATTAAGCGGAGCATGCCCAGCATGCCATGATCCCTGTGTCCACAGGTATCTCCCTTCAGTCTCATTTATAGCAAAAAAGTGCGAGCGAAAAATAAAACAAAACATCAGCGGACCCAATTCCGCGGGGTGGCGGGTGGGTTTCGTGAGGACTACATCCTGCTGTCCTGGGAGAACACCTGTTACAGGTACGCAGCTCTGCTTTCTCCCAGGACAAGTAGGATGGTAGTCCTCACATATGGGTGATTAGCAAGCTACAGGCTGACTCATATTACAACAGGCCAATAGCAGACAACTTGTGCGACAGGCACAATAATTGGGGTGCTATTGGTAATGATGAGGCAGCCTGAAATCACAGCAGGTGGTTGTGGAAGGAGTTTGGGCATTATACTGGAAAAACAATTTTCAAGACAGATTGTCCAAAGACAGAGTCTTGACAGCCTTCCTTATCTAAGCAGTAGTGGGCTGCGAATGTGTGAAGAGAGCTCCATGTCGCAGCTTAGCAGATGTCAGCAATTGGTACTGAACGATAGTGTGCTACCAACATTGCCATGGCCCTTACAAAATGTGCCTTCACTCACCCCTGGAGAGGAAGGCCTGCTTCCTCATAGCAGAATTCGATACAGTCTGCTAGCCAGTTGGAGAGAGTTGTTTGCCCACTGCAACTCCCAGCTTGTTTTTGTCAAAAGAAACAAACAGTTGGGTGGATTTCCATTGGACTGCAGTGCGGTCTAGATAGAATGCAAGTGCATGCTTACAGTCCAAGGTGTGCAAAAACCTCTCGCCCTGGTGAGAGTGAGGCCTTGGGAAAAGAGTGGGCAGACTATAGACTGAGTAAGGGGAGGGACTGGGTCCACCTTAGGAAGAAATTTAGGCTGAGTACGGAGGACCACTCGGTCACGGAGGAACCTAGTGTAGGGTGAATATGCAACAAGGGCTTGTAACTCACTGACCCTTTTAGCAGATGTAATGGCTACGAGGAAAAGAATTTTCCATGTTATAATTTTTAATGTCATAGGAATGCAGAGGCTCAAACGGGGAAATGCAAGAGCTTTGTGAGCACTACATTTAGGTCCCATTCCGTTACCAGTGATCGTAGAGGAGGCTTAAGTTGTAGAAAGCCCATAAGCCGACTCATAAGGGGTTGGGCCGTTATCAGGACATCCCCTACTCCCTGGTGGTACGCTGAAATGGCACTGAGGTGTACCTGTGCAGAGGATGTCTGGAGATCAGAATCCGAAAGGTACCCTATATAGCCTAATAGAGATGAAGTGGGGCAGGAACATAAGAACATGCCATACTGGGTCAGACCAAGGGTCCATCAAGACCAGCATCCTGTTTCCAACAGTGGCCAATCCAGGCCATAAGAACCTGGCAAGTACCCAAAAACTAAGTCTATTCCACGCTACTGTTGCTAGTAATAGCAGTGGCTATTTTCTAAGTCAACTTAATTAATAGCAGGTAATGGACTTCTCCTCCAAGAACTTATCCAATCCTTTTTTAAAACATAGAAACATAGAAATGACGGCAGAAGAAGACCAAATGGCCCAGCAAGCTTTCACACTTTTTTTTTTCATACTTTTCTGTTACTCTTGTCCCTTTAAATAACTTTTTTAGTTCTATTCCCTTCCACCCCCGCCATCGTAGATAGCAGTGCTGGAGCTGCATTTGAGTGAAGTATCCAGCTAATTGGTTTGGGGTAGTACCTGCTGTAATAAGCCAGCTACTCCCACGCTTGTTTATCCAGCCTGTGAATTCAGTCTTTGTTGGTTGTTTGAATATAAATCCTTCTTTCATTCCCCCCTGCCGTTGAATGTTTATTGAATAAAGATATTCATCTCCAGGTAGTACCGTCATTCCCGCGAGCCACCCCCATGCCTCTTCTCTTCATTCACATCCTCTAGACTTTATTGATCCACAGTATTTATCCCACGCCTCTTTGAAATCCTTCAGAGTTTTGGTCTTCACCACGGTCTAGGTAGAACACTAGAGCCTGTTTGCAGTCAAGGGTATGCAGAGCCAGCTCTCCTGGATTGGAATGGGGCCTGGGAAAAAAGGTAGGTAGTATAAAGGATTGATTGAGATGAAACACCGAAACTACCTTAGGTAAGAATTTAGGGTGAGTGCGGAGTACTGCCCGGTCCTGCAGAAGTTTAGTGTAAGGCAGAGAGGCAACTAGAGCCTGTAATTCACTAACTCTGCAAGTGGAAGTGATTGCCAAAAGGAAGATCATTTTCCATGTGAGATATTGAAGGTCACAGGATTGAAGCAGCTTGAATGGTGGTTTCATGAGCTGACCGAAAGCTAGGTTGAGGACCCAAGAAGGGGCCGGAGGACGCAGAGGAGGCTTGAGGTGAAGCAAGCCTTTCAAAAAATGTGTTACAAGGGGTTGTACTGATATGGGAACATCCCTGATACCTTTATGGAAGGCGCCTACCGCACTGACATGCATCCTGATGGAAGAAGTTTTTAGACCTGACTCTGACAAGTGCCAGAGATAGTCCAGAAACTTCGTGATTGGACAGGTAAAAGGGTCAAGGGATTGAGAAGAGCACCATGACGTGAACCTGGTCTATTTGTAAGAATACGATTTCCTCGTGGAAGGCTTCCGTGAAGCAATCAGGACACGGGAAACAAGTTCAGAAAGGTTAAGTGGCTGAAGGATTAACCTTTCAACATTCATGCTGGCAGGGACAAGGCTTGAAGATTGGGGTGGCGAAGGCACCCGTCGTTTTGAGTGATTAAAAGCGGATCCTTTCCCAGGGGAATGTGCCTGTGGATGGAGAGATTCTGAAGTATTGGAAACCACACTTGGCACGGCCAGTGAGGTGCTATCAGGATCACGGTTCCCTTGTCCTGACGTAACTTCACGAAAGTCTTTGAGAGAAGTGGAAGTGGAGGGAATGCATATAGGAGACCGGTTGCCCATGATAGGGAGAACGTATCTCTTGGCTGATAGCGTTGGCTGCAAGTGAGAGAGCAGAAGTGGTCTACTTTGCGATTTTGAGCTGATGCAAAGAGGTCTAATTGAGGATAACCCCATTGTTGGAAGATCGAGTTTGCTACTGAGGGGTTGAGGGACCACTCGTGCGGTTGAAAGGTGCGACTCAGGTTGTCTGCCAACACATTGTCCACTCCCGGCAAGTAGGTGGCCGTGAGATACATCGAGTGGGAGAAGACCTCCGCCCATATCTGCGCAGCTTTCTGACACAGAAGGTAGGAGCCCGTCCCTCCCTGTTTGTTGATGTACCACATGGCCACCTGGTTGTCCGTCTGGATCAGGATGACTTGATTGGAGAGGCGATCCTGAAATACCCTGAGAGCATATCTGATTGCTCGCAGCTCCAGGAAATTTATTTGGTGTTTGGCTTCCTCTGGAGACCAAGAGCCTTGTGTCTGCAGATCGGCCACGTGGGCTCCCCAGTCGAGGTTGGAAGCATCGGTGTTGAGAGTTGTTTGACGGTCTGGAGCTTGGAAGGGAAAGCCTTGGAGGAGATTGACCTGATTTCTCCACCAGGCGAGAGACTGACAGAGTGAGTCGGTTACATGGACAACGGTCAACAGGGGTTGAATGGATTGAGTCCATTATGACTTTAGAGTCCACTGTATGACTCTCATGGCCAAGCGGGCCATTGGGGTGTCCTGAACTGAGGACGGCATGTGTCCCAGTAGGATGAGAAAGTGGTGTGCAGTAGTGGAGTGCTGAGGCTGCAGCTGGTGTGCAAAAGACATGAATGTGAGAGCTCGCGGTCGAGGCAGAAAAGCCTTTGCCTGCAAGGTGTCCAAGTCTGCCCCAATGAACGATAAGGTTTGAGATGGGACTAAGTAGGATTTGTCGTAGTTGACGAGAAATCAGAGTGAAATTAGAGTGTGTAAAGTAAGATGTAGGGACGACAGAGCAGCTTGCTGAGTGGGAGCCCTAATTAACCAATCGTCTAGATAGGGGTAGACGTGAACACCCTGAGTCCTGAGGAAGGCTGCAACTATGACAAGGCATTTTGTGAAGACTTGTGGTGCAGACGCGAAGCCGAATGGAAGCACTTGGTACTGATAGTGCTTGGGGCCTACTAGAAACCTCAGGTATTTGTGATGAGATGGAAATATTGCGATATGAGTGTATGCGTCCTGGAGGTCTAGAGAGCAAAGCCAGTCTCCTCTTTGTAGAATAGGAAGAGGAGAGCCCAAGGTTACTATTTTGAACTTCCCTCGGTGGAGGTACTTGTTGAGGGCACGTACATCCAGAATTGGATGAACGCCTCCCGATTTTTTGGGGTTTAGAAAGTACCGGGAATAGAACCCTAGGCCGTGCTGAGAGTAGGGCACTGGTTCTATTGCTTTGGACTGGAGGAGGAGGGAGACCTCCTGTTCCAGAAGGATGGCGTGATCGGATTTTCTCCACGTCAGTAGATGTGGGGAGTCCGGTGGAATGGAGAGAAAGTTCAGATGATAACCTTGAGCAATTATTGCTAGGACCCACTGGTCTGAGGTGATTGAGTGCCACCTGTTGTTGAAATGGCACAATCGACCTTCCACTGGTATGTGGGGCAATGGAAGCTGGCTGCTGCTCTCTATGCAGGAATCAAAAACCGGAAGCAGGGCCCGGCTGAGGAGCTGCTTGCGGTTTTTGTTTTCGCGTCTGACGAGACTGGAGTTTTTGAAACTCTCTCATAGAACAGGTTCTAGTTGGTGGTGGGTAGGACTTCGGGCGGAAGAATGAATTCTTAGAGTCCTTCCAGAAGGGCTGTTTTGAAGAATACTCAGAGGGCATCAGAGAGCTGTCTTAGGGTCTCATGATGGTCCTTGAGTTCCGCCACTGTTCGTTGAATCTGATCGCCAAACAGATTATCTCCTACACAAGGCAGGTCGGATAATCTGTCTTGCACTTCAGGGCGAAGGTCGGAAGACTTGAGCCAGGCCCATCGTCTTCCCGAGACAGCAGCTGCAGATACCCTGGTAGCAGTGTCAAAGATATCGTAAGATGATCTGATCTCATGCTTGCCTGCCTCAAAACCCATGTTTACTAGGGTTTGGAGTTGCTCTTGAAATTGCTGAGGCAGGGAGTTAGTTAAGTCTTGTATCTGCTTAAAATAAGACCCTATTATATTGGGTCATATTGAGCTGATAAGAGGCAATTCTGGAGATGAGCATTGATCCCTGGAAGACACGGCGACCAATGGCATCTAGAAACTTCTGTTCCTTGCCAGGGGGAAAAGAAGTGTGAGGCTTTGACCTCTTTGCTCTCTTCTGTGCAGATTCTACCACTACACATTGGTGATCCAATTGTGGTTTATGAAAGCCCGGAGCTGACTGCACCAAATAGGTAGTGTCAGCTTTTCTGTGGACTGGAGCAATGGAGCCAGGATGTTCCCAGTTTTTCTTGAGGAGGTCCATAAGAATCTGGTGGATAGGGATGGAGGTTATTTCCTTGGGAGCATCCAGGAATTGTAACAGCTCCATCATATGATGCCTGTCATCTTGTTCAGTCTGCAATTGAAAGGGAACCAATTCAGACATCTCCTTCACAAAATTTATAAAGGAAAGGTCCTCTGGAGGAGAACGCTTTCTGCTTTCAGTAGGTGAAGGTGGTGAAGGCAAATCATCGGTGTCTGGTGAAGAATCATCAGTCCAGGTGTCGTAGGGATCAGTACCTGCTCCTCTAGGGGCTAGAGGAGGACGGGGCGGTGGGATCCCTGAAGGTCTTAGTCGAGGCTCCGAAGGACTCGAAGGTATAACTGGAGGCACCGAAGAGGGCATCGATGGATGGCTCGGTGGTGCAGATGGACGCGTTGCCACCAATGGGAGGATTGGTGGCACCGGACTTATCGGTATCAATGGCTGAGGCATCAGCAGAACTCCCAATGGAGGGATGCGGAACGGTGTTTCTCCTTCTGATGACAAAGCAATCGGGGAGGGCACCGGAGCCATCAGTGACCCGGGGTCCATCGGTGGAAAAACGGCCATAAGCGCTTCCATCCTCGAGTGCAGCAGTGCCAACGCTGCTGGAATCGGGTCAGTGGTCGGTTCTGCAATCGGTACTGGTGTTGGTGCCAGAGGAACCTGGAGTCGATGCATCGTCTTGTCGATGGCCTCCTGAACCATCCGGTCCAGTTCTTCTCAGAGACTTGGAGCAAGCAGCCCCGGCTCCGAGACAGAAGAAGGAGGCAGAGGCATAGCTGGAGGGACCATCGTTAAAGGCGGAGTTGCGGCTCTCGATACCCTGTCAGGTGAGGGTTGCCTCGGTGACCTGGTCACCGAAAAGGTCAGTGCCTTTTCTGGACGGGGTTTCTTCGATGGCGGCTTGGACGATTGCGAGGTCGATGATTTCGCTCCCTCGATGGTCCGAGACTTTCGATGCCGGTGGTGATGTTTATCTCCATGTTCCCCTCAGTCCTGAGGGGGAGTAGAGGGTGTCAAAAGCAGAGAAGTCGTCGAAGCCGGACGGTCACCGGCTGGAGGTCAATGCTGGCGCGAAGTTGACGGTGCCGGTTCTGACGACGTCGATGCAATAGATGGTGTCGGGGTTTGAGCACAGAAGAGAAGTTCCACCTTCTCCATTCTAGCCATGCGACCTGAGGGCACATTTGGTGCAGGTTAGGACATCATGCTCACATCTGAGACACATTACACAGACTTTGTGAGGGTCTGTGATGGACATGGGGCGATTATAGTCCGGGCACCGGCAAAACCCCGACGCCATGGCCATGAAAAAATTGAGCCGCAGTAGAGTCAATGGCCAGTAGGCCACGAGGGCCAAACTTGACAGTAATAGATGGAAAACGGGTAAAAACTTACCGGAGTACCACGGCTTGAAAAAGTTGAAGGAGGGACCCCTGTGGGGTAAATTAAATTTTAGTAATTCCGTGAGGAAAATTTCTGGTTCAGGAATCTCTGCAGAGCTCCTTAACCGCGTGGCTACTGCTGCACGGAAAAAAGAAGACTGAAGACTGCTGGCTGCAGGGTTAGTGCCATGCTGGGCATGCCCAGTAGGGGCCAGTCAAAGTTCTGGAAACTTTGACAGAAGTGTTCCGTGATTGGGCTCCATCCTGTGATGTCACCCATATGTGAGGACTACCATCCTGCTTGTCCTGTGAGAAAGCAAATGTTGCTTACCTGATGTAACAGGTGTTCTCACAGGACAGCAGGATGTTAGTCCTCACAAATGGGTGACATCGAGGATGGAGCCCACCACGGAAAACTTCTGTCAAAGTTTAAACAGAACTTTGACTGGCCCCTACTGGGCATGCCCAGCAAGGCACTGACCCTGCAGCCAGCAGGGGTCTCCCTTCAGTCTGATTTTCAAAGCTACAGGCAGTGCCTAGAAAGTACAATAAACGAACCCAACACCGCGGGGAGGCGGCGGGTTTCGTGAGGACTAACATCCTGCTGTCCTGTGAGAACACCTGTTACATCAGGTAAGCAACATTTGCTTTCTCACAGGACAAGCAGGATGGTTGTCCTCACAAATGGGTGAGTACCGAGCTGAGGATGTCCCGACCTGCACCAAATGTACTCAACGGTGTGCAGCAGGCACAACAACTGAGGAGAAATTTGGGAAAGGGCATCCGCACCCTACCGGGTAGGTGGAAGGGTGTTGGTACATCAGGTTGGAAAAAGGTTACGCAAGACAGACTGGCCGAAGATGGAGTCCTGTCTTCCAGCCTTGTCCAAACAATAATGGGCTGCAAAAGTATGGAGAGAACTCCAGGTTGCAGCTTTGCAGATGTCAGGAGGCGGCACCGATCGAAGGTGTGCCACTGACGTCGCCATGGCCTCACAGAGTGTGCTTTAACACGGTCTTGAAAAGGAATGCCAGCTTGCTCATAGCAAAAAGAAATGCAGTCCGCCAACCAGGAAGAAAGAGCCTGCTTACCCACAGGTTGTCCCAACTTATTAGGATGGAAAGAGACGAATAATTGAGTGCTCTTCCTGTGGGAAACTGTACGGTCTAGGTAAAAAGCTAGAGCCCGTTTACAGTCTAGGGTATGCAGGGTCTGCTCTCCAGAGTTTGAGTGGGGCCTGCGAAAAAAGATAGGTAGTACGATAGATTGATTGATATGAAACTCCGAAACTACCTTAGGTAAAAATTTAGGGTGAGTGCGGAGTACCGCCCGGTCCTGCAGGAGCTTAGTGTAAGGCGGATAGGTAACTAGGGCCTGTAATTCACTAACCCTGCGAGCTGAAGTAACAGCCAAAAGGAATAACACTTTCCAAGTGAGATATTTCAAGTCACAGGAGTGTAGAGGTTCGAAAGGAGGTTTCATTAGACGACCAAGAACCAGGTTAAGGTCCCAGGATGGGGCCGGAGGACGCAAGGGTGGCTTTAGATGGAGTAAGCCCTTAAGAAAGCGTGTTACTAGGGGTTGCACTGAAATAGGATTACCCCCAATACCCTTATGGAAGGCGGCTACCGCACTGACATGCATTCTGATAGAAGAGGTTTTAAGACCTGATTCAGAGAGATGCCATAAATAGTCCAAGAATTTGGAGATTGGACAGGAAAGGGGATCAAGGGACTGAGAAGTGCACCATGATGTGTACCTTTTCCATTTGTATGAGTAAGACTTTCTTGTGGAAGGCTTTCGTGAAGCTATCAGGACCCGAGAAACGGAATCTGAAAGGTTAAATGGTTGAAGGACTAACCTTTCAACATCCATGCCGTCGGGACAAGGCTTGGAGGTTGGGATGGAGGAGGCATCCGTCGTTTTGAGTGAGCAGATGCGGGTCCTTTCCCAGAGGAATGTGCCTGCGGATGGAGAGATCCTGGAGTATTGGAAACCATACTTGGCGTGGCCAGTAAGGTGCTATCAGGATCATGGTTCCTCCGTCCTGGCGTAGCTTCACGAAAGTCTTTGACACAAGAGGGAGTGGAGGGAATGCATAGAGCAGACCGGTTGTCCACTTGAGGGAGAATGCATCCCTCGGCCGAGAGTGCTGGCTCCGAATGAGAGAGCAGTAATCGTCCACTTTGTGGTTCTGAGGGGACGCAAAGAGGTCTATGCGGGGAGAACCCCACTTGTGAAACAGAGAGGTCGCTACCAGAGGATCGAGTGACCACTCGTGTGGGTGGAAGACACGGCTCAGCTGGTCTGCCAATACATTGTCTACTCCCGGCAGGTAAGTGGCCCTGAGGTACATGGAGTGGGAGAGGGCTTCCGCCCAGATCTGCGCAGCTTCCTGACACAGAAGGAAGGAGCCTGTGCCTCCCTGCTTGTTTATGTACCACATGGCTACTTGGTTGTCCGTCTGGATTAAGATTATCTGATGAAAGAGATGATCTTTGAAAGTGCGGAGCGCATAGCGGATTGCTCGAAGTTCCAGGAAATTGATCTGGTGTTCGGCTTCCTCTTTGGACCATAACCCTTGGGTTTGAAAGTCGTCCACATGGGCTCCCCAACCGATGTGAGAAGCGTCGGTGGTTAGGATTACTTGCGGATCCGGTGGAAGAAAAGGTAAGCCCTGAAGGAGGTTGACCTGAGTCGTCCACCAGGTTAAGGATAGGCGCAGCGCTTGTGTGACTGTGACTATGGAGGACAGAGGCTGAGAAGCTTGAATCCATTGGTGTCGTAGAGTCCATTGTGTTACTCTCATGGCTAGTCAGGTCATGGGAGTGACTTGAACCGAGGATGCCATGTGTCCTAGGAGAATGAGGAACTGGCGAGCCGTGGCAGTGTTCTGAGACTGGAGCTGGCGAGCCAGGGACATTAGGGTGTGGACCCTTTGAAGAGGAAGGTAAGCCTTTGCCTGTAAGGTGTCCAAGTCTGCTCCAATGAAGAATAAGGTTTGAGACGGGACTAAGCAAGATTTCTCGTAATTGACAAGAAACCCTAAGGAAAGGAGTGTTTTGAATTGTCAATTTTAGGGAGGATTGAGCTATCTGTTGGGTGGAGGCCCTGATTAGCCAATCGTCCAGGTAGGGGTAGACGTGGACACCTTCCTTCCTTAAGAATGCTGCTACCACTACGAGACATTTGGTAAAGACTCGTGGGGCAGAAGCCAGACCGAAAGGTAGGACACGGTATTGATAATGGTCGTGGCCTACGAGAAACCGCAGATATTTGCGATGGGATTGTGTGATCGCAATGTGGGTATAAGCGTCCTTGAGGTCGAGAGAGCACAGCCAATCCCCTCTTTGTAGCAGAGGGAGCAGCGCGCCTAGGGTTACCATTTTGAACTTCTCTTTTTGAAGGTATTTGTTGAGGGCTCGAAGGTCCAAAATGGGACGTAGTCCCCCTGATTTCTTTGGTATTAGGAAGTATCTGGAATAGAATCCCTTGCCTCGTTGAGAGGGAGGAACGGGTTCTATAGCATTTGATTGCAGAAGAAGAGACACTTCCTGTTGTAATTGAGCCAAATGGGTGGATAGACTCCACGCTTGAAGAGGCGGGGAGTCTGCCGGAAGAGTTATGAAGTTGAGGTGGTAACCCTGTGCGATAATTGTTAGCACCCACTGATCTGAGGTGATCTGCAACCAAGGATGTAGAAAATGGTACAGTCGACCTCCTACAGGAATGTCTGGAAGAGGGGTTTGGCATGTGTTCCCTACAGGGGAGTCAAAGGCCAGCCGCAGGCCCAGGAGGAGGGGCTACAGTAGGCCTTTGTTTCCTAGGCTGACGCGGCTGAGGCCTAGTAGAGGATCGAGCTGGACGAGGCCTGGCCGATGGAGGGTAGTAACGGCGTGGCCGAAAGAACGACTTCTTAGAGTCCTTCTTAAGTGGTTGTTTGGAGGAAACTTCAGACGGAACAGAAGAAAGTTGTTTCAACGTCTCGTGGTGATCTTTCAATTCAGCTACTATTTGCTGAATTTGTTCTCCAAACAAATTGTCCCCTAAGCAGGGTAAATCCGCTAAACGATCCTGGACCTCTGGGCGAAGGTTGGATGACTTTAACCAAGCCCAACGTCTGGCCGAGATGGCAGTAGCTGAAACCTTTGTGGAGGCATCGAAGATGTCATAAGCCGTTCTGATCTCGTGCTTCCCCGCTTCAAACCCTTTGTTAAGAAGGGCCTGAAGCTGTGGCTGGTATTGGTCAGGTAAAGTGTCAGCAAAATCTTGCATCTGTTTAAGGATGGCTCTGTTATATTGCGTCATGTAGAGTTGATATGAGGCTATGCGAGAAATCAGCATAGCTCCATGGTACACTTTCCGTCCCACACTGTCTAGGAATTTATTGTCCTTGACCGGCGGAGTGGAGGAGTGTGGCTTGAGACGCTTGGCTTTTCTTTGTGCGGACTCCACCACAACAGAGCGATGATCCAGTTGAGGCTTTTGAAAGCCTGGTGCTGACTGGACGAGGTATGTGGAGTCAGCCTTCTTGTTAACTGGTGATACAGATGAAGGAGATTCCCAGTTTTTCTTTAAGAGATCGAGAAACACCTGGTGAATGGGGATGGAAGCGATGATTTTTGGGGCGTCCAAAAATTGAAGCAGTTCCATCATCTGGTGTCTGTCATCGGTCTCAGATTGCAGCTGAAAAGGTACAATTTCGGACATCTCCTTTACAAAATTAATAAAGGAGAGATCCTCTGGAGGAGATCTTTTTCTACTCTCTGTAGGAGAAGGCGGTGATGGTAAATCTGTGTCAGAAGATGTATCATCACCCCAGGTATCATAGGGATCACTTGGGGGTTGAAGCCCCGATGGACCTGGTTGAGGATCCGAAGGCATCGAAGGAAACCTTGGAGGAACCGGTGGTACAATCGGTACTGGGAACGGCATCGAGGGTTTCGGTGCTGCCGATGGAGTCGGTGCCGGTCTTGGAACCGATGGAGCCAAAGGATAAATCGGTGGAGATATACGAGAAGGCACCGATGGGACCACCCCGGAAGGGGGAATCAGGAACGGTGTTTCTCCCGCCGATGAAAATCCAGTCGGAGACGATGGCGCTGTCGGTGCTACTGGAATCATCGATGGAAGGGCATGTACAAGTGCCTCCATACGTTGTAGTAGCGATGCCAGCGCTTCCACCAAAGGTTCGGTGGTCGGTTCCTTCCTCGGTGGCGGAGTCGGTGCCGGGGTCGATGCCGGTGGCGGTGCCGGAATCGGTGCCGGAGACGGTGCCAATGGAGGTTGGAATCTTTGCATCGCTTTCTCGATGGCCTCCTGGACCAGCCGGTCCAGTTCTGCCCGGAGACCAGGGGTAACAATACCCGGCTCGACGGGAGAGGGAGGCTGAGGCAGAGCCGGAGGGACCACCGTAACCGGTGGGATCACGGCTCCCACACCCCGAGAGGGTGAGGGTTTCCTCGATGCCTGCGAACGAGACGTGGACGGTGCCAAGTCTGAACGAGGCCTCTTAGTCGGTGGCTCGGCTTGTTCAGAGGTCGATGACTGTGGATCCTCGACAGGCCGAGACTTGTGCCGTCGATGGCGATGCTTGTCCTTCCGGTCTCCTCGCCCATCCGGGGAGGGGACAGGAGTCGACGGCCGAGAAGTCATCGATGGTGGACGGTCACCGGAGGGTTGACGATGGTGGTGCAACTTCGACGGTGCCGGTTCCGATGACGTCGATGCTATCGATGGCGTTGGGGTGGGTGCATGGAAGAGGAGCCCCATCTTCTCCATCCTGGCTTTGCGACCCTTAGGTGTCATTAGGGCACATTTGGTGCAAGTCAGGACATCATGCTCACTACCCAAACACAAAACACAAACCCTATGGGGGTCTGTGATTGACATAGTCCGGGTACAATCCGGGCATCGACGGAACCCCGTCGCCATGGCTTAAGGCCAAATTTAGTCGCGGGCTCGGTAATTGCCAACAGGCCTCGAGGGCCAAATTCGACGGTAGTCGAAGAAAAAAGGCAAAAAACTTACCGGTTTCCGCGGAGGTGACAAAAATTTGTCGAAGGGAGACCCCTGAGGGGCAAATTTTCTTCGGAAAGAAAAATACCGAATTCCTGTCAGGAACGTGGTAAGAGAGCTCCTTTCACCGCGTGGCAACTGCTGCGCGGAAAAAAGAAGACTGAAGGGAGACCCCTGCTGGCTGCAGGGTCAGTGCCTTGCTGGGCATGCCCAGTAGGGGCCAGTCAAAGTTCTGTTTAAACTTTGACAGAAGTTTTCCGTGGTGGGCTCCATCCTCGATGTCACCCATTTGTGAGGACAACCATCCTGCTTGTCCTGTGAGAACTCCCCTTTCAATACAATATATGACACCTATAGTTTAAAACAATGAGTCAACAAGTACATAGGCTCAGTTTCATTTCAGCAAACATACACAGTGGTAACTGTCAGTTTAGTATGTTTACAAAACACTTTTGAGCTATTTCAAAATAATTATTTATCATTGTACTGACTCTTGTTTACCTCAACGGCTTAGGCAAAAATTTAAAACACTATTTTTATACTTACTGTCTGCTCCCTAAGTTTATCATACAGGGACTCCAAACGTTTGTTTGCATCATCTAACTTCCTCTTGGTTTGCTGTGGGAGAAGAAAAAGAAATGTTATTTCACACAGTATTTCTATACTGTCTCTGCTGCTAACCTGGATCTTAAGTCTGATTTGTACTGCAGCAGGTGATGACAACAGCTGATTCATATTCCTGGGTACATTTTCATTATATACATTTGTGCTGTTTTGTTTTACCACTTTCACAACAGACTGTGTTCAAACATATCAATATAGATGGTGGCTCTAGAACATAAGATATGCCATACTGGATCAGACCAAGGGTCCATCATGCCAAGTATCCTGTTTCCAACAGTGGCCAATCCAAGTCACAAGTACCTGGCAAGCACCCAAAACATTAGATAGATCACAAACTACGACCCTGTTTCCCCGAAAATAAGACAGTGTCTTATATTAATTTTTGCTACCAAAGATGCACTAGGCCTTATTTTCAGGGGATGTCTAATACCGTTGAGCTGCTGGCTGCCCCTACGTCAGCCATGCCTCACCAGTGTGCTGTCAGAGAGAGGTAGGAGTGTGCAGCATTCATGGTAGTCAGCTTGGGCTGACTCTGCTGCTTTTGAACCTCTGCACACTGCTTGGAAGGGGTCCCCCGACTGGTACTGCCACCATCCCCAGATGTCAGTAATCTTGCTGCCACTGTCACTGCTGCCACATGGCTATTGGGGAGGCGCCGATTGCTGCTACTGACACTGAAGCCCATTCTGCTGCCTCTTCTGTGCAGGCCCCGTGGGCTTCCACTTCCTCCTTGCTGATCTCGTATATTGTGAGATCCGCATAGAGAAAGTGCTATTCTTGCACATTCCCAAAGATTACATGTGCCAATCACTAAAAAGTAATTTTTATTTTTTTTTACCTTTGCTGGCTGATGTTAGTTTTCTAATCGGTTGGTCACAGGCTTTTTTTTTTCCATCTTTCCTTTCTTATTTTTTTGCCAATTCCTTTTATATTGTCCTTTTTTCTTCCGTATTTCTTTTCTCTCCGTGTTCTTCCCTCAAACAGAGTCAGGTTCTCATTCTCACATGCATTTCTCTCTCTCACACACACACAGGCTCTCACTGTCACATGCTGTCTCTCAAACAATCATTCATACACACAGTCTCTCACTGGCACATGCTGTCTGACGCTCACACACACAGGCTCTCTCTCACTCTCACATGCTGTCTTGCTCAAGCATAGGCTCTCACCGTCACACGCTGTCTCTCACACACACAGAGGCTCTCACATGCTGCCTCTGCAAACATTCAGATCCTCAATCTCTCAACTCATCTCATACACGCACGCACACACCTTCTACAGACCCTCAGCCTCTCTCTCTCACCTCTGGGCCTCCTCTTCGCGGGTCGCCGCAGGATGGGCTCTGCAGCGGCCCTGAACTTCTCGGGCCTCTTCCTCGCTACCGGGCCTCTTCCTCTTCTTGGGCCGCTGCGACTTGGGATTCGCAGCAGCCCGCGGCGGCTCCTCTTCTGCACACGCTGATGCTCCTTCTTCTTCCTGCCCACGCGGCTCCGGCAACGTTTACTTCTGGGGCCGCATAGGCAGGAAGGAGAAAGAGCATCAGCGCATTTGAACGCGATCTTTTTCTTCGGGCAAGGAGGCTCAGCGGCCGCATGAGCCTCCTTGTGCCCGGGGGCATTGGCTCCCCTCGGGATACCACTGCTCGCGTCTGCCCCTAATACTTTGGAAACTTTATTTAAAAAAAAAAAAAAATTTTTTTAAATGACGTCACAGGATTGACCGGCCCACCGGGGGAAGCCCGATCCCCCGATAGGTCAATCCGCCCCTGTTTACAAGGGATGCCTTACTTTCGGGGGAGGTCTTATATTTAAGAATTCTGCAAAATCTCTACTAGGTCTTATTTTGGGGGATGTCTTATTTTCGGGGAAACACGGTATTGCTTACTAATTACTGTCACAGCAGTTTATGGATTTATCCTCTAGGAAACTTATCCAAACATTTTTTTAAACCCAGTTATGCTGACTGCTGTAACCACATCCTGTGGCAATGAATTCCAGAGCTTATCTCTGCACGGAGTGAAAGACTTTTCTTTGATTTGTTTTAAATGAGCTACTTGCTCTAGTTTAACTGGTGATCACTGATGGTGTGAGCTGTCAGTTTGAAGGGTAATGATCACAGTAACAGTAAACAACAAGAGACACTAAGCACATCTATTCTGCCCAGCTAATCCGGTCAGCAATGATAAGGATACATCCCAAATTTTAACCAAAGAAGCTTGAATGCTTATAGGATATCACACCTTATTCAAGTCAACTTTTGTAATTTTTCTCCTGGGTTCTCTACAATCCTGCGTAGATAAGCATAAATGTTCCCATCCTTAAGCCAACACCCAGTACCTCTTTTCCCATATTAACCTTTGTAACAGTCTAAAAGGCTATTAAAACTTGCAAGGCTGTTGCCTGAACATTTGACTGCCTAGGTTCTGTGCCCTTGCTGTATGGTATCTGGCTACCACTAATCTGCTGACATTGACCTGGTTGCCTTCTGGAGAGTTGCAGCCTGCTGGTACCAATCTATAATCATGAGACAAATACTCCTACACAGTAGCAGAGTTCATTCTCTCAAATTACCATTGCCTAATGGTATCTACAGGAGACCATGCGAAGTTCTCTTCCCGCCCCCCCCCCACCCCAATAAGACCAGAACTGATGAATGACTGGCTATATATATATACATATTTTTTTTTCAAATTAGTTTATTGGTAGCAAGAATATGCAGCCATAATTTACAAAACACTAAATATACAACCAATGCCTACAGGGCAGGATATTACAAAAATAATGTATATGCACAGTGTTCCAATAGTTGGAGATACTCAAAGTGATTACACGTCAGGCAATATATTTTATGCTACATGGTTGAAGCTAGAAACTTGGAATCTGGAAGTCCATGTGTGACTTCAGATCAATCACTTTCACCTCCCTGTGCCTCAGTTTACTCATCGGTAGCCAAGTACTAAGACAGTTCCAACTTCCCACTGAAAACCGTCATACAGTTGCTGAAGTTTTTTTCAAGGGCTGTGACCATATAGTATACCAGATATTAAAATAAATTTTGTAAACCCAAATTATTATTCTCATCACCAAATTGTACTATCCCAAGAATTAACTAATTAATAATAGTCTGTCTTACTTCTTTAGGACTGGGAGAATGATGGATAAAGAGTTTAACATGTACAGTGCTGACTGCTGAAAGTGATGCACACACAAAGATGGCTCAGTTAAGATACACATGCTGAAAGATCATTTCTGATAAAACTACCAAAGGGTTTTCAGCATACCTAAATATTCTACCATGTGTAGATAATTTTGACCCTTGTACTAACAGGGATCCAAAATAATCCGATGGGTCAATAGCTTAGAGAAGAATGGCTGGCTAAGAATGGAGAGGGGTGAAATAAAACCTTCTCTGTTCTCAGAAAATCCATGCTGTGAAGTCTCCTGTCTCGCTGAGGCATCATCTTTGGTTATCCACTCTAATAAGCAAAACCCCTCTCTACAAGTACATGAACTGGACCGATTTCTGTTGAGAGGATGGGCAGAGGTAGGTTGGTCAGTACATTTTTCTCTGACTTTTTGAGGGTAGTAAATGGGGACTTATGCCAAAGTGACTGAATATTCTAGAGTTTGACACCTGTCTATAATGAATACAGTTAGAAATTTTACATACAGTAAATTTCATTGAGTCATCAACTTTATATTTTAAGCCATGAGAAACATTATGGACACCGCTAGATTTTAAAGACGCTTAAAAAGAGTACCTTAAATTAACTGATATTTGTTAAAAGATTGTAATGCGGATTACGTTGCTTTGAGGATTGTTATGTATTTATAACCTACAATCTGCTTTTTCATTTTTTTTTCATATGTAGATGCAATAAGGAGAGAATTTGATTGATGCATGTTAAAAAGATGTAATCATTTAAATGTCAATGAATAAGCTTTGGATTGGTTTTTGAAAACATGTTTCTGTGTGTCCATTTGATTGGTTGAATGAATTCTTTTTAAGCATCTTTAATCTAGTGGGATCCATATTGTTCACATTTGTACAGAATTTTAGTAGGCAGCATGCCATATGAAATATTTGATAGTTAAGAACTGCAGCTTTGTGCTGCAAATATAAGGGATTTTTTTAAAAAGAGTATTTTATGAGATGTTTATTGGCCACAATATGTGTTTTTATTTTTTTTTTATTGTAGATGTGATTGGGTGCTAAGTTTTCAAGAGATTCCTAATGCAGCCAAATGATGGTGAAATGTTAGCCAGATCGGATTTTGGATTTTTATAAAGATATGGATTACAATTAATGAGCGTTTTCAGGTTTGAGATAATCGGCACTCGCCTTCTGGAAGTCTTCAGGTCATCCAATGAACTGCAGTTTCTGAACTTCAATTTATCCAAAGTTAAATGTCTCTTCATTATTTGGAAAGGACAGCATAAATCTGCAATTTTCTCCTCCTATGCAGATGAGTGATTTCATGATTGTTTATGAAACTTTCTATGTCTCCTACCTACTTTCTTGTTCTTTCTGGAAGTCCACTGGTATTTTGAAATTAATGAAAAAAAACAAAACAAAAACTCCAAACAATGTTCATTTGTTTGAATTGAAGTTATCCACAATTAACTTGTTACAGATTATAATGGCAGTTTGAGGTCAGCACGGATACATTTAAGGGTAACATCAGCACATCTGTTGGTCTCTGTCTCCATCTGCAAGTCAATGCGCATAAACCATTGATTTGTTCTGGTCTGACTAGTCCAGACGAATGCTATATACCTGAGCTACTCCTGAATATGATGGAACACTGCCAAACCTGCTAGCAACACCTCAGAGGCAAAAGGGGCCACCTCCCTGACCCTAACATCTATGTGGGAAAGCTTAGAAAAGGAATGCAATGAAGATCAAGTCACTAAGAACATAAGAACATAAGAAAATGCCATACTGGGTCAGACCAAGGGGCCATCAAGCCCAGCATCCTGTTTCCAACAGTGGCCAATCCAGGCCATAAGAACCTGGCAAGTACCCAAAAACTAAGTCTATTCCATGTAACCATTGCTAATGGCAGTGGCTATTCTCTAAGTGAACTTAATAGCAGGTAATGGACTTCTCCTCCAAGAACTTATCCAATCCTTTTTTAAACACAGCTATACTAACTGCACTAACCACATCCTCTGGCAACAAATTCCAGAGTCTAATTGTGCGTTGAGTAAAAAAAGAACTTTCTCCGATTAGTTTTAAATGTGCCCCATGCTAACTTCATGGAGTGCCCCCTAGTCTGTCTTCTATCCGAAAGAGTAAATAACCGATTCACATCTACCTGTTCTAGACCTCTCCTGATTTTAAACACCTCTATCATATCCCCCCTCAGTCGTCTCTTCTCCAAGCTGAAAAGTCCTAACCTCTTTAGTCTTTCCTCATAGGAGAGTTGTTCCATTCCCCTTATCATTTTGGTAGCCCTTCTCTGTACCTTCTCCATCGCAATTATATCTTTTTTTGAGATGCGGCGACCAGAATTGTACACAGTATTCAAGGTGCGGTCTCACCATGGAGCGATACAGAGGCATTATGACATTTCCGTTTTATTCACCATTCCCTTTCTAATAATTCCCAACATTCTGTTTGCTTTTTTGACTGCCGCAGCACACTGCACCAACGATTTCAATGTGTTATCCACTATTACGTCTAGATCTCTTTCTTGGGTTGTAGCACCTAATATGGAACCCAACATTGTGTAATTATAGCATGGGTTATTTTTCCCTATATGCATCACCTTGCACTTATCCACATTAAATTTCATCTGCCATTTGGATGCCCAATTTTCCAGTCTCACAAGGTCTTCCTGCAATTTATCACAATCTGCTTTTAATTTAACTACTCTGAACAATTTTGTGTCATCTGCAAATTTGATTATCTCACTTGTATTTCTTTCCAGATCATTTATAAATATATTGAAAAGTAAGGGTCCCAATACAGATCCCTGAGGCACTCCACTGTCCACTCCCTTCCACTGAGAAAATTGCCCATTTAATCCTACTCTCTGTTTCCTGTCTTTTAGCCAGTTTGCAATCCACGAAAGGACATCGCCACCTATCCCATGACTTTTTACTTTTCCTAGAAGCCTCTCATGAGGAACTTTGTCAAATGCCTTCTGAAAATCCAAGTATACTATATCTACCGGTTCACCTTTATCCACATGTTTATTAACTCCTTCAAAAAAGTGAAGCAGATTTGTGAGGCAAGACTTGCCCTGGGTTAAAGCCATACTGACGTTGTTCCATTAAACCATGTCTTTCTATATGTTCTGTGATTTTGATGTTTAGAACACTTTCCACTATTTTTCCTGGCACTGAAGTCAGGCTAACCGGTCTGTAGTTTCCCGGATTGCCCCTGGAGCCCTTTTTAAATATTGGGGTTACATTTGCTATCCTCCAGTCTTCAGGTACAATGGATGATTTTAATGATAAGTTACAAATTTTTACTAATAGGTCTGAAATTTCATTTTTTAGTTCCTTCAGAACTCTGGGGTGTATACCATCCGGTCCAGGTGATTTACTACTCTTCAGTTTGTCAATCAGGCCTACCACATCTTCTAGGTTCACCGTGATTTTATTCAGTCCATCTGAATCATTACCCATGAAAACCTTCTCCATTACGGGTACCTCCCCAACATCCTCTTCAGTAAACACCAAAGCAAAGAAATCATTTAATCTTTCCGCGATGGCCTTACAAACCTCTAAAGGAGACATCAGCTTAAGCTCTGCCCAAGATGTAGCTTGAGCTCTCATGTAATAAGCTCTTACCTGTTTTGGTAAGGGCCTATCAGAAAGCATGTAGGCTCCTGTAATAACCTCTTTAATCCAGTTGCTGCCTCACCTTTCAGCTCTCCACTTTATAGCACTAAAAGATGATCAAACCTCCTAAAGGCATCAATGACCTTGAGATATCTCAAAAGAGCTGTTCTCACCTCTAAGTTGTGAAGTAGCCTGAACTCAGCCAATGCTGCACTTTTGCTGAATGAAGGCAAACAAAAGGCTGTGACCACCTTAGCAGACATCAAATGAACAGAACACATCTTGACCATACCTTATGTAATCAATAAAAAGGGCTTTCTGCAAGAAAATGCTTGCCAAGTATAAAAATCTTTGGACTGAATAAATAGCCATTAGAAAAATACAGCTTCCAATGTGAGCAACCTTAGAGAAATGTCCCTAACAGATTCAAATGCAAAACCACCAAAAAGAGCAAATCCAGATTCAGATCCGAAGATATAACAGTAATCCTTAGTGGAGGCTTAACATGTTTGAGGCCTCTCAAGAAAAGGAGATATATGTGGATGAGAAGGCAAAGGCCTACACAATATATGACCGCTGTAGCATGGCGGAACTACAACCTGCACCTGCAAGAATTACAATCCAAATTCACACATAAGCAAATTTATTTACTTTAAAGTATTTATATCCCGCACCCTCCAGTGTTTGGGACGGGTTACAGAGGAACATACATAATTGTTAAAAGTAAATCAAAATATAAAAGCAAATTAAAATAATACGACTAAAATCGTTATAATAAAACAAATAAAAGTTTAGTCTTAGGAGGAAGAGAAAACACAAAGATCTGGGAAAACTAGTCTTGGGAGATAGACAAATCACAAAGATGGAAAGTGGAAAACTTTCTAAACTTTAGAAGAGTAACCACAACAGCTTAAGAATATTCTTTCTTTACTAATAATGTTTCTACCAGGGCTAGGCTGTAAGACAAAATCAGATTTTCACAAAGAACCATACCCTGCAACAGCAATTTCTTGTAAGATGGAAGCCCCAACGGCCTTCAGTGTATCAATCTCAAGAAATACACATACCAAGAACACTGTGGTCAATCTGGAGCTACCAGAATCATAAAACCTGGATGTTCCGAGATCTTCCAAGGTACTCCTTTATCAAGTGCCAGGGAGGAAAGGCTGCATCTATTAGTCAGGTCTGGACTGATGCAACAATTCCGGGTGACATTATTCCTCTTTTGGCTGAAAAGTTTCTGTACCTTCATATACCTAATGGTTGCCAAAGATTCAAGGGGACTCTCCATCTGGCTACAATCTGAATGAAGGCTACTTGAGACAAAGACCACCCCCCTCGGTTGACCACACTGTGACTGAGAATCATGCTATGCATGATGCTGGCAAAACCTTCAATTTTTTGCTGCCGAAGCAAGAAGAAATCTGCCTCCAAGACACCCGAGGATCATTGTTCCTCCCTTGATGACTTATATATGCTACCACTGTGGTGTTGCTGGCAATCTCCTAATTGCCTGTCTCAGAAGCAGATGCACAAATTCCAGAAGAGCCAATCAAATCGCTTTGGCTTGTAACAGACTGATAGACCATTTACCTTCTTGGAATTACACTGTCTCTGAGCCAGCTGCCCCAGATAGTGTGCCTCCCAGCCTATTAAACTGGCATCCATCATCATCTTCACCCAGGACAGGGCCTTCAGATCCATATCCAGCTCCAGGTCTTTGTAATGTAACCACCATTGCAAGCTTATCTTAATGGATTCTGTCACTGGTAGCCGTATGAAATAGTTCTGAGACTGGGAATTCCATCTGGAAAGCAAAGCTCTTTGAAGAGGTCTCATATGCACCCTCGCCCATGGAACTGAGAAACTGAGGACAAGACCCTACAATCAGAGTCCCGGCACATGATAAACTAAGATTTTGATGACACAGCTTTGATTCCTTTGTTCTCCATTAGCCAAATTTGGCCTATCTTCTCATCAAACCACATCCTTAGTTAAGAGTCTGAAACGGTTGTGGACTACTATTGGAGAAATTGAATATCCAGCCCAATTCTTGCAAAAATTAAACCATTCTTTGAATGGCCAGTACACCTTCATGTAGTGACTGTGTCCTAGTTAACCTATTGTACAGATAAGGTTCTAGCCAAAATCCCTTCCTTGTATAAAGCCGCCACAACAACCACCATCCCCTTTGACAGGGTCCTTGGGGCTTCAGCAAAACCAAAGTGTAGGGCTTAAAGCAAAAATGTCCCAAAATCATAATCCAAAGGAAGCGATGATGATCCTTTCTTATCAGAATGCAAAGATAAACCTCTGTTAGATCCAAGGAGGTAAGGGATTCTCCTTCTGACTGCCCTTCTGATAAGAGTTACCTTTATAGATCTGTGGACCTGTTTCCAATCCAAAACGGGATGGAAGGACTCTTCCTTCTCAGGAACCACAAAGTAAATGGAGTAAAAACCATGACCCTTGGAACTGGAACTACAAGCTTTAAATTCGAGGCAGCTTCCTAGTGTCACCTTCACAGCTTATCTCCTCCTGGCAGAATGACAGAGGAAAACCACAAAGGCGTCAAACGGGTCAGGAGAAATTCCCAGGCATAACCATGTTGTATAGTCTCTAAGATTCACAGATCTGTTGTAACTTGGGCCCACCACAGATAGAACCTGACAGAAGGCTGCTCATTTCTGGAGCTGGAGATAGGATCCTCAAACACTCACTATGGGGTAGATTTTAAGACCTGCGCGTGGGCGTACATGTGCGCGCACATGTACGCCTGATTTTATAACTTGTGCGCGCATGAGCGTGCAAGTTATAAAATCGGGGGTCGGCACGTGCAAGGGGTGCACACTAGTGCACCTTGCGCGTGCCAATGCCCACGTGCTTCCCCCCGTTCCCCTCCCAGGCCGCTCCGAAATCGGGAAATCGGAGCGGCTGGAAGAGAACTTCCCTTCCCCCTAACCTCCCCCCCCCCCCCCCCGAATTCTTATAAACCTTTTGCGCCTGCCTCTAGCCCCGCCCCCAAGCCCCAGGACTTTGTGTGTGTCGCCTGGCCTTTATAAATAGGCCCGGCGCGCATAAGGCGATTTACCGCGCATAGAGCTTTTAAAATCCGGCCCTTATGCATCTTCTGAGGATCCTGACCCTGCAAAAATCCTTCCTTGCCAAGGTCCGGGACCTGCATCTCTTCCTTGCTGAACTCTCTGGGAATCCCGTCCTCTGGAAGTCTTGACACCTTGAATTCCCTCCAGGCTTTAGCCATCCTTCCAAGATCTTCTCCAAACAAAAGTTGTCCCTTAAAGAGAAGTTTTGTCAAGTTGGAATTTAAAAATAGAGAGTCTGCAGAGCAAAAAACACAGCCAAAGAAAACATTTAGCTGCCACTGTGGATGTACACCACTGGCCAAAATCTGCTTCCACTAATACGCTGTGTCCGTCTCTGAGTGTATTACCCACTGTCGCTTCTAGGATATGCTACACTAGATCTTGCGAGATCTTGCTATTATACAGTTGTAAGCAGTTATCCGCAGTGCCATGCTAACATCCTCAAAGACTTGTCTAAGCACGGACCATTATTCTTTCCTGAGAACTCTTAAGCACAGCACCTTCCTCTAACTGGATTGCTGTTCTCTCTTTCTTGAGAAACCAAGGGATATAATTTTGCCAATGAACAACCTCCGTTACAATTTGCTTCTGAAGATACCTACTCCAGATCAAAGATTCTTATGAAGGGCAACCAGTGGGTATAGCTTTGATAAGGTACAGCCACCTGTACCAATCAGGTCCTGAACTGCCTGATACAAAGGAAATTATTTGAAAGCTTTTTAATACTGACCATAATCGGGTCCTCCAAAGTAGAAGTCAACTCCTCTTCTTTTCTTCAGCTATATTCAAATTCCTTAAGGACTGAGTAATTAAAGAATAAATTGTTCTCTATGGAAGAGACACACCATAGATGAGCCATCTTCTCCCTCTGGAGGAAGTTCTTTCTCACTGTCTGCCTCTCTGGAATACTTAAAACCCTTTAAAGAATCCCCTGAGCCTGAAAAGGTATCTTTTTCGTCTCTATTTCATTCTTGCCTTTGTCTGCTGTATCAGAAGTAGCAGAAAAATCCAGCACACACTTTTGAACTGAGCTCTGCACCATAGCAAAAACTTGCTAGAGGCACTTTAAAAATTCCCGAAACACCATGGCCAGTCTACAGCGTAGGTCTCCAAAGCAGGAGTTGTTGACCCAGGAACTCACTACCTGCTTTCACCTCTCAACTGTGGAAAGGGAGGGAGGTTCCATGCTCTCTCACTCCCATACACTTAAAAAGGCTGCCAGGCCCTCTGCAACACTGCCTGCATTGGTGGGAGAATCAACTACTGCTGACCCCTGTGGTAGCAGACCCACCTGGAATGCTTGGATCGCTGCCACATTGGATTGCCTGCTGCTCTAAACAGCCGTGGCAGAGTTTATCCACTCCCGTGCATTTCCTACCTTCACAGCTACTGCAGAATGGAGGCTTCTTCCTGCACTTTGCAGGGGAAGCCATATTGCTGCCAAAACATTTGTGCGGCCACTACATAACATCCCCAGGCACCAAATCAGTCTTGTATGCCTTACTAGCTCTCTTTCAGCCCTTGCACTGTCACCAGGCCTGCCCTGTTCACTATCCTGGCTGAGTCCTGACCCTCAGTCCTTTTTTCTCTCTTTTTCTTTTTAACTTTATTCCACAAACGAATCCTTCATCCAGGCAGGAATTAGGAGGGATGGCACTAGAAGTATTGGAGGGGGTAACTGGAGATGGAAGAAATCAGGGCAAGTAAAAGTAAATGTTTCCTACAATCCAAGGCAGCAATGCTGGAAGTCCCCCGGTCCTGTCACTGCTCCACTGAAGGAGGAAGTTAAGGCTTTCACTTTGAGAGCTATATAGAGACAGACCCAGGACCGAACTCAACTGAGGGAGGGAATGAATACTTTTCCTCTCGGAAGCATCTCTCCAATAGATCCTGTTTGTCTACCTAGGCCTCAGTCTGACAGTACAGGTCGCTTGCTGACCATCTGCTGGACAGAAAGAATACTAGCAGGCTGAGGTCAGAATGGATGCATATAAGGGGTGACATCAGCAAATCTGTTGGTGTCATCTGCTGGTTGAAGAGAATAACCCACTCATCTGGACTGGTCATACTGGATGAGGAGGAAAGACGACTATTTTTATGTGAAGATACAGACTATTTTGGTGTTGGTTTGAAGAATTACGATTCACGTATTTTGAAGTTTGGATTTTGAATAGACTGCAGCTTCCATTTTTTTTTTATTCACTTGGGGGGGGGGGGGGATTTCAAAAGGGTTACGTGCTAACCCTTTAAAACCTGCTCCTGTGCGCCGAGCCTGCGTGTAATTCTTAAAATCCGGCCCACAGTGTTATAGTGCCCTCCCCACTTTTTTTTTTTTTTTTTAAATAAAATACAGTTTAAAATTGTAAAATTATCTTTTAATGTGGTGCTTTGGCTAAAAATTTAGTGAACATTTTTTTTTGTATTTTGTTGATGTTTTACTTCATTTACCTCATTTGTTTGATGACAAAAAAAAAAAAAAAAAAAAGATCAACTGACCCATCCAGTCTGCCCAGATATTCCTGTCTACATTGCATTATACACCCCTGCTGCAAACCACAGAAGTAGGACTGTCTATGGGATATCACTATTTACCAATCAGTTTTTGTCCTCCTTAGCTCTCTGCATCACCTTCCTTCTCTGGTTGATGAGTACACAGGACCCTATACTTAATCCAACAGCTGTACCTCCTGGCTAAACTAGTTGGCAAGATATAAATCACCTCTTCTTTCAAAGGAACAATCAGAAGAAACCTTATCAGGATTTAACAGCATACTGCAACTCAAAAATTAAATCAGCTGAGGAAATATGGCTCTTCTCTCATACAAGTACTTGATTAATCATATTTTTACTCTTCAAGATCATTAGCAAACATCACTTTAAAAAAGGTTAATTAAAAATTACAGCAATGTTATTCACTTACAATATATCATTATCAATTTCATGCTACATCATTATCCATTTCATGGCAGGCTTGCTAATAGTAAGGGAAGGCATGTTCTCATCGGTGAGAGAGATTAATCATGCAGGGGCCTATTTATTCATCATGTCATCTACCACTGAAGAAAGCCTTAGAGTAGGCCAGTCACAATCAACGTGGCATGCTGAGAAAGCATCACACCTGCATAACCATAAGGAACTTGATACTATGCAGTAAGATGGTTCTTCCCATGCTGCTGCTGTTGGATAAGGTTCTATGCTGTTGGATATGGATCTAAGACATGCAGTGAAAGTGTGGAAAGGGCTAGGCAATTGTATTACAGTCTGTGCAAGGATACCCATTCCAATCATTATTAGCACAATTTACACAAGAAAGTACTATTCCTTTTTACTTTCAGCTCAGTCAAAACCAGGACTGTGATCTATAAAAGTCAAGAGCCTTCATTTGTAACAACCTGGGGTTTTGTCTCCTACTTTTTTTTTATATCCCCCTTTCAACTAAGATCAACCATTGCAGCAACAGTCCTAGGCAAAAGGCCACAGACTGCAGCTCTCTAGAAACCAAGACATGTGCACCCTGAATCTAGGCAGTAGGTGTCATCACTGAGTGATGGCCAAAACTCCCTCCCCCACCCTAGGGACTGTGAATATCATCTCACAGCATCTCTATTGGGAATCAAATCCAGGTATCTCTCATGGCACTTGCCACTGAGACCCCACTTCTTTTTTCCATCCATCACCAAAGGCACATATTATCTTGACTAGATCAACTGATTCTGATGACCATAGGCTACATTTCTGTTCATGTCAAAGGATCTTGTACATAACACAAAAACTGAGATGTGATTATACAACATGCAGTGTTCTATTAATGCATAGCTAGTTCTAGGCATGAAATGGGCAGCAAAAAAGGCTGCTGGGGGCTTAGGAAAGAGAGAGCTGTTGTGGATGGAGGTAGGAAAGAGAAGTTGCAGGAGCTGGTGGAGGGGTGAAGAAACAGGGGGTTGCAGGAAGGGGAAGGAGGAGAGAAGGATGCTGTGCCAGAGACACTGCAGATACAAAAGTATACAACCAGGAAAGGGGGGGGCAGCAATGTTGCAGGTCAACCTAGGGCATGTAATACCTTGCATCAGCCTTGTATTAACATGGCAGATCCCACACTTACAGTTGCACAACAAACTGCCATCATATTAAAACAAACAGCATGGTATAGACCTAACATGCTTTAATTCAATTTGTATAATTGGTTTATTCTCCTGACAATGTTTTTAATGTTGTTTAAATGTTAATTGTTTCATGTAATGCCATTTGGTAAGTTATTGTTCTATGTAAACCGGTTTGATTTGCATCTAATGTAGGAAGATCGGTATATAAAAACAAAAAATAAATAAATAAATAAACATGCACAAACACTGTCTAGAACTTTAAATCCTCATCTATTCAATCATGGGGTTCTCAATCTCCCTGATTTTTTGCACTTCCTCACATAGAGAAAACAGCAGGAGACCTCCTGTTTTCAAGAGCAGAATGCAATTCCTTCAAGTTACTTACAGTACAGTCATTTGTAGTGTGTCTCTGATTGTATTAATGTTTTTTCAGCAAACGTTTTTGTAGCTTATCTGGGGAGAAGTGGTCAATAAGTTTGAAAACAAATACTTGATATAAATCTAGCAACAATACTTGGCTTAGCCTTTCCATCAATGTCAAAGAGTGCTACTTCAGCAACACCTCCCAGCCTCGATCAATTTCGGGAACCAGAGCCCAGGATGGAAATCTAATCCAGATCTAACTTCATCCAAAGGCTTTAGGGCATAAAACAGACCTTCCAATTTGTATTTATTTTTGTACTAAAACTAGTAGGAACCCACTTTAAAACTAAAAGTCATCTTTCCATATGTAAATGTTACTTGCACCAAGATATCTGTTCTGAAGTAGAGAAACAACGCCTACCGGATCTGAAGCAGTTGACAGACATCTCTGAATGAGAGCCTCAAACGTGGTCTTAAGAATAAGATGCTCATCAGGAATTGGTTTTTTGGTGATCTTCTCTGTTGTTAGTGAGTGGGCAGGCTGCAAGAAACATTTATTTTTATCAAAATCTGGTTTTACAGGATGTAATATGCAAATAAGCTGCATAGGCTGACAAAGCCAATAGAAAGATAGTTGAACTTGATGCACAACAGCCTTTGTCTAAAGAACAGGATGTTTGCCTTAAAAGCACTTCTGGAGTTTAGAATAATGTAGAAGAAGCACTTTTAGAAAATCTTCCAAGTCTAGTTTCAATTATAGAGCATGTGAGGTTGTACAGGTCTTCGCTGGAACAAATAAAGTGAAGCTGCTTACCTGTAACAGGTGTTCTCTGAAGACAGCAGTCACCAGTTATGCATGTGGTTATGTAATGGAGAAAAATGCGAGAAGCATGATCAATTAAGATGAAGACCACTACAGGCACAGCCATTCTCGGGGCTCAGACAGCAGCCTCCATAATCTCTCTGATCTCTGAGCTATGTGAAGGGGCCTGGTGTCTTTATCCTATCCTTTTGTCTTCACCCAACCATCACTGAGCTGGGAGAACAAGACAGGTCCATGAGATGAGAGCAATCTTTTGGCTTTGGCACCTCTGTCTGCACTTCAGTGCCACCAGTGAACAGTACAACTTCTTGGTCCTTTAAGTTTTGACTTCACATTCAGAGAAACTTCACTGGATTTGCTCTTCAACTCTTCAAGATAAGACTGGAGTTTCATCTTGCAAAACCTGATTTCCCTTGGTGACATTCTTGAGTGGATGCCACAAAGGGTGGAATCATGTTCCTTCCCCAAACACCTGTATCAAAACTGATGATCAGTAATAGATATTTTCTGTCTGCTTTTGGTGCAAAACTTGACGACACTGGCTTTCTTCTTGGGCATAGTGAGAAAAATCTACAAGGTAAAATCAAAAGGAAGCAATGCGCTGAAAAAAGACTGGAACAGAAAAAAACATCACTGGGAGGCCTATAGGGGTCTAAACCAGCCAGCTGACAGGAACCACCAAAAAAATAATACAGCCCTAAGAAACTAAGAAGTACAAAAAAACCCTCATGAAGTACACTGATAACTGAAAAGCAGTCAAAAGGCACAGAAAACCTCAGTCAAGGAGTTAACAAGAGAACTGCTATTGATTAAGATTCAATCATGTGAAGAAAAAAAAAAAAAAGACGACCAAGTGAGGTACTTTACTCTATGGAACAACCGTACATGCTCAAGATGCTTTCCATGTAATATGTTATTTTATGATAGATATAGTAATATGTTACTACTTCTGCCACATTCTGGACACCACTTGTGATAAAACATGTCATAAATACATCTTATTAAACATTACTAATTTATGGAAAGCTTTGGAAATGTCCGATCAGCACCAAGTAACAATGACGTCACTCACACGTATGACTGGTGATTTGCTGACTTCAGAGAAAGGTGTGCACTTTGGGAAGTCCATTTAGACTTATGACTTTGCCTCCTTGAAGAAAATTACAGTTACACCAGCGTCACTCTTTTTTTCTAGCTCTAGGGGGTAGTCTGCACTGCTTTCCACCATCCCCTCGTATTTGGCTCTGCAGCACTGAAGTTTCATAGAATGGTGCTTATCCTGCAATGCAGGTGACAATCTACAGAGAGCATATGTACAGCTGCAGTACAAAGAGGGAAGCAGAGGTAACATAGGTAGAAACATGGCAGACAAGAAAGGATCATAGAAAACTACACACCTCGCTCAAGTCCTCAGGGACTGGAGGATGCAGACATGTATTATTCAGATGCCACCATGTGCTCAGATGGCCACTGCCCACCCATAGCTCAAAAATAAAATATTTGTAACCTGTATGATATTTCCAGTTGGGGCTCCTGGTGCCCCCTCCGTGCTAGGCTTTGAGACAGCAGGTACCATGATCGATGGCTGTGCTAGTGGCTGCGATATTGTCTGGAAAGGGCTCTGAAGTCCTGGCTGTGCAGAAGGATGGTGGGATGGCTGGAAAGTTGGTGGCACTGGGGCTGGTGCGGAGGTGGGTGGTTTCTGAATCTGTGACTGAGGATCTGCCAGGGGGGTCATTATTGGAGATGTGATGGGAACAGGGCGCATGTAACCATCCTGATTCTGTGAAGAGACAAATTAGCAACTATTAACATGCTGTTTCCATAAATCCAAAATATTCCGTGACAGAAAAATCTGATAAGATTGTGTGTGCTGAACATATTGTCTGCAGCTAACTAGATATTTATTCCTCTATTATTTAACCTTACTATCTCCTAACTTATGCAGAGCAGTTCTTCTGACATCACTAACATTTGGAAGTCGGTGAAGGAAGCAAAATGAGCACACTTTATTGTGCAAATAACACAATAAGAAAAAAAAAAGTTATGCAGGACTTGGGAAAAAAGTCTGGTGTATGCTGAAAGCCAAAATAGAAATACACACACAGGGGTTTCATGCACCTTGTACACTTTGGCAATGTAATTCAAGTGGTAACAGTTTTCCAAGAGACCAAACATTTGGCCAATAACTGCGCTACGGGTGAATTTTCAAACTACTCAGCACACAATGTAGCAGTCTAAATTTAGTCTGTTATCTTTAGGTGAGTTTTCAGCTGAATCTAACCAACTAAGGATGGATTTTCAGCTGAAAATTCTAGTCTGACAATCTGACCGGTTAGATTTAGCAAACTTACTTGAAAGTGAAATGAGAACAAGCCATGGGGTTGTTTTTTTTTTTGTTTGTTTTTTTAAGCAATAACTAGAGGATTGTTGAAAGAAATGTGGCTGCAGGGTCATTAAAAATAAAAATGACAGTGAGGGAGGGAGAGAACAGGTTAGAGGGACATTTTTTAAAAAATTACAATGATGGTAGGAGGGATTCTATTGCAAGTCCTTTTTTTTAATGACAAAGGGGTCAGGCCCCAGGGCCTTTAAAAGAAATACAGTCAGAAGGGAGGGAGAAGAGATCAGGCTATAAATTACAGTCAGGAGGGAGGGCGGCCAGCTAGCCAGATTTAGGCCTGCTATTGTTGCACCTAGATGTGGCTGTCTAACTTTCTCATCTGGACATACCCAGGCTAGCTAAATGTAACTTCACAGTGAAACTTAGGTGACAAAATTTAACCACTCAGTTGCGTCAGTTTCAAAGGCTTTAATCTAGCCATTTAAGTCCTTTCTTAGCTGGCTAGATGCCTTAAAAAACTGACTCTCTAGGGGACAGAGGGGCACTACTGAAGATCTCTTCTGAGCCAACATGTGAGTGTTAACACATGAAGCAAGAGGGAGTTGCCATTATCATCTGCAAATGCACGAGTTACAATATTCACATCATTTCCAACAGAACACTATGCACAAGGACTCGTTCTCTTCCTCAGCTAATCAGCAACACTATGCCAAGGATGACAACTGTTCATGTACTCATAGTGAGTTCTACCTTATATAGGGGTATAATGAACTAGTGCTACTAGTGGATTTAGCTTTTTAGATTTAATTACTTGCTTTTCCAAACCAAGCTCAAGGTGACTAACATTCAGCTACAGTATGTATTTCCCTGCCCTGGAAGGCTTACAATCTAAGGGCCAGATTCATTAAGGCTTTTCTTCTATTTAGTGTCTATGGGAAAAACCCTTAGTGAATCAGGTCCTAAGGCTGTACCTGAAGAAGATGAAGAGGATGAAGTGACTTGCTCAAGGTCAGAAGTGTGAACGGGAGAAGTATGATTTGAACCCTGGCTTCCTTAGGTCTCAGCCCACTGCTCTAAATACGATACTATTGGACTGGAGGAATGGTAAGACTAAGGGCCGGATTTTCAAAGGTTACGCACGTAAATCCCGGGGGTACACACGCAGGGCCCATTTTCAAAGGGCCCGGCCATGCACGTAAACTCCCAGGATGCGTGTGAGTCCTGGGGTAAGCGAAAGGTGCGGGGCTAGAGGCACAGCGGCCATTTGCCGCTGTGCTGGCGCGCGCAACTTGCTCCTGCTCAGAAGCAGGAGTAAAAGGTAGGACAATGATTTGGGGGGGGGGGGGGGGGGGATTTAGGATCATGATAGGGGGAGGACAGGATAGGGGAAAGGGAAGGGAGGTCAGGCTAGGGGGTTGGGAAGTTCCCTCCCAGTCCGCTCCTTAACTGGAGCGGATTGGGGAAGGCCCCGATGCATCGCCGCGCGTATTTGGACGCCTCTACCCCCCTTGCACGCGCCAGCCTGGCATTTTATAACATGCGTGCATGTTATAAAATTGCGTGCCATGTTTTACATCTACCCCTCAATAAATACTGCTTGACAATGTAGCACAGCAATATGGCAAGAAACTGTGTCTTAATATTATGTGGTTCACATGAGACGATGTAATGTGTATAAGCATAAATAAAGGGGCCATTTTTACTAAGATGTCAAGTGGCAAAACAAGAGGTACTATGCTACCCATTTTAGGAATTTTCAAAGAGAAACTACCCATGTTAGTTTGAAAATTTGCTACCACTTATATGGGTACAAAAGTACTCGTGTACTTTGCTTCTGCTTTACCTGTGGTATGGGTTAACTGGGGGGGAGCTATGCATGTACACTGGAATATTCAATATAAAAGCATCATTTTGCCCCAAGTTACACCTCCGGAAACACCTGCATTTAGAACGGCTAAATATGATATATCACACCCACCTATAAGTAATTATAACAAACTATGGGGGTCATTTATCAAAATGCCTATCGCATGCGAAAAAGCCCCGTTTTCGCATGCGATAGGCCTTTAACGCATGCGAAGACGTGTTTACCGCATGCGATCGCACCATATCGTATGGTGCGATGCAAATGCAAAAACTGGGAGGAGTAGGGGCGGAGAGGGGATGCAAATTCAAAACCTGGGCGGAGAGTGGGCTGGGTTAGCCTGCCTGCGAAGAGGTATCGCAGAGCCATAACGCCAATTTTAACAACACCTCTTTCAGATGCGTTAGGCTCTGCGATAGCAGCCGGGACCATGCGGTGAGTACCTTCGCCATTTGCGATGCGGTCCATTAGCATACACCACGCCCCTTTTGCTATCGCATGCGGTACGTACCGCATTTTGATAAATCCACCCCTATGGATGGCACCTGTTTAGTGGATATAATTCATTATTTTTCCATCATTAATGTTTGTGCCTTATTGTAAACCGTTGTGATGGTATCTAACTTAATGACGATATAGAAAAGTTTTTAAATAAAATAAATAAACAGATGCCTACTGAAACCAAGCAGCTATATTTAGCTCCTTAGAAAGGGATTTTTTACCCTGGGAAATCTGACTAACTCTCATTAACCAGTTCGATCTTTCTGAAACTTCTCTATAAAGGGTTTGTATAAATGTACAAAGTGGTGAGTGTGATTATGTGAAGCATAAGAGAGAGAGAGTAAGGCTGTGAATGCAAGTAAAACTATTTATTTATTTAACATTTTTCTATACCGACCTTCATGGTTAAATACCATATCAGGACGGTTTACATCGAACAGGGATAAAAATAATTAGGTAAAGGAAGAGACAAAGTTACATTAAACGAGGACCGTGAACTTGGAAGCTTAGGTAGCTGGAAGAAAAGAGATAAAGTTAAGTAAAGAAAAGAGAAATAACAAATTCCGGACTAGAGATAGTTCAGAATAGAATTAGTCCACATGTTAGAGTTGGTATCCATGCTGTCCAGGAATCAGATGAGGGGAGGTATAATTGTTCGTGAGTAGATAAAGTCTAATGTGTATCCCAGGGTTCTGGGAAGGCTAGGCGGAACAACCACGTTTTGAGTTTTTTTTTTAAAAGTTAGCAGGCAAGGTTCCAACCTGAGTTCAGCAGGGAGGTTGTTCCAGATAGCTGGGGCTGCTGTTGAAAATGCTCGGTCCCTGGATGCAATGAGTCAATTGTCAAACTAGAGACAATGTATATGTTGTTTAGGATAATTATGCATTAAGGTAGGCCAAAATGGTTTTAAAAGGAAAGTCAAAGAAAAAAGACTTTTTTTTGTTTTAAACAAAGCAGACTATCAAACATATCCCAAATTATATCGAAGTGTCAGCAAGCCTGTCTGTGTGCCCTCAGAAACACATCAGGGGCCATCTAGTTATCTTATTCATCCACCTTGAGTGAGAAATATTTTTTTGATTTTTAGATCACCATGAGATGGAGACCCTAGACAGGAGAGCTTCTTCAAAAAGCTGCATTTACAGAACAGCTGATAACATCAGGAAATGTCGGATGATCAGAGTATTTACAATGTCAGAGAGCTGATTAAAACAAAAAGCATGAGTTAAAGGTCAAAGAAATGACATCTTCAAAGATCCTCTATGTTTTGCTTACAATACAGGCAATAACTTGCATGATCATCTGGTTCATTCTGATTTTCATAATCAGCGATTTTCAAATCAAGATATTACAGTTAAGTCACATCGACACTGCGGTAGCTGCTCTGTTTGTCATGTTTCTATGAAAGTATCCTCTTTTTATTTCATCAGCTAATTTTTACCATTTTTTTGCAACATTCTACCGCTGGTCTATCTACAGGAATTATCCTTATTATTGAATGTCCATGCACTAAATATTACATGGGAAAAAAATCAAGATGATGATTAAAACTAGAATGATTAAAGACATCACTTTAGTTTAAATCTCCATCATGCCACTACACCTTTAGTTGGACATTGTGACGAATATGTGCACTCTTTTGAAGATCTCCACTTTTGTGTTACTGATCAATTAGTTATAGACTGGCGAGGTGGTGATTCTGATTTAAAACTCTTACATCTTGAACAACACTGGATATATAAATTTAATGCAATTGCCTAAATGCTGATTTGTATCTCAGTGTATTCTTTGACCTTTAACTCATGCTTGTTTTAATCAGCTGTCTCTTATTATAAGTACTCTGATTGTCTGATATCTGATGCAGCTTTACAGAAAGTAAACTGTCATGTACATCCTCTTCGAGGCCTGAAGCTCGCAGTCAAAGTCTGTATGCCCCAAAAGTTATGGCAAAATCTTTTGATGTCATGTCCCTTTCAGGCTGAACTCAACGCAGGGGAATTCTTCTCCTTAAGTGGTGAAAGCAATACTGCTCTCTGCTTCTGGGTCTCTGCTTTGAGTAAGTTGATCAAGCCCTTGAATGTGCAGCTCCTAAGTCATTTGATGCTGGTACCACTGGAGTTGCATCAGACTTTGAGGTCATTCTGAAGATGTCTAGCAGCTTGTATCTTGATGGTCTGAAGTAACATCTTATTGCAGATGCCACAACTATTTTAAGAGGTTTTGATAACGGTCAATCATATTTATTGATTTTTATTGGATTTATCAGCTGCTTTTGATTCCATTGACCACCAGTTTATGATTCAAAGGCTATCTGAAACTGGACTATGTGGTAAGACCATTCAATGGTTTACCAACTACCTCAAGGATCGTTTGTTTCAGGACATGCTTGGTAGCTCTATATCTTAAAAAAGTGATCTGTTCTCTGGGGTGCCACAGGGCTCATCCTTATCTGCTACCCTTTTTAATGTCTACTTGCTACCTCTTTGTAACCTATTATCAGGACTGGGTATTATTTATTATATTTATGCAGATGATGTCCAATTACTGATCCCAATTAATGAATCAATAGGAAAAAAAACCCATGTCACTCACTGAAATATAGTTGCTTGCAATTTAGCAACTTTTATCCCATTTGAAATTAATATTGAATACCAAAATATCTGAATTTTTATTGCTAAACAGAAAAGTCTCTTTGAACATACCTATTTTCTTTTAAATTTGGTCCAACACAAACTGAGTCTCCCATCTATGCCAGAGACCTTGGAGTATTAACTGATTCTGACCTCAATATGAAAAAGCACATTAACCTTAGAATTAGAGAAGGCTATAGTAAATTACATAAAATAAAACGATTATACTGATCATACTGATTTTTGAGCTGTGTCTACAAACATTAATTTTCTCTAATTTAGATTATTACAATGCTCTATATTAATGGGTCTCCCAGCAAGTACTCTGAGACCATTCCAATTACTCCAAAATGACACAGCAAGAGTTTTAACCGGTGGAAGAAAATATGACCATATCACTCCTACTTTGATCGTACTACATTGGTTACCAATAAAATCTAGGATCTACTACAAAGTTTTATGTTAAATACATAAATCTCTGTACAATAAAGGTTGAATGGCTTAATGCTGCCATTCATCTACATACTCCCAACGGAATTTACAATCCACAAACAAAGGCTTGTTGACAGTTCCCTCAGTTCGAACTGCTCACTTGAGCGAAGTAAGAGTGAGAGCCATTTCAATTGCTGTTCCTAACTGTGGAACTCACTGCCTGAGGAATTAAGGTTGCAAAAAGACTTTTCTTTTTTTAAGAAAGGATTGAAGACATGACTTTTTAAGTTAGCTTATGAGACTGATGGTTAAAATAAGGCTTTCTATATTGACTGGCACAATGCGTTTGAAACTGGAATCTTAATTGAGGCCATCTATCTTTCTTTTATTTGACTTTTATTAACTGAGGCCTTTTTTCTTTTAATTTTATGCAATTTAATTTTATCCTATTTTAATTATGTAGTTTTAATGTATTTTAATCTATTTTTTTTTTTTACTTTAATGTAATACATTTATCTGATTGTTTTATTAATGATGTTATTTACTTGCTCTTACCCGATTTTTTGTACTTGCCACAGTAAACTGTTGTGATTGACTACAGAACAGAAGTATATAAACACAATAAATAAATAAACTAGGGACATGACGCTCAATTGCATGAGGGGTACCCACTTGACATGGTGAGGAAAAAAAAAAGATCCTGCAAAAAATTCTGGAGCAGCAATACCGACATTGAAAAGGGAAAAAGTTAAGAAATGTCAAAAATCCTGCTAAGAAACTAACAGGGTCATTCATAATTTTGCTATAATAGCTTAACGCAGCTTAAGATACACCATCACATGTACAACCACAGCACAGCAGACACCTGTGAAAATTGAGTGTCATTCGAAGTGCTGCGAGTTGAAAGGAAAGTAGATTTGTACACCCAATTTTCACATCTACTGTGCTGTTCGTACACAAAGGTACGACAGCACCTCACCCCAAATTTAAAGGTCCATCCATAACAGTGATATAAATAGTAAACTGACCCAGTTGCCTAATACTGAGGCTCGCACTCTCTCTCTCAACTAGAACATAAGAACATAAGAAATTGCCATGCTGGGACAGACCAAGGGTCCATCAAGCCCAGCATCCTGTTTCAACAGAGGCCAAAAACCAGGCCACAAGAACCTGGCAATTACCCAAACACTAAGAAGAACCCATGCTACTGATGCAATTAATAGCAGTGGCTATTCCCTAAGTATAATTGATTAACAGCCATTAATGGACTTCTCTCCTCCAAGAACTTATCCAAACCTTTTTTGAACCCAGCTACACTAACTGCACCCACTACCTTCTCTGGCAACAAATTCCAGAGCTTTATTGTGCGTTGAGTAAGAAAGAATTTTCTCCGATTAGTCTTAAATGTGTTACTTGCTAACTTCATGGAATGCCCCCTAGTCCTTCTATTATTCGAAAGTGTAAATAACCGAGTCACATCTACTTGTTCAAGACCTCTCATGATCTTAAAGACCTCTATATCATATCCCCCCTCAGCCGTCTCTTCTCCAAGCTGAACAGCCCTAACCTCTTCAGCCTTTCCTCATAGGGGAGCTGTTCCATCCCCTTTATCATTTTGGTTGCCCTTCTCTGTACCTTCTCCATCGCAACTATATCTTTTTTGAGATGCGGCGACCAGAATTGTACACAGTATTCAAGGTGCGGTCTCACCATGGAGCGATACAGAGGCATTATGACATTTTCCGTTCTATTAACCATTCCCTTCCTAATAATTCCTAACATTCTATTTGCTTTTTTGACTGCTGCAGCACACTGAGCCGACGATTTTAAAGTATTATCCACTATGATGCCTAGATCTTTTTCCTGGGTGGTAGCTCCTAACATGGAACCTAACATCGTGTAACTACAGCAAGGGTTATTTTTCCCTATGTGCATCACCTTGCACTTGTCCACATTAAATTTCATCTGCCATTTGGATGCCCAATCTTCCAGTCTTGCAAGGTCCTCCTGTAATGTATCACAGTCTGCCTGTGATTTAACTACTCTGAATAATTTTGTATCATCCGCAAATTTGATAACCTCACTCGTCGTATTCCTTTCCAGATCATTTATATATATATTGAAAAGCACCGGTCCCAATACAGATCCCTGAGGTACTCCACTGTTTACCCTTTTCCACTGAGAATATTGACCATTTAATCCTACTCTCTGTTTCCTGTCTTTTAACCAGTTTGTAATCCACGAAAGGACATCGCCTCCTATCCCATGACTTTTTAGTTTTCGTAGAAGCCTGTCAAACGCCTTCTGAAAATCCAAATACACTACATCTACCGGTTCACCTTTATCCACATGTTTATTAACCCCTTCAAAAAAATGAAGCAGATTTGTTAGGCAAGACTTCCCTTGGGTAAATCCATGTTGACTGTGTCCCATTAAATCATGTCTTTCTATATGCTCTACAATTTTGATCTTGAGAATAGTTTCCACTATTTTTCCCGGCACTGAAGTCAGGCTCACTGGTCTATAATTACCCGGATCGCCCTTGGAGCGATCTTATCGTGGACATTAGGCCTGCAAATTTTATAGCAAAATAATGAATCTAGGGGTAAGAGGGATGACCAAAGATGTCCATGAGGCAAATCAGAAAAATCTTTATGTAAAAAACTGTGAAAAAAACCCCAAAACCCTGCTGGGAAATCAATGACCAGAACTAGAGACCACATATCTGACTTCTCAAGCAGACAAGAGGAGACTGAAAACACTTGCATGACAGTGGTGGCAACTGCACAGGAAATCCCATGCATACCCAGAAAAGCCTTCTAAGAGGCATTATTAGATGTTTTCACATTTAGCACCACTGGATGATATTATCGACCTGTGAAGCTGATTCTCCTGCTTGTTGATGGAGAAAAGAGGCACTGAATTTTTAAAAGTGGTTTTTGTATGGGAAACTTCAGACCTTGTTAAAAAGGGAAGGCTAATGTTGAGATTACTTACCTGATAATCTCCTTTTCCTTAGTGTAGACAGATGGACTCAGAACGAATGGGTATAGTATGCTCGTGTTAGCAGTTGGAGACGGATCTGACGTCAGCACGGGTATATATACCCCCACAGGAAGCGTAGCAACTTAGTAATCTTCCTTGCAAAAGCTGTTATGGATGTGTGTACTGACGCTCAGTGAAAAGTGAAACAGGATTCCCCTGACCGATTGATAGTAGCTGGAGACCGCCAGCATTCCCAACCGGAAGGCGTTGACACCTGGTAGAGTGTACGCTCTTATGGAAACGGATGACATGGCTTACCTTGAATCGGTGAAACCCATGTACACAGGCAACTGGGCGGGATGCTGAGTCCATCTGTCTACACTAAGGAAAAGGAGATTATCAGGTAAGTAATCTCAACATTTCCTGGCGTGTAGCCAGATGGACTCAGAACGAATGGGATGTACAAAAGCTTTACTCCCAGCCTGGGCACCATGTAGTACCGCCCTCGCAAATGCTGAGTCCTCCCTGGCCTGGACATCCAGACGGTAGAATCTGGAGAAGGTATGGAGGGAGGACCATGTCGCCGCTTTACATATTTCTGCAGGCGACAGCATCCTGGATTCTGCCCAGGATGCTGCTTGTGCTCTGGTAGAATGAGCCTTGACTTGTAGAGGCGGAGACTTCCCGGCCTTCACGTAAGATGCTCTGATAACTTCTTTAATCCAGCGAGCGATGGTGGGCCGCGAGGCCGCTTCACCTTGCTTCTTCCTGCTGTGCAGGACGAACAGATGGTCCGTCTTTCGTAGTTCTTGTGTCACTTCCAGATATCTGGGCAGCAATCTGCCAATGTCGAGATGGCGCAATAAACGCCCTTCTTCAAATTTCTTCAAACCTGCCGTGGTAGGCAAGGATATGGTTTGGTTAAGATGAAACTGTGAAACCACTTTAGGTAGAAAGGAGGGAACCGTACGAAGATGGATAGCCTCAGGAGTGATACTGAGAAATGGATCACGACAGGACAGTGCTTGTAGCTCTGAGATGCGGCGTGCTGAACATACAGCCAGCAAGAACACCATCTTCAAGGTTAGAGAACGGAGAGACAGGCCCCGAAGGGGTCTGAAGGTGGATCCCTCGAGGAAATCCAAAACAAGATTGAGGTTCCATAAGGGCACTGGCCACTTCAGTGGCGGACGAATATGCTTGACTCCTTGCAGGAAGCGAGAAACATCTGGGTGCTTGGAGATGGGCTTGCCATCCCTCCTGGGACCATAGCAAGACAGCGCAGCCACCTGAACCTTGATGAAGCTGAGGGAGAGACCCTTCTGAAGTCCATCCTGCAGGAAATCCAACACAATAGGGTTTGTGGTCGCATGTGGATTGGTGCCATGAGTGTCGCACCATGCTTCAAATACTCTCCAGATCCTTACGTAGGTGAGGGATGTGGAAAACTTACGAGCTCGGAGGTGTGTATCTATCACTGGCTCCGAATAACCTCTTTTCTTCAGTCTAGCCCTCTCAATGGCCAGACCGTAAGAGAGAATTGAGCTGGATCCTCGTGGAGGATGGGACCTTGACGTAGAAGGTCCCGGAGAGGAGGCAGGGGAAGAGGCTCCCCTGCCAGTAGTCTTCTCATGTCTGCGTACCAGGGTCTTCTTGGCCAGTCTGGTGCCACTAGAAGAACTAGGCCCCGGTGTTTCTGAATCTTGTGGATGATGGCGCCCAGTAGAGGCCACGGAGGAAAGGCGTATAGCAGAGGCCCTGGAGGCCATGGCTGAACCAGGGCATCAATTTCGTGTGAGAACGGGTCGCGCTTGCGGCTGAAGTATCTGGATACTTGAGCACTGGACTTGTCCGCCAGTAAATCCATGTCCGGAATCCCCCAGTGATCCACAATCATCTGGAAGGCTGTGGGTGACAGCTGCCACTCTCCCGGATTTAGGCTTTTTCTGCTGAGGAAGTCTGCCGTGGTGTTGTCCTTCCCGGCAATGTGGACGGCGGAGATGTCCTGAAGATTCGCCTCTGCCCAAGCCATCAGTGGGGCGATCTCCAGAGATACTTGTCGGCTTCTGGTTCCGCCCTGACGGTTGATGTATGCCACCGTGGTGGCGTTGTCGGACATCACTCTGACTGCTCTGTTCTTCAGTTTGTGAGCAAATCGAAGGCATGCCAATCGGACTGCCTGAGCCTCTAGACGGTTGATGTTCCACGCTGACTCTTCTCTGTGCCACCGCCCTTGTGCAGTGAGTCCTTCGCAGTGTGCTCCCCAGCCGCTCAGGCTGGCATCTGTGGTGAGCAGAGTCCACGTGGGGGAGGACATCCTCGACCCCTTGCTCATATGGTCGGACTGCAGCCACCACCGTAACTGTATCCGGATTCTGGCAGGCAGAGGTAGGTGCATGGAATAGTTCCGTAGACGAGGGCTCCAGCGAGAGAGCAGGGAGTGTTGTAGAGGTCTCATATGGGCCCTTGCCCAAGGCACCACTTCCAGGGTGGATGCCATGAGACCGAGAACCTGCAGATAATCCCAAGCTATGGGCCGACTGGCTCCCATCAAGTACTGGATACGCGTCTGGAGTTTTAACCTTCTCTTGGTAGTGAGACTGACTGTGTCTGCCTGGGTGTCGAACTGTACTCCCAGGTATTCCAGTGACTGGGAAGGCTGTAGGCAACTCTTGCAGAGGTTGATTACCCAGCCCACGCTTTCCAGAAGGGCGATCACTCTGTCGGTTGTCAGATGGCTCTCCTCTCGAGATTTCGCCCTGATCAGCCAGTCGTCTAGGTAGGGATGGACCAGAATTCCTTCCCTTCTGAGTGCCGCTGCTACCACGACCACCTTGGTGAAGGTCCGCGGTGACGTGGCCAACCTGAAGGGCAGAGCCCGGAATTGGAAGTGGCGTCCTAGAACCTTGAAGCGTAGGTAACGCTGATGATCCGGATGGATCGGGATATGCAGGTAGGCTTCCTTTAAGTCTAAGGCTGTGAGGAATTCTCCTGGCTGAACTGCACTCTTGACGGAGCGCAGAGTTTCCATGCGAAACCTCGGGACCCTTAAGTATCGATTGACTGACTTGAGGTCCAGTACAGGCCGAAAGGTGCCCCCTTTCTTGGGTACCATGAAATAAATGGAATAGTGTCCAGAATTCACTTCCCAGGCAGGTACTGGGATGATGGCTTTCAAGGACAGGAGCCTCGCCAGGGTAGCTTCCAATGCTGCCTTCTTGTGTGTGGGACAGGAAGATTCCACAAACTTGTCCGGAGGGAGGTGATGAAAGTCCAGATAATACCCCTCTCGGATGATGGCGAGGACCCACTGGTCCGACGTAATCTCGACCCATCTGGGGTAGAAGAGGGTTAACCTGCCCCCTATGGCTCCGTCCCCCAGATGGATCGGCGGATTCTCATTGTGGGGTGCGGCCAGGACCTGAGCCCGGGCCTGCTCCCCTCTTGCGCTGCTTGGTCCGAAAGGACTGATTCATGGCCTGAGGACGCGGCGCCTGGTAGCGACTCCTGTAAGGAATGAAGCGCTGTGAACTCCTGCCCCTGGAGGGCCTTGGAAAAGCGCGCTGGCTCCTTCTGAACCGATCTTCCGGCAGTCTAGGCACTGGAGAGGCGCCCCTTGTACTGGCCAGTTTATCCAGGTCGCTGCCAAACAGGAAAGAGCCCTTAAAGGGCAATCTGGTGAGGCATGTCTTTGAAGGCGCATCGGCTGACCATTTCCGGATCCAGAGCTGCCTCCTGGCAGCTACGGAGGATGAGATCCCCTTGGCTGTTGTTCGGACTAGGTCTGATGCAGCATCCGTGAGGAACGAGAGAGCTGACTCCATGTCAGCTGCTGGAGCGTTGTTCCTGACCTGTGACAAACAGGCACGCGTCACCACAGTGCAGCAGGTTGCGATCCGCAAAGATAGAGCTGCCACCTCAAAGGTCTGTTTCAGAATGGCGTCCAGTCGCCGGTCATGAGGCTCTTTGAGGGCCGTCCCCCCTTCAACTGGAATGGTAGTGCGCTTGACTACAGCGCTAATCAAGGCGTCCACCTGAGGGCACGCCAGTAGGTCCTGATAGCCGGTGCCAATGGGTACATGCCAGTCAGGGCCCGGCCCCCTTTGAAGGAAGCCTCTGGTGCCGCCCATTCTAAATCTATCAGTCGTTGTGCCGCTTGCAAGAATGGAAAATGGCGGGCTGTAGGACGAAGACCTTCCAGCAGGGGGTTCTGCGCAGAGGGTACCGTAGCGCTGGGACCTGTAATATCCAACTCCGCCAGACACTGAGACACCAGGTCGGAGAGATCCTCCTTGATGAAGAACCGCCTCATGGTTCGATATGGCTCAATCCCTGGGGGAAGCTCCCCCTCGTCCGGGAGTTCGGACTCGTCCAGTGAAACCTCCTGGTCCGACTGATCTGGACTGTCCAGCGGCGGAAGGTCCCGCTCACGATAAGGGCGTGAGGGTCCAGGAACAGGATCCGCAGGAGCCGCCACCGCAGCAGCCGCTGCAGTTGCAGCCACCGCAGGAACCGCAGAAACAGCAGGAACAGCAGGAACTGCAGGGCCTGGACGTGAAGCCGTTTGCATCTGTACAAAGGCATGAATCCCCTTAAAAAGATCCACCCAGGAAATTGAAGCAGCCTCTAATCGCCGGGGTACAAGATTCCCCGGGATTTCCGATTGGTCGAGACTGACCGCTAAATCCGGGGTAGCCCCTGGGGAACTGTCAGCAAACCGTGGCTGAGACTGGTCCTGGCCCGAGGGTCCCACGGCCTCCTCACATTGGGCACATAGGGAGTCTGGCTCTTCACTGTGCGTGGCTCGAAGCTGGCATGCAGAGCAGAGGCCGAGGGCTTTAATGCCGGAGGCAGGCGGCGCTGCTGAAGACGCTGAGGCGTTCTGTTCCATTGAAAAGTATGCGCTTAATGAAAAGCGGCAGCAATATGCGCTTAGCACAACAGGCGCACAATAATAATATGCGGCAGCAATATGCGCGTAATACAACAGGCGCTCAATAATAATAATAATAAGCGGCAGCTATATACGCTTAATAGAACAGGCGCTGAAGAATAATAATAATATGCGGCAGCAATATAGACAACAAGCGCTCAGCCATATGCAATATGCTCTCAGCAATATGCGGTTAGCAATACACGCTCAATGGCATTCAATAGGCTCTCAGCAATAAGCGGTTAGCAATGCACGCTTAATGGCATTCAATAGGCTCTCAGCAATAAGCGGTTAGCAATACACGCTCAATGGCATTCAATAGGCTCTCAGCAATAAGCGGTTAGCAATACACGCTCAATGACATTCAATAGGCTCTCAGCAATAAGCGGTTAGCAATACACGCTCAAATGGCATTCAATAGGCTCTCAGCAAGAAGTGGTTAGCAATACACGCTCAATGGTATGCAATATGCTCTCAATAATAAGGCAATATACGCACAATAAGGAATATAATATGCGCTTAGTCATAGAGCTGCGCCTATTACGGGCGCTCAATACCTGAACAAGGCCCACAAAATGGCGCCCTCCACGGCGTGCCACGCCACCGATCCTCTGTTCCTCGGAGACCAGAAGTAAGAGATGTACGCCTTACCTGATCCTCGGCGCTTCCCGGCTGGAACCCGGGCGGTCTCCGGCTGCGGGGGGAGAGGGCAAGTACCTTCACCGCCGCGTTTGAGGATATGCACCCGCTGCCTCGTCCACGCCGGGACCGAGGCGCCTCGTATGCCTCACCCGAACCTTGCCCAGGGGCTACGTCCCTGCCGCGAATCGGCCACCGGACCGAGGGCTTAAACCTCCGGGAGATCACGGAAATTACCCAGGGAAACTCTACTGGGGGAGGGACCTTAGGGTATCACCGCAGGAGTGCAGGGCTCGATGCTGTAGAAGATTTAGTTGAAAGAAAGTAGAATGTAGAAAGTAGATTTGGAAAACACGCTCAGCGAGCGTGCAGGCACTCCAAACTGCTTTGGAGACGGAAATTACTAAGTTGCTACGCTTTCTGTGGGGGTATATATACCCGTGCTGACGTCAGATCCGTCTCCAACTGCTAACACGAGCATACTATACCCATTCGTTCTGAGTCCATCTGGCTACACGCCAGGAAATAAATTCTTTTTGGGGGTGTTACCTGACATAATAAAAGAAAGGGTTTGTTCATGCTAGTTGCATTTTTGCACAAGAATAATCAAATTTTAAGTGTGTCAAAATTATTACCATAGGAAGTAATGAGAGCTGCAGGTATGCGGCAGTGTTTGGCCTTAGACTTATGTCAGCTGTCAGCAAAAATAAATAAATCTGGGTCCAAGAGCTGGTGGAGGCAAATAAAAGAAATACCTAAATGTTGGGTGAATGGGTGTTAACTGATCTTTTACCTTTTTTTTCTTTGAACCACCACTCAGGGCAGGAGGATCATTCCAACCGTTCTGAGGTCCTGTAACAAAAACAAACTTCAGAAAATTTCTGAACCAAAATTTGCATTCACTTGGAAGCGAATAAAATATGTTCTGAAATATGTTCTGACAGCATTCAGACATGCTGCACCAATAAGGCATCCATCCAGTGCTGTGGTAAGCTAGCAGCTCAATAGCTAAGGTTGCACTCCAACACTAGTGCAAGTGTGTGATGCTGGAACAGCACGAGGGTGTTCGCTTGGCAGGTACACAGATTCCTCATATAAGCAATATGCAACTCCACTTATCTGTCCATTTTGTTTTTTTAAGTCTGTTTCCCTCTATCTTTCCCAGTCTCTTCCGCAGCTCTTTACAGCCTTCATTTGGATCAGTCAGTAAGAAGTTTGAAGGCAACAACTATTGAATTTTTTTGTGAGCACACTTTAGAGAATTTTCCCCAGAGAGCACAGCAACATCCTGGAGATGAGACAACAGTCTGTAACTCTATTCAGTTATCAGAGGTGTGGGCCCCTCTTTCCTATCATGAACTGTGACAAAACCAGCCCTGGACTCTCTGGCTATCTTCATTATACTTTCTGCTTTATTCTATTGGATTTTTGTTTTTTTTTAATTTGCTTGCTTGTTTTTGTTGTCTTTCATTTTCTCTAGCTAGAATCTCATGATTAATTTGATTTTGTTGAATATACTATATACTCTATATGAGATTTATCAATGTAAAACTCAATTAAAACAAATCATAAAAAGACCAGCACCTGAAGCAGAAACCCTTCCACAGGGCTCAAACACAAATCTCCTCTACAGAAGAGTTAGTATTATGGCTGAGTCATTCAACTAGCTTCTCATTCCTCTAGTTTTATAACATTTATTAATAAACTATACTAGTTTAGGAAAAGCACTATATTAGTTTAAGAACTTGCTTCAAAAATTCTTAGGCTATTATGGAATGAAATAAGTTAGCAACTAAATTAAGATTCCTCTTTAAAGGCAGAATTACTGATGGCTGTAAAAATAAAAGCATTGCAGAATGCTTTCCTATTTTTATCTTCTCCAGGTTATAAGACCTAGTAGCACCGGCACACTTAGGACTTACAAGTTGCTGATGCCAATCTTGTAGCTCATATACAGATGAAATACATAATTTTATTTATCTTCAATATTCAGCATTAAAGAAACCAGAACCTCATTTTGTCACTAGCAATCTAAGATTCACAAATAAAAATCTGTAAATTATAGCAATTATATAATGCAGGAGACAACAAAAATCAAACCTATAGTTATGGCATGCAGAAAAGCATATTTACTGTAAATTAATTATTTGTAAAGATTTTACTTTGATGCACCCAAATTAAATTAATTTGACCAATGACATTTTCAGCAAAATAAAGCAATCTGTTTGAATCTCAGGCCTAAGTTCCTTTTTGATCATTTTGCAGAAGGGTAGAAATTCTTGTCACTGATTGCATCACTTGATTAGTATTTGAGGCAGATTACATTATTAAAAGTCAGATAAGTTATTCATACATCCAAGGTCTAATGAACAGTTTCCAAAGTGACTAGGAAAAGCAAACTGATACAGATTTCTTCTTAGAGACTCAGATGCAGGAGAACTAAACCTCTCAGAGCAAACTAAAATAAAAGGCAGATCCCATATGAAATCAGCATACCTAGGAAATCTGCTTGCCCTAAAAATGATCAAATTGCAATGAAATGTGGGTCTCCAGAGACATCAAGGAAATCTCTAGGTGCTACAGCTGCCCCACATTGGGCTACACAGTGGAGCTTGAAGCAATTCACCATGCAGACCGGAAGAAAGCAGTGCCTGTGTCTGAATCAGTCACGTGGGCAGGAAGAAGGCAATAACATCAGCCTATGTGGATGGATGAAACAGTGGTGGCAGTGGTTGTAGGAAGAGGCTGTGTGGCAGTGATGGCTGTATGACTTGCGCAGCAGCAGCAGCTTCAGAGGGGGAAGGGGCTAAACTGCTGGGGGTCAGGTGGCGAGAAAGTGTGTGCACGTGTGTGTGAAAACATCTGGGATGGGGGGGAAACAAGCTGGTGCACACTTCCCTCAACCCCCCATCCCTGCTGCTAATCTCAGGATGACCATTACTCTAAAGTTCCTAAGTATGGAGATTGGAGAGATGGAGGGTTTCTCATCTGTATGGAATACACTTGCAGAGAAAGCAGTTTTGACCTCATCTTAAGCGGTGGCTGGAAGAGTTTTTGATGGACAAAAATTTATAATGACCTACTTAGATTTAAGGTGTTTATCCACAGAAATGCCATTTCAGGGCCATGCAGCAGTTGTTCTGGAAAAGAAAGCCTGCTACCCAGTATCTATTTCTGCCTTTCCCTGAAATCCCACAAGGCTGGACACGATGGACAAAGCCTCTCCAACACAACTTTTTTTTGGAGGGGTTTCCAGCTCAAACGTAACTACCTGGACTTGTCTCCTTCATTTTAAAGCCTCTCTTGGACAATTTTCTTCTTGGATCCTTTCCGATTATGGGGTTAAATTATGAGATCAAATTATTACTTAAGATGGATTGTTAATATCTTCTTTGCTTTTTAAGCCTGAATTTATAAGATATCACAAGGGATTTTTGATAATTGTATGATATTTGTAAACTGATAAAATTAAATAAAAATTATTAAAAAATAAAGCCTTTCCCCTCAGCCCCCTCCATACACCTGGCAGAGTCAAGGGACTATGTTTACTGTGGCCAGTCCCTTACTGTGGAAGTCTCTCTGAGATGCTAAGGGAAGAGGCCTGTCTTCAATCTTTTAAACAGAAATTGAAGACTTACATTTAGGGAAATTTTATAGTAAATCACTGAAATGCTGCTCCTAGATATCTGTGTAGATTTTAAAGCTTTTTTAAGATGATTTTTGTTAGTATATGTCTGTTCATTTTTAATTATGAATGTTCATGTGTAAGCCTAATAAAGTTTTAATAAAGAAATAAATAGCTAAGTCACTGCAGTGACAATTCTTGGTCAAGCTGCCACTGGCTCTCTGGAACCACTATACATGCATCGTAAGTCTGGCCAGTAGGTGTTGCTGTTAAGCAATGTCAGGAATAACATCAAAACAATATTTCGTCACAAAGGGGGTGAAAGATGCATGGAATGGCCTCCCAGTGGAGATGATAGATGGTAGAGAATTCAAGCATGCCTGGAATAAGCGCAGCGGATACTTAGTTGTAAAGGAAAGCCAGAAATCCTCTGGGGATTATGATATCGCAGGACATAAGTTGGGCAGAATGGATGGGCTATATGGCCCTTAGTTGCCATTATATTCCATATTCTGACTCCTCCTCACCCCAGTCAGTCTGAGAAAGAGATATCAGGTTTAGGAACCAAACCTGTATCTCCTATATGACAACGCACAGCATTGCCACTAAGCCACTGAACTAGTCCACCCTTTCAAAAACTATTATGCATGTGACTTTTATGCCAGTGTTTTTAATTGCAGATCTAACTTTTCACTTCAGGGCCTTAATATGGAAAATGTTTTCACCATGTTCACAAGGGACAGTACACAATTTCTTGTTTCCTAAACTCCCCTGTGAAAGCATTCTGGGGTCTCTAGCTGTTTTCTCAGAATGCCTGGGAATGAAAATATATTTACTGAATGCTAGACAGGGGATCAGGATTTGTTTTTATGGTAGGATCTTGATATACAGCTGGCAGAAGGTGCTTGAATGTCATGCAAATCACACGCTGAAGGAGCCACTCATGCTAATGCACAAGCACCACTGAACAACTCTGTCTCTTTTCTAGCTCTTGGCTAAGTCAATGGACATAAAAACATCTAAGTTAAAAGAAAGGAAGGATAAAAAGGATAAAAATGCCCCAGGTAAAATGGAGCAATCAGATCATCGTGCTCAAAACCCACTTCATCAAGCAGGGGATCAGTGACATTCTACTTGAGTGAAATAGGGTGCCTTCACCCATATCACATGTAACACTCCAGACGGGTACCTCGCTGGGAGTCCTGTATCATTAACACATAATGAAAACACTACTTAGGTGTGCAGAGGTGTTGGTAAAATGCATTCTGAGAATTATCGAGAAATACACCAGCTGCCCGAAATGAAGCAACCCAGCAGTGACTGAAGCAGCAGCCATGGGGAGGCAACAACCCCCACATCTCTTGTTAGTGTGGCTGGGATTCAGAATCAGCAGCTTCTAAAACTATGCTAAACACGGCAATTTTAAGCTAGAAAAAAAATCAGCCACTGTGATTAAAAAGCTACTCAAGTTAAGATTTTACTTATATTGAATCATTAAAAAAAAAAAAGCTGAAGTCAATGTAAATCAAATCTGAAGCTAATAAATTAGGTTAATATTTAATTTTGTAAATATCATTTGTTGATTTCATAGTTTTAGTATCACTACAAATCTAATTCACCTTGCAGGAAAGACGTCATGTCTTGAGTAGATAGATTTTCTGCGGATGAAATGCAAAAATAACTCAAAAGTTGTGAAAAATATATTCAGTTTGGCTTTTATGTGCTTTCAAAATAACTTAATTGCGTATGCAAAGGTAATTTTTCTTTTCTTTTTTTTTTTTTTTTTTTTAAATAGACAGCTAGCAAACTGAATTTCTCAGGAGGACGCTGTGCCCCATTTCTAACCACTTCTGGAATTTATATACCTCCTTTTTGCATGTGTAATGTCGTCACACTGACCACTGCCTTCCTGCACACCTGTGCTAGGCAACTGATGCCTACACCCTGCGCCTCAGTGCATGAGCTGAAAAGACTTTATAGATATTTCGTTATTTAACTTTTCATGATCAACCACAAAAAATGAGGTGCGATTAGAGAAGGATAGGCCTGTACTAGAATAGGCTCCATTATTTAAAGCTGTTATCAAATAATTTGAAAAATTGAAGGCATAGGCAGCTGAAACCCCAAGGCACGTATGGAGAAACCTGGTCTTCAAAGTGCTGCAAAATAGGTTGAATTAACATTTCCATAATGAATATTCATAAGATGTATTTAAATACATTTAATTCAAAGGCCAGGTTTAACTTACATGAGGGCAATTTTAAGAGACTGTCCACAGTGCTTACAAACCTGCAGGGTACTTTGTATCTATGAGATTGCAAGAGAATTTTCAAAGGGAAACTCCCAGTGGAATTTCCCTTTCAAAATACTGGCTGGCAGGGGAATATTTTGCTTCTGCTTTGAAGCAGGTACAAAATCAGCCATAACCAGTGGATTAACATTATCCGATGGTGCCGACTAAAAGTCTGAGCATGTACAGGAGTTCCTGCATTTGATCACTGCCTTATGATCTCTTCAGTCTCTTCCAGAGCTTTAAGCTTTAGCTGAGTAGTCAACTCTCCAAGATAGTGGATGGGTAATACACGTATGGCCAATTTATCCTGCTATCTATAGAAAACCCTGTTGCAGGTATGCAACTTTGCTTTCTCCACTGACAAGCAGTATTAAATCAGCTATAACCAGTGAGGAGTACCAAGCTAAGGGCTGCCTTGCAGAGCGAAAAAAAACTGAACAACCTGGACCCACCCAGGTTAGACTACTGGATGAACAGGCTGTGCAGAACTGCTTGCCCAGAGGTACTATCTCTTCTGAACATATTATCCAGACAGTAGTGGGACATGAAGGTATGGACTGATAACCAAGCAGCAGCTTTGCATATGTATTCAACAAAAGTGGTCCTTAGATGGCTTGCACTTCATGAGCCTTGACAGTCTGTAATCTGTAAGCCAGCTAGTGCTTAGCAATGCGCTATACATTCAATATACAATATAAATCAAAAATAAATTCAGCTAGCTAATTAAAATTCTTTTGGTAACTGCCATTCCCAACACAAACAGATGAGAGACTGGATGGTGAGGCTGAGTCCTTTTGAGATAATACACTAGGGATTATCTTCAGTCCAAAGAGTGAAAATCTGGTTCTCCTTTATGTGCTTATCACCTTGGAAAGAATGTAGGCAGCACAATTGACTGGTTGATGTGGAACGCATATATCACTTTCAGAAAGAACTTTAGATGAGGGTGAAAAAACCGAAGGTATGGCAAAATATGAAACCAACACCTATAATTTGCTTGCTATTCATGTAAGGAACATCAGGTCCACTGACTATAGGCTTGAAGTGCCACAGTTCCTTCATGAACTTCGACAATTAAAGGAGAAGAGAGAGATTAGTGGTCCACACACTGGTGATAAATCAAAATAGCACAGAGGTGTACTTCCACTGAAGAGGTGCTGAGGCCTGACAAAAGAGGAAGAGGTACTGGAGGACTACAATTGAAGGGTCCAGATGACACCATGTAGAGAATCTCTTCCACTTGACACTGTAAAGCTCTTGGTAAAAGGTTTTTCAGCTGATATCAGAACGTCCTCCACATCCCTAGGAAGAAGAATACTCTTTTGTGCTTCACATCTATGCTGTGAAGACCAATGATGTAAGATTTGGGCTGCAGAGTTTTCCATCTTCCCAGATGATAAGAGTGAGATATCCCCAACTTTATCAGAGGCTTAACTGACAGAAGATGGTAGTAAGGGGTACCATACCTGATACAGCCAAGCCAGGGCTATAAGAAAATCCTTTGTCCTGTCCTGTAGAATTTGTCCTGATGAGAAGAAATGGAGGGCATGCGAAAATAAGATTGATGCTCTGGGTTAGCACAAAAGCCTCAGGAGCTGATCTGCAATTGCTCTGTTTTATAGAACAGAAACAAGTGACCTACTACTTGTCCTTGATGCAAACAGGTAGATCACTAGTATTCCCCAATGGAGGAACAGGTCAGCTCTTACCTCCTGATTATGGGACTACTTGTTAGGCTGCAGGACTCTGCTGAGCCAGTCTGCCAATGAATTCTGAATGCCTAGAAGATAGGTCACCTGGAGGTATGAGATATGACAACAGGCCCCTGACAAATCCTTATGACCTCTTTGCAGAGGGCATAGGAGTCTATGCCTCCTTGTTCATTTATATAAAACATGGTCACCTGTTTGTCTAGATCAAGAATCTCCTGCCAGAAAATGTGGATGGTCCGCAGTTCCAGCAAGTTGATCTGCAGATGACTTTCCATTTGGAATTACACCTCTTGAGTCCACAAAAGACTGATGTGAGACCCCATCCTTTGGTGGAGATGTTGGTAGATGACACCATTTGATGTGCTCGGACACTCAACAGAAGTCCTAGGTGAATGAACATTCAGGTTCATCCACTACTGCAGATAGGTTTGTATCTAGGAAATCACTAATATCGGATGAGATAAAGGTTGAAACAATTGATCTTACTGATACTGGAGAGCCCACTGGAGGCCCTGCATGTGAAGGAGCATCAGAAATACTACATGTACTGCTGCTACAATATAATCTTGATAAGACAAGGACAGACATTGTTAATGAATGGATCTGATGTAGGAGGGACCTCGCGATGCCATAAGTGTACTTTCCCTCTTGAAGCGAGTTGATCTAGGTCCCTATGAACTGGATCCTCTGGGACAGAACCAAATTAGACTCTGATATGTTGACAATGTATCCCAGGGACTGGAGAAGGTGATTTGTTGTGTACAGAGATTCCAGAATGCTTGATGGGGAGGGGCCTGTCACTAACCAATCATTCAGGTATGGAAACACGTGGCCTCTGTTTTTGCAGCTGTGCTGCTACAACTGCTAGACACTTCGAGAACTCTCCTGTTGCAACCGAGAGGCCAAATGGGAGCACTTTGTACCGACAGTGCACACCTTCCACCACATACCTGACGAACTTCCAATGGGCGGGGTGAATGGGAACGTGCACATAAGCATTCTTCAGATCCAGTGCGCACAATCAGACCTTTGGCTCAATGAATGGAAGAACTGTCTGGAGTGAATTAATCTTGAACATTTTATGGATCAGGAACTTGTTCATGTTCTGCAAAACCAAAATGGGCTGAATATCAACATTCCCTGGGTCAGACACAAGGCATACAAGCGCAGATCCTCCCCCTCCTCCCCCCTACCGGAGGAGGTAGGTATCAGAGGCATCAAAAACTCACCCCAGGTTTGGGCTGCTTACGGTTGAACCTTAGGTCGACGCCTTACTCTCTACTGACCTCTAGCAGAAATTGATAGATCTGGGAAGGTAGAGCTCCATGCCTCTGAAAACGGTAGAAGGGTCTCCTCTGGAAAAAGGTCAACTTGTATGGGAAAGACTTGCACCTGGCTGTAGAAGGCTGGTCACCTGATGAAGGATGGAACTGATGTTCCTTAATCAATGCTACTATCTCTTTCATTGCACCTGAACAAATTCTCCCCATGCATGGTATATTTGGCTTCAATGGACACTGCTGAAGTTCTGGCCACACTGTCGAAGGCCTCATATATGGATTGGAATAGTTGCTTTCTGCAGTCCTCCATGTCCCCCAAAGTGTGCTGAAACTCAGGTAGACAGGAATCTTCCAAGTACAGAGGTTTTAGCTTTTGCATACACTCATGCATATATTGAACCATGAATAGCTGATGGGCTACAATCCTTGCACCAAGCTTTGATCCCTGGAAAAACCACCTTTCCAGAGGTATCTAATGCTCTTTGGTCTTTTCTTGGAGGGAATTGTTAGAATGCTTCATTGAGCATTTCACCCATTTCAAAGCCAATTCCACCACTATTGAGTGGTACAAGCAGTTCGGACACCTCAAAAGCCCTGAGAGGCCTAGACTCTAAGTTGATTTTTTGCCCCACCAACAGGCAAGACCTGAGACTGCCACATTCTCATCTGGAGTTCCTTCAAAAGACCATAAACAAGAACAGAAGCTGGCTGCAGGAGGATGGATAAACTAATGGCCCAAAAACATCCATTCTTGGGTTCTCTTCTTTTCTGAGGCTAATGGACAGTATATTTATCATTTTCTCCAGAATATGGGAATAACGGAGGTCCTCAGGAGATGAGATATGTTGCGGAAGGGCTGGAGAGAGGTATAAAAGGCATTCCTACAGACCATTCTTTGCCAGGCAGTACTCTCATTCATGAATCAGATAAAGAGTAAGGTGATTAAGGAGGAGCCTTCTGTTCATCTGATGGGGAGGAATAATAGCAGAATCTCAAGACTACACAAACTTCACACTCTCTCTCTCTCCCCTTAAGGAAGGACACCAAGAAAGGGGGAAACTAGATGTTGCAACACAAGGACTTGCTTACATTGGTGAAGTTTCGCCCGGGAATATTTGTACCTCTAGGGGACTCCCCTGAACCTGGTGTGTAGAAAGTGTTCCTCCATCCTGGTCTTCAGGAACCAAAAAGGCAAACTCCTCATTATCTCAGACAGTTGACCCACTGTCTATGGAGGACTCTGTGCAAGAATCAGAGCCTTTACAGATAGTGGACCAACTAGGTTTGCAAACCGTGCAATTCTATGGGGTGACACACCTGATAGAGAAAGGGGGCAGCATCATCAATGGTTGGCTGCGGTGGAGCATTGGAAAAATGGAAGATGCTGCCACACTGGAGTTGAGACACTGTGGAGACAGCCACCATTCTGCTTGCACCATTCAAGTCAAAGCTGCCATAAGCAGCAGAAATTAGCAGAAGCAGCAGCACAGAATGCTGACAGTCTCTTCTTCTGAGACTCCGCACATCAGCGAAGCCATGGGTAGGCCAAGGTGGGCTGTGGCCCACTCAATTCAGCCTTTTCACGAGCTGAAGGAAAAGGCTTTGCAGCAGCCAGAAAATGCAGGGGATAGCTTTGGAGAAGCTGGAGGATAGAGCATCGCTAGGTCCTGAGTTTTGTTCCTGATAGTTCTCCCTTTTTTGTGATCCTGTGCCAAGACTCAATTCATATAATGCTGCAGGCTCTTCCAATAGTGCTACTACTCCCCCTCCCATGGGGGGTTCACTGATTTTTAGTTTGAACTGTGTGGGGCTCCATAGAGCATGGCATGGTTCAAACAAAACATCACTAAAACTGCATGAGAGGAGGAAGTGCAGTGAATGCTGCTAGAAGGGCTGCAGCACTGCATGCACTGGGTCACATAATGTTATTACAGAAGTGGGGGATGAAAACAAAATGTAAACTCTGGAAGATTTTAACATTTGGCTGACCATGATACATGCTGCGGCTGGCCTCACTTACCCTGGGATCCACTGATTGCTTCGCTGACACTGGCCTCCCCTCCTTTGTAGGTCCCGTGACGCTGAACATGATGTCACCACCCACCCGAGATTTAAATCCTAGCTGCTGGTATGCCGGTGCCTCAGCAACAGGTCATCTTGCTTTCAGTTGGTGTTTGTTGCCTCATCCTATCTTGTTCTAGTCCTCGCCTTGTCCCTAGTTCCTTGTCTCCTTCTGAACTCTTGTTGCCTGACCTCTACCTGATTACCATCTGCCTTGACCTCAGCCCAGATACCAACTCGGCCTGGTTGCCACCTGCCCTGACCTCAGACTGGATACAGACTCTGCCTGCCCTGATCTCCACTTGATTACTGACTCTGCCTGACTGCTCTTCTGCTGGTATTCGCCCAGGTCCTGCCAGCCTCAGAACCCAAGGTTCAACTTGCAGGGGAAGAGGCTGGTATAGGTGAAGCCTTGTCTTGATCCCAGTCCAGAGCATGTTCGCCTACCATAGGCATGTGCTCAGCCGTGCCCATGTGCTGGGCAGCGTCAACTATGCCACAGCCCAAAGGATTCACACTGTGACAGAGATAAGAGGTTAAGTGGGGTTGCAGAGACTGAGGAAGGTGAGAGAGCTGGGGGCTTAGAGATTGGGTGGGGAGGGAGAAGTGGAACATCCAGGGGAGATTGGAGTCTCAGGGATTTGGGGATAGGAGAGGCATGGAAAAAAAATTATACCTCCAGAGGATATTGAGGATTGGGGATGAGAGGACACAGAGATGGGAACTCAGAGTGGCTGGGGTGGAGGGCAGTATTCGGGAATTGGGTAGGGATTGGTGGGAATGGGGGGCCATGAATTAGGTGTGGATTGGAAGGAGGGTAGGAACTCTAAGGATGGATAGAGATTGAGAGGGAGAGTGGTTGAGGAGTTGGAACTCTGGGATTGGGGGAAGAGCAGGAATTTGGAAACTGAGTAGGGATTGGGGAGAAAGTTGGTGACTGAATGGGGGAATGAGTGAGGGATGTGTTAGGCTAGGAGAATATGAGCTGGAGCTATGTGAGATGGGTATAAGAGAATGGGGGACTTAAGGGTGGGCAGGAGATGAGAGGTACTGTGCCATTTATAGCCAGTGAAGTCTAAATGGCAAATAAATTTTAATGTGAACAAATGAAAAGTGATGTATAATAGCAAAAACAATACAAACTATAGTTATACAATAGAGGGTTCTGTATTAAACGTCTCCACCTAGGAAACAGATCTTGGAATCACGGTGGACAATACTTTGAAATCCTCAGCTCAGTGTGTGACAGCAGTCAAAAAAAGAAAATAGAAATGTTAGGTAGTATAAGGAAAGGAATGGAAAATGAAATGGAAGATGTCATCATGCCTCTCTATAGATTCATGGTACGACTGCACCTCGAGTATTGTGTGTAGTTTGGTTGTCCCAGCTCAAAAGCAAAACAAAAACAAACAAACAAAAAAGCAGAACTAGAAAAGCTAAAGAGAATGGTGAAAAAAATGATAAAGGGGATGGAATGGTTCCTCTATGAGGAAAGGCTAGGGCTTTTCAGCTTGGAGAAGAGATGGCCAAGAGGTCTATAAAATCATGATTGGGATGGAATAGTTATCAGGGCCAGATTAAGGGGAAGCTAAAAGGGCAATTGCCCGGGGCACCAACCAATAGGGAACTGAAACCTCACCGGGGGGTGGGGCCCTCAATTACTAGCCTGCCTTGGGCACCAACATGTCTCAGTCTGACAATTATTACCCTTTCCAACAGTACTAGAGCTAGGGAATAACCATGAAGCTAATGGGTTGACTTTTCAAACAAATCAGATAAACTTTTTTTTCACACCTCACAATTAAACTGTGGCATTTGTTACCAAAGGATGTGGTGAAAGCAGTTAGCATAGCTGGATTTAAAAAGGGTCTAGATAAGCTCCTGGAGGAAAAGTCCATAAACCACAATTGACCATGTAGACATGGGACAGCTACTGCTCATCCCTGGTTATGAGCAAGAAGGACTGGACATATTCTTTGGGATCCTACTGGGTATTTGTGACCTGGATTAGCCACTGTTGGAGACAAGATGCTGGGCTTGATGGACCTTTTGTCTGAATCAGTATAACATTTATGATCCTATGTGAATGATAAGGAATGGGGAACGGGCGAAAGGCAGTGAAAACGATGGGAGTGAGGGGATGAAAAAAGAGAGTAATGAGAGACAGAAGAAAAGGGCTGCAGACAGAGGAGATTAACAACAAGGAAGCAATTGCAATATCACTTTCTACTTCGACAGCAGGGGAGAAAAAGGGAAATTGGATTCAGACGATAGCCAACACTGGGCCCTGACTTTTACGATCTGGGGGTACTGATATGCAGACATTAGGGACAAAGTGTAGGACTGCTTCTACAGCAAAATCCAAAAGCAAAGCACATTCAAGCAGTATTGTCTGAATTATCATGAAGGCTGCTATAAAAGCGTTGCTAGCAATAATTTTGTAATGGGTTTGGACAGTTGCTTGGTTTGTATTGTAAATATTGCTACCCTTAACATAAGGCTTGGGGGGTAACCTGTAAAGAGCGGCAGTTGCTGCCCTCAGCAGAGACATAAGGGTAGCCTGCACAGAGCGGCAGTTACTACCATAAGAAACTTGCTGGGCAGACTGGATGGACCATTTGGTTTTTTTCTGCCAACATTACTGTGTTACTATGTAGGGAAGTCACTGGAACTAGTGAAGGGATGACAGAGAAACATAGATGAGGACCGGAGAAGGCATGAAAAGACAGGGAATGGTTGAAAGACAAGGGAAATAAGAGGCTGGGGAAGGAGTGAGACAAAAGGGGGAACAGAAGGGCTGGGGTGGTGGTAAAAGAGTGAAGAGAAGGACTGGAGTTAGAAAGTGATGGAAAGCTGATAGGAGAGGGGTGAAAAGCAGGAGATTGAGGACTGAAATCTAGCTCTGAATGGAGAGAGAGGCAAAGAGAAAAATGGAGAAAAGACATGAAAGGAAAAGATTTGTTAGAGTGTGATGTAGGGGAGGAACCAAAAACAGGAGGAGAGAAAAATTGGAAAAGTTAGGAGAACGACAAGAAGAAAGTGGTAGAGAGATTGGGACCAACTTGATTTGAAAAATAAAATGCCCAGACATCAAAAAGATAGAAAAAAAACTTTTTATTTTCAGTATAGTGATTGGTATATGTTAGGTTTGAGAATGTGTACCTTTGATATCTTTATATTTTGCACAATACCAAATGAAATGCATTTCTGTTTCTCCAGTGTTGCACTGCCTGCAGAGTCTGCCTTCTTGGTGTTTCTACTTCAGTTTTGATTGCATGGTTCTATTTTTAAGTCTGTGATGACTTATTCTGTGTTTGGTAAGGGTCAGTCTGTGTTCTGCCTGTGTGTGTGACTGAGGTGAGGATTCAGCTAGCATGTAGGTTCTGTGTAGGGACTATATCTGTTTTCCCAATAGGAAATGTATTGGTATTCTAGAACCCCTTTCAATATCGGCAGTGCTGCCTTTTCATAGGTAATATTCATTTTATTTAAATTTCAAAGCTTTACATTCCCCCTTGATGTGATCCTTGCTGAGTGAGGGCTGTTAAGGCATGGCAGATTTGCTTTACAGGTCTTGAGTGACTTTTTTTTTTTTTTGCAGGATTGTGTGTTAACAGAATGCTTGACAGTGGAGGAAGTTTCTTGCTCTTACTGAAGTGGCACCAGAATTTGATGTCCAATTATATGTATTCACCAAGAAAACCCAAATGACAAAATTGAAGGGCTACTGTCCTCACTCAATACAATCAAACATACACAATATGTGAGGATTAATTATGTCTTAACATTTCATCCGTTTGTTTTTCACTTTCAGAAATTGGTATCAGACTGCGTGCTCAATCGCTTAGGCTCTTGCCCTATATAGGGCTACAACCTCTTTCATGATGGCAATGGCACTAGAATAGTAACTTCATTTACCAAATGTACTCTTTTTATTATATATGCCAATTTTTAACTTTTTAATCGTTTTAAAATTTTTTTACTTATCTTGCCAAATTCATGACAACCTCTCCGCACAGTTGTGTGAACTTGTCCCGTAAATGTCCAAATCAACTGCCTGACAGGCAGTGCTATCAACCAATATGTGTGTGTGACTGCTAAAATTCTTCCCTCCCAACATTGCGGAGAGGTTGTCATGAATTTGGCAAGATAAGTAAAAAATTTTTAAACGATTAAAAAGTTAAAAATTGGAATATATAATAAAAAGAGTACATTAGTGAAATTGGTAAATGAAGTTACTATTCTAGTGCCATTGCCATCATGAAAGAGGTTGTAGCCCTGTATAGGGCAAGAGCCTAAGCGATTGAGCACGCAGTCTGATACCAATTTCTGAAGGTGAAAAACAAACGGATGAAATGTTAAGACATAATTAATCCTCACATATTGTGTATGTTCAATTATATGTATTTACAGGATCATTCTTAAGGAAAAGGATAATGTTTAGTTCCATTTTTATCAAAATTTTGGTAGGGGCTTATGGAGCCAAGCCCTAAGTTTTTTCTGGTGTTTTTTTTTTTTTTTTTTTTTTAAGTACCTAGCAATGCCTCTAGGAGGACTCAACTGCATGTTCTGTTAAGAGGTGCAGAAAGAGAAGGGAGTTTGATAGTGAGATTGCCGGGGGCAAGGTGTGATCATGGTAGGTTGAAAGAGAAGGTTTAAGATGAGAGAGAGAGAGAGAGAGACTTTAGGGGTCAGAGGTTAAGACAAGATGCCCCTCCTTGTTCCCATCAGTCTCTCTCTCAATTTCCTCCTCCCCACCAGTGTTGTCTCTCTTTTGCTCTCATTATGGGGAAGGGCGGCACTGAGAGAGAGGCTGCTGATAGCAAGGGGGTTGTCGATAAATCGTAACCAGTACGGTTCACATCTATATACTTAAAACCCTCCCCTGTTAACCTTGTGTCCTGCAAAAACAACAGTTCTGGCTATGACACTATCTCAGTCCAGGATCAGCGCAAGCATGTAGGGTAAGATCTTCAAAAGAACTGTTGTCAATGTTTAAGATTGAGTCCAAATTCAGATGTTTTGTTCACAATGTATTTTTAAAGCAATCTTCAAGCTTGATGTTTATCTGCAATACATATTTTTCTGTTTTAGCTGCACATGATAATTTTTCAGAAAATATGAGGAGGGGGCAACACAATATTTTTTTGCAAAGGGCAGCAAAAAAGCTAGCATCAGCTCTGGCAGGAACAGTCAGGTGCACATCCTCTGATACCCAGATGGGTTAATTCTCACTGGTGCCGCAATGGCAGGCAGTGCCGAAGAGCTCAGTGGGGAAGGCAACAGGGCATGGAACACATTTGGCACCAACCCATGCAGCACCTGTTGTGCCAATGCACTCTGCTGACTGGAGTCAGGCCACACCACCAGCTTCTTGCTTTTCATAGCAGATGGCCATCTGGCTTTCAACTCTGAGGCGCTCTGTGCCAATGAAACTGATGGCACTGTGGTCTGCCCTCATGCCATCAGACTGCATCTTGGCTCATGCTGGTATACTCTGTGCTGATGTGGCTGAATGTGCTCTTGATGGCATCAAGATTGGGGCATCTGGGAAGAACAAGCTTCCCTGCACCATGGAGACTGTCTGCAGATGGAATATCACATCACCTATGCCGAACAGCTCCTCATTGAGGCGCTTTTCGTGGTGTCAAGTTGGGACCCACCTCAGTGGAGGTCTGCATGGACAGCACTGTCCTTCTTGGTGCAGAGGATCCCTTGTGCCACGTAGGCACTCTTCTCAGTGCCTCCTCCAGCAGCTTAGGCTTCCAGGCCAAGCTCAAATCAGACTTGTGATGGATCCAGCAATCGGCACCAACAGGGGTGTCTTCCTGGTCAACACGCGGGAAGATGTAGAGGCTGACTCCCAACTTGATCTCTGATGCTTCTTATAGTGCCGGGAAATCAAAGAGGCATCACTTTGGGAGGTGGAATGGCTGTGCTGCCAACCTTTGCACAGAGGCTTCAGGGCCTTACTGAGGCAAACTTCCAGAGATCTTCCAGGCATGGGTCTGAAGCACCCACAGAGATATTTTGCAACAATTGGGGCAATCTGAAGCATCGGTAGTCTGGGCCCAAGCAGTGATAGCATTCAGTGTGGGTGACCGTGACTGACATACAATGCACACACATGCAGGCTTTGAACCCACTGAATACGGGTTTCTTTGTCTTTGTTTTTCCATCTTATTTCTTAAAGAATTTTTTTTTCGTAGAAAATAAAAGGTGTCTTATGGGGTTGCTGTGACAGCGATTGAAATAAATATTGCAAACTTGCAGAAACAGAAAAAAAATGAGAAAGACTGGGGAATCACAAGGCAGCGACCAAATGTGGAACTCCTTCACATGCTCAGAGAAACATCTGAGCTCTGAGAGCTGGCTCTGTGTTGGTGCCTTCAAATGATGGCACCCCACTTATGGTGGCTGATTTAACCCTGTTAGTTGACAGGGAATCTTTAGTATAACATTAAAACACTTTATTATCCTAAACTTCACCCTGCCTGGCACTCTGCATGCCCTGCTCAACTTTCTCTTGCTTTTTGTTATTCTACATAGCACCAGTTCATCTGTATACCACTTTTCCTCTTAGCTCATCCGAGTAACGGATGCCACCTAAGTCCAATGTACAATCATCTTGAAGAGAGGAAGCAGAAAGTAGTGAAGAGAGGGGGACACATTATGTACAAGCAGGGCTGATGCAGACAGAAAACTAAATTTTACAGGGAATGCCAAAGCATATCGGGATTAGGATACTATCAAGGAAAGTGAAAGAATACAGGAGGGACTTTAGAAGTGGAAACTCTCGCCTATCATCTCTAAAAGGTTTGCCTATGCTTCCTGCTCCAGACATGCAAACAATGGGAGAGCTTTCCAAAAGTAGTTATATAATAACCAGTTTCAGCACTAGAGAAGAGTTCTCATGCAATATACAAATTAATTTTGTTAGAGCAATAAGTTATTTTGCTTCTCATTCCATTTTGTAACGTTACATACCAGTCATGCTACCTTACTCTTTATTTTATATACAAATTATGGTGGCCAACTATCCTTCATTTTGAGGGATACCATCATTTTGGTTAAAGGTTAAAATAAAGTCTTTTGTTGTGTTTTTTTTTAAAGTAGTAAATAAAAATAAGAATTCATTCGCTCCAGGGCATTTCAAAGAGAATTTGTAACATTGCCACCATGCAAGTCTGAAAATGTGCCTCAAAGCTGAATCTGAAAGTTGGCCACCATAATGCAGACATGCTATATAAAGCAGGCATGCCTCCTGTCACATGCTCACACTTCTCTCCTCACAGCATTAACAAAAAAACAGTAGTCTACAACAAAGAGACTCCCCAAAATGCATGCATTTAACAACAGTGCTTCTCAAACAAAATTTGTGCCCAGTAACAGTTTTAAATGGAGTGGACTTGTTTATGCTTTCAGAGTTCACTCTGTATAACGGTTTGTGAGAAAGGACTATTTTGTTTTTAGTAGCAAGCGTAACACAAATAGTATTTTGGATTTATATAATACATTTCCAGTGCTCTGGATCTTGAAAACAAATATGTAATCACTTCTAGAGTGCATGGCTTGAAGCACACTTCTGGGCAGCGGGACTTCATGAAAGCTTTAACATTACTATTACTGCTGTTACTCAATAGGGAAGTGAAGGCCAAGGAGAATATAAAGTCACTCAGAGTAAGAGCAGGACAAATGCTCCACCAGAGTCTTCCTGACTTATGTCAGAACTCTAACCATTATTTTTACAAAAACTAATGGCTCACCCCCTCAAATTGATGTATCAAAAACAAAAGACAAAAAATATCTTGAGGGAAACTGCAAAATATCTATATTTTTTTGTTTTTAAAAAAACCTAAAAGAAACTACAGGGAATGGTATCAGAATGCTTGGTGCTGCAGTCTTGTGGGCTCTTGCCCGCATAGGGCTACAACCCCTCTCTTGTGTTAGCACTTACTTATAACGTCATCTACTTATTCCCATGTGTTCTTTTGGCTTTTGTTCTTTTTATCTTTTAATCCCCTTTTTTTTGTGCTAAAAGTCTCCAATTAAACACCCATTAAAAAATGCCCGTTGAAAACTCTTTCTTTCTTATTAGTTACAAACACCTTTGTCCTTATTTAACTTCACTTATATCACCAATAGTATAGCATATAGCTTATCTTCTCTGCTCCTATCTTTTGCTGATTTAAATCCCCTCCTCGTTCACGAGGAGGGGATTTAAATCTACGTCTGTTGCAACGTGAACAGAAATGGATTTTTAAATTGAACATAGTTGCCCCTGCGGGGCTTAATAAGGAAGTGGATTGGTCTGTATACCTGTAGGGTGATGCTGATAGGACAATCTACCATCCCTCACAAGTCTATATATAACACACTTCTGGTGGGAGGCGAAAGGAAGCGTTTGAGTGCCATTTTTGAGTTGTGGAAAATGCTGTGAGAAGTCAGGTTGAGCTAGAATGCAAGTTCCTTTGTGGTAGCCGTATTAATTAAAACTTTAAAATTATGAAATGGAAAGTGAAAGTTGTTGTTTTTTTTTTATAGGAATTGTGTCGAGTGCCCCTTTCACGCTGTAACATTGTCAATGTCGGGCGAGCAAATAAACAACAGTAACGAAGGCGACTACAGCAAAAGATAGGAGCAGAGAAGATAAGTTATATGCTACACTATTGGTGATATAAGTGACGTTAAATAAGGACAAAGGTGTTTGTAACTAATAAGAAAGAAAGAGTTTTCAATGGGCATTTTTTAAAGGAAAATTAGTTTCTTACCTGATAATTTTCGTTCCTGTAGTACCAAGGATCAGTCCAGGACACCTGGGTTGTGACTCCGCACCAGTAGATGGAGACAGACTAAAACTTGTGGGCGGAGCCTTATATGCCCCTGTGCCAGTCACAGCCCCTCAGTCATACGTAATGTCAAAGTAGAAACCCAATTAGGCAACCATAGCTAACTAGCCAAACTCGCTACTTAAATGGAAACAATTCCAACCCTTGCAGGAACCAGACTCCCCAACCGGGAGAGCGAACAAGCAGTGAGCGTACGGAAACAACGATGAGCGGACTCTCCGATACCTTAGCGTAGTACTGCGGGCGGGATCCTGGACTGATCCTTGGTACTACAGGAACGAAAATTATCAGGTAAGAAACTAATTTTCCTTTCCCTGTACGTACCAGGATCAGTCCAGGACACCTGGGATGTACCAGAGCCAACTTACCGAGGGTGGGAAGCAGAGAGTCCCGCTCGGAGTACCCTCTCCCCAAAACCTCCGGCCTCAGCGGCCTGAACATCCAGACGGTAATGTCGGACGAAGGTATGCAACGACTTCCAGGTAGCCGCCCTACAAATCTCTTGAGGCAACACCTGAGAAACCTCTGCCCAAGACGCAGCATGAGACCTTGTCGAATGAGCCCAAACATCCACCAGCGGAGGCTTTCCCCGTACCATGTATGCTGAGCCTATGGCCTCTTTGAGCCAACGGGCGATCGTCGTACGAGACGCTGCAGCACCCTTCCTTGGGCCGGAAAAGAGGACAAACAGATGATCCGTTACCCGAAAAGGATTAGTGACCTCCAGAAAGCGAAGGAGGGACCTCCGCACATCCAGCTTCCGTAAATCTCTCAATTTCGGATCCGACGACTCCCCGACCGCTAAAGCGGGAAGTTCAACGGATTGGTTCAAATGAAAAGCCGAGACGACCTAAGGAAGAAAGGAAGGGACAGTCCGCAAGGAAACGCCTGTGTCGGAGATTCGCAAGAACGGCTCCCTACAGGACAACGCCTGCAATTCCGAGAGACGGCGAGCCGAAGAAATCGCCACCAGAAAACACGGTCTTTAACGTGAGATCTTTGACAGTAGAGCGCTGCAAAGGCTCAAACGGTGCCGAACATAAGGCCGAAAGAACCCAATTGAAATTCCAAACCGGACAGGGAGGATGGAGATGTTTAGCCCCTTTCAGGAAACGGGCTATATCCGGGTGAAGAGCCAGGGAGGATCCCCCGACCTTCCCCCGCAAACAACCAAGTGCCGCCACTTGGACCCATAGGGAACTGCACGCCAATCCTCTGGCCAGTCCCGCCCGGAGGAAAGCCAGAATATCAGGGACCGCAACGGTAGTGGGATCCAAACCTCGCTTCACACACCAATCCTCAAAAACTACCCATACCCTGACATAAGCCAGGGACGTAGACTGCTTCCGGGACCTCAGTAGCGTAGCAATAACTGCGTCTGAGTAACCTTTTCTCTTCAACCGATTCCTCTCAAAAGCCATGCCGCGAGACAGAAGTGATCCGCATCCTCCAAACAGACGGGGCCCTGATGAAGCAGCCCCGTGAACCCCTGAAGACGAAGGGGAGCCGTCACAGACAACTGTATGAGGTCTGCGAACCATGGACGGCGTGGCCACTCCGGTGCCACCATGACCACGTTGGACGGGTACAATTCTATGCGCCGCAGAATCTCGCCGATCCTTGGCCACGGGGGAAACACGTACAGCAGCACATCCGTCGGCCAAGGAAGCACCAACGCATCGACGCCCGCTGCTGCCCTCTCTCGACGCAGACTGTAAAAAGGCGGAGCCTTCGCGTTGTGCCACGTGGCCATCAGATCCATGTGGGGAACTCCCCACATCCTGCAGATGAGAAGAAACACTTCGTCCGCCAGTTCCCACTCTCCGGGATCTAGACGATGCCTGCTGAGAAAATCCGCCTGCACGTTGTCGACCCCGGCAATGTGAGACGCTGTTATGCTGCTGAGATGTTGTTCCGACCAGGCCATCAACATTTGCGCCTCTTCCGCCACCAGTGGACTTCTCGTCCCGCCTTGACGATTGATGTAGGTCACGGGGATGGCGTTGTCCGACAGTACCCGGACCGCCTGTCCCCACACCAATGGTAGGAAGGCTTGGAGAGCCAGACGGACCGCTCTGGTCTCGAGGCGGTTGATGGACCACTGAGCTTGCGATTCTGACCAAAGGCCTTGCACCGACTTCCCTAGGCAAACTGCTCCCCAGCCGGAGAGACTGGCATCCGTGGTCACCACCGTCCAATGTGGAATGAGAAGGGATACGCCACAGGACAGATGACTTGGATCCAGCCACCAAAGAAGACTGGATCGTGCCGGACCCACAAGCGGGAGCGGTGGGTAGAAATCCTCCGAAATCGGCTTCCAACGGGACAGCAAAGAAGACTGCAATGGCCGCAGGTGAGTGAACGCCCAGGGTACCAACGCGAGCGTTGAAGCCATAGGGACGGCGAAGAGACAACAGCTTGCATATCCGATCGACTCTTGTGGTAATTGACCACCCAGCCCAGGGACTGCAAGAGCTGGAGGACCTTGTCCACCGCCCGTCGACACTGACTCTCTGACTTCGCCCGAATCAGCCAATCGTCAAGGTAAGGATGAACCAGGAGACCTTCCCGTCGCCGCTGCGCCGCCACTACCACCATCACTTTCGTGAATGTCCGAGGCGCCGTTGCAAGGCCAAATGGGAGCGCCCGAAATTGGTAGTGCCTCCCCAGAATGTAGAACCTCAGAAACTGCTGGCACGATGGCTGAATGCTCACGTGAAGGTACGCCTCCGTGAGATCCAGAGAAGCCAGAAATTCGCCCGGACGCACCGAAGCGATAACTGACCGAATCGTTTCCATTCTGTAGTGGGGAACGCGAAGACATCTGTTTACTCCTTTCAGGTCCAGAATTGGTCTTGAAGAGCCGTCCTTCTTGGGAACCACGAAGTAAATGGAGTAACGGCCCGTGCCGCGCTGATCGACAGGGACGGGGGATATGGCCCCCAAGCTTTCTAGCCGACGGATGGTGTCCAACACCGCCGCCCTCTTCCCGGAGGCCTTGCAGGGCGAGACCAGGAATTTGTCCGCTGGGATGCGAGCAAGTCTAACTCGTAGCCGTGGCTGATCACGTCGAGGACCCATTGATCCGACGTCACCCTGGTCCACTTCTCAAGGAATAAGGTTAATCGCGCCCCTACATTTGGAACGGCGTGCTGCGGGCGCGACGAGGGGTGGACCGGCCAGACTTCATTGGGAGGGCTTGGCCCCTGCACCCGACGGGGCTCCTCCTTGCCTCCCGTAACGTTTCCCACGAAAGGACTGCTGCCACTGAGTGTTCTGGGAAGAAGATGGCCTATACGAAGGTCCGGCGGATCTTTGAGGGCGCGATTTCCTGGGCCCCCGGTATCGGGACCAGGCCGGAAAAGAGGACCGCGCTCTGGCCCTATCCTCGGGCAGCTTGAATGCCCTGTTCTCTCCCAGAGAAATCATCAAATCATCCAACTCCTTACCGAACAACAACTTTCCCTTGAAAGGTAACGAACCCAGGTGGGCCTTGGAAGAGCCATCTGCTGCCCAGTTGCGCAGCCACAGGAGACGGCGCGCTGAAACTGCTGCCACCATGGACCTAGCCGAAGTGCGCAGAAGGTCGTGGAGGGCGTCAGCTCCATAAGCTATTGCCACCTCCAATCTAACAGCCTGAGACGTCTCTTCCGCAGACAGGCCCGCATTCGCCTGAAGGACTTGGGCCCAGCGTAAACTAGCTCGCCTGGCGAAGTTAGTGCAGATTGCGGCCCGCGAAGTTAGTGCAGATTGCGGCCCGCACCCCTAGGGCGGATACCTCAAATATCTTCTTGAGCTGCACCTCGAGCTTCCTGTCTTGTAGATCCCGAAGGGCCGTCGCCCCCGTGACCGGGATAGTGGACCTTTTCGTCACCGCGGAGACCGCTGAATCCACCTTTGGAAGTCGAAGAAGTTCCAGCGCCTCCTCCGGGAGCGGGTAGAGCTTGTCCATGGCCTTGCTGACTTTCAACCCTAACTCCGGGGTATCCCACTCCCGGAACAAGATATCCGAAGAAAAATGAAAATGAAAAGCCACCGCCGGTCCCGTGAGACCTCGCAGAACTGGATCCATACTGGCCTCCTGGCGGACCACCACGGGTGGAGCCTCTATCCCCAGCTCCTGGAGGATGGCCGGGATGAGTGGCGACAGTTCCTCTCTGCGGAACAGGCGGACTACCTTGGGGACATCCCCGTCCGCTGCCTGTGTACCTTTTCCCGCGCTGGGCTGGGCGGAATCATCCGCCCCCGACGCCTCGGCCCCCCTCGGGGACTCTTCGGGATCATCAGTATCCGCCGTGGAGGAATCTTCTGAATCTGCCTCCTGGGGTACGCCTTGGGGCCGCCGTTTCCCTCGCGAGGGAACCTGGGCGCGCACCGCGGTATTTTTTTTTTTTTCTTCTTTTCTTTGCCTTGCGCTCTCTCGGTGGGGCCTGGTGGGGGCCCTCCTCAGAGCCTCCCCCCTCGGGAGCGCTTGTTACGCTTGTACTTAAGTACCTTGCGCAGCAAAACCGCGAAATCCTCCGAAAACGACCCCTAGTCAGAAGAATCGGCCCCGGAATCCCCCCGGGGCCGAAGCCCCTCTGCGACGACCCCTCCCGCCGTGCCCCGCTGCGAGGAAAACGCAGGAGGTAGAGCCGAATTGCCCGCCGCGGTCCGCGTGAATTCCCTGCCGGTGGCCCAAAATGACCGCCACTCCCGCGCTGAGCGGGAAAATGTCCTGAGGCCTAATTGGACTACCCCTCGCGGCGGCGAACACGCGCTCCGGGCCCGAGCCCCTCGCGATGCCCCGGACGTTCCTTCACCGCCCGGGACTCAGGCCGAGCAGAGGCCCTCCCGGGACAAACGCGCGCGCGCTGATCCGCGGGCTTGCAGGAAGAACCGCGCGGCATGCCGACGAACGCGGGAAGAAAAAACTGAGGCGTGCGTCAAAATTAATAAAAACTAATTCGGCAACCTTCCCCCCTGCCAGCGGCGCCTCCCCGCGTGAAAAACGAAGGAGTAGCGACGCCGAAGCAACGGAGAGCCGGCCGCAACAAAATAAAACAGGAAACTTTTTTTTTTTTTTTTTTAAACACTGACGCTGGCCGCTGTCCCGGGTCCTGGAGCCCTAGTCCTGCAGGGGTGAGTGAACCGGGCTCCCCGGTGTCACCCCTGACGCTGCCACTAGCCCAGCCGGGTCCTCGACCCTGGCAGCGGCCTCAACCGGGGGAGGGTAGTCCCCTCAGGACCTCTCAACTCCCCTGGGAGGCAGGGCACCCAGGACTAAGGATTAAAAAACAAACCCCAAATTGGTCATAAAACAACTAGGCCTAACAAAAACTAACTCAAAATTCAAACCTGACTAACCACCAGAATCAGGTCAGGCAGGGCTGTGACCGGACCTGCACCATCTACTGGAGACAGAGTAAGACTGAGGGGCTGTGACTGGCACAGGGGCATATAAGGCTCCGCCCACAAGTTTTAGTCTGTCTCCATCTACTGGTGCGGAGTCACAACCCAGGTGTCCTGGACTGATCCTGGTACGTACAGGGAATGGGTGTTTAATTGGAGACTTAGCACAAAAAAAGGGGATTAAAAGATAAAAAGAACAAAAAAGAACAAAAGCCAAAAGAACACATGGGAATAGGTAGATGACGTTATAAGTAAGTACTAATACAAGAGAGGGGTTGTAGCCCTATGCGGGCAAGAGCCCACAAGACTGCAGCACCAAGCATTCTGATACCATTCCCTGTAGTTTATTTTAGGTTCTTTTAAAAACAAAAAAATATAGGTATTTTGCAATTTACAATTTCCCTCAAGATATTTTTGGTCTTTTGTTTTTGAGAAATCTAACCATTACACCAGGAGTGGAAACTTTTCTTCTTTTTATTTTTTTTTCTTTTAATAGGAAAGGAAAACCTGTTGCCAGCCAAAATTATTGTTTTGTCTTAAATCCTTATATTTGTTGGTTTTGGAGATTTATTTTGCCATTTATGCTTGCTTTTTTTGTTTTTTTCCTCCCCTCTAGCTTCTCTTTTGTTCCCTTCCTTCCCCTCTTTTCCAGCCTTGCCTGTATGGGTAGTGGGTAGCTCCAGGATGTTTGCAGCGATGGTAGTGGCTCTTCCTGAGCTTGGGCCAACCTCAGTGGCAATGACTTTTTCTGGAGCTGGCCAGCACAAAATGTTAGGAGCCCTAGATTTTTTTTACCTCACAACAGACCATACCATTTCACTTGGCTCCAGTAACTTTATAGAGGGTTGTCTTCTATCCTATGCCTATGGAAACCCTTTGATTAATAAGGTGGTGGGCGTAAAAATGAGGTGGTATGGCTTGGGGTGCCATCAATCACTTTCAGAAGACAAGCGTAGCATGCTCAACAGCTTCTAGTAGCATGGAAATAACCTTTTAAATTGACTTTGAACTGGAATAAATGTGAGCCATGTGCTGAATGAAATGCTGTTTCTAGTTGTCCACCGGGCAAGGAAGTATAATATGTATTTATTTATTTACTAATTTTTACTATACCGATATTCAAGACAAAGTCTTATCGTACCTGCAAAAATTTTATTTTGGAAACACTGTAGATATTAACTAGTTCTCTCACTTGAGGGACCCAAGCAGCACTACAGAAAGGGCAACATTATGCTTTAATTTTAAAAGCTTCTCTATGTTGGCTGATGTCAGTTTCTATTCCACTGAAAGGCCCTTGACATATAGGCCAGAACTGGATCCACTGCATTCTGGCTAATCCTCTGTAGTACTCCTGCAGAAAACTAGCCTTATTCCTGAGGGTCAGTTCTGTCAGACTATAAATAAAATCACCAAGTCTGTAAAATAAAATGTTATTTAAAATCGTTGCTATTCCTGTAGCACTTGTTGGGTTCCCCCTTAGTTCTCTTGAAAAGAAAAACTACGAATCTAAAAATGTAAGAGATGCTTGAAAAAGGTAATGCAGCAAAATAATGTGCTAATAAACTATTCAGGCAGTACATAAATAAAAACAGCAGTATAAAGCAGCCCCCTTCCCAGCACAGTTTTAAGTGCAGACCTGTTCTTTGGGATGCAGGCAGCTCACTTGCAGCAGGCTGAGTACCTGTTGGTCCAGGAGGCAGTGCATAAGTCAGAGAAGATGCTGGAGCCCCGGGTCCGCCATGCTGGAAGGGAGCTCCAGAAGCAGCAGCAACAGGAGGAGGGGGGAAGGAAGATACAGGATTCAAGCTTGTTTGAGAGATCTGGGGTTGTCCTGGGTACATAGGAGGTGCCACAGAGTGGGAAGGAGTAGAAGATGCATAAGGAGGGTTAGGATAAGAAGCTGAAGAAGGAGGAGCACTAGGCTGTTGGGGTTGATAGACAGCTGGTCCCCCTGTTCCAAATGAATACTGCTGAGTTTGAGTTTGTGGGTAAGCTAAACAAGAAGGAGAGGGGAATATAAAAAAAACAAAAATTAAATTAGTAAACATTCATTTGTATAAACAGAAGCACAAACCACTACTCTTTATTTATATTATAAAACATTTATATATATAAATATATATATATATATATTTTTTACAATAAAATTGAAAATGGTAAAATTAAAATGGGTTGACACAATCTGGTAAGCTATCAGAAGTCAACAGAGAGAGAGATGCAGTCCACAATGTTTGTGGTGGGGGTAGGGCAGGGGTAAGGGAGGTTCATCCCCAGTTACTGCTTTAAGCAATGGAAGACTACTTTCTCTGACCCTCACTTCTAAAGAAGATTAATGCAAACAGAATTTCAGACTATGGTGCCAGAAAGAAAATTCTCTGGTCATAGAACAAACAATCTGAAAAAAGAGGAGCTACAGCGGCAGTGAAATGTAAAATATGAGGCAAGTGTGTCAATTACCTCAAAGAGCCACATATCACTCTCTTCCACACACAAGAAACAGCAGAAGCTTTAAGAGGATTTTCGTTTGAGATCCTGGCTCCATAAAATAGAAGTACCATTTTTGAAATTTCCAATATTTTGATGTTTGGAAAAGGAAAGGTGGTGGTGATGAGGGTGAGCAGCTTTCTACTGCTCTTCTGGACTCCAAACAATCAAAACCTGCTCCAACAGGGCCTATGGCAACGTGAACAATCATTTGCAGCTACATGGGTTTTCTCTTCCATGTTATTCCCTCACGTGCCAGTCATAGGCCTTGGTAGAGGGCCAAATACGAGTGTAGTTTAAATTCCACTCAGGGGTGTTGCTCTTCTGCAATGGCTAGGATTTCCCCTCCAACACCACCTCTATAGTCCCTGCCAACCCAATAAGCAGATGTTGGGATTGAGAATTACACTGTATGACAGGCCACAGCACTGCTAATGAGCCATCAGGCTCAGGGCCCTTCAGTCACGTTTTAAACAAATTTCAATATAAGTCATTGAAGCTTCCTTCAGCAGGCTGCATATTGCTCTGAGTAGTGATGCCCAGGACCTGTTTAGGCAGATTCTACTGTAGTTGTGGTCCCTATCTAGGGGAGTAGGATTCCATTTTATATAGCTGAAAACAAGCTAGGGACCCTGACGATCAGCAAGTGAGATCTCACGGAAATCCACAATACAAGCCTTATGAAATGTCAATAAAACTATAAAATGAGTTTTTACTTACTCTGGGGGTACATCTGGCGAGTCTGTGGATACATGTAACCTGGAACAGCAGATGTGGGTGACTGGGCTGGCACATTAGGATTACCAGCACCAGGCATAATAAAGCCTGGAGGTGGAGGATTATCCCTCTGGAGGTAAAGGCAGCAAAAACAACCAAAAAAAAACCAAAACAAAGAAATGGCAATGTTAAAACAATTTCATTAGAATAATGGCTGCACAAATTAGGAAAGTATTAACCTGAAGAAGGGAAACTTTAATAGTGCCAAAAGCCAGCTCTTAATAAGTCCTACCCAAATACTTTGTTGTTTTTTTGTTAAATAATTTGAGTGTTAACAGATCAATACATATAGCTATTACGGGGCAACAGATATCACTGAATTCTGTCTTTACTCTAACACCATCTTTGGAAGCCCCACATTTAATGTTATAAAAGAGCAAGGAAATTAATAATACATGCTAGGGAGTATAAGGCAGCTGGAAGTCATAATCCACTAACTGCACAGCAGGGAGAAACTCAGGAGGTTGAATAATATTAAATAAATTGGTAAAGTAAACTATGCAAACAGTATAAAGTGTCTGTGGTGTTTTCAGACTTCATGCTTTATTAAATATAATTATGTTGGTACAAAAAAAAATTAACAGTTTGTCCTCGTACTTCCCTACAAGCTGGGAAAAGCATAGCCAGTTCCACCGCTGAATTCAAACCTCTAGCGGCTCTAAATTGTTATTGCTGCTATATATGTGCAGCTACTATAGATGATATATTGATTTAAGGTCATGCAATGTGAATTCTGCAGAAATTAGACTCAATGAACTGCTTCACATCTCCTAATGCAACAATCAACAAAACAACATTTTAAAAAAATCTGTCTGAAGGGGCAATGAGTCTGTGGAGAGAGGAACAATGAATATTATACCTGTGTGTCAGAGGGAGAGGCAGCAGGTGAGAGGCTGGGAAGGGCAGTAGGAGTTTTGTTACTCCAGGCAGTGACTGTAGGGGCAGTTCTAACCTGAATCGAACAAAGAAATAGCAAATCACGGAAAACAAAACAAAAATGAAAACAAAAAGGGTATTAAATCACCAGATGCCGGGAAGCCAGTACGAGGGATTCCATGAAAATTCAAAGTCTAGGCATGCCAATGTTTTTAAATGCAGCCTTCAACTGAAGATAGAAGCTGAATCACAAAAGCACACATATAGAAATGATTAGGGGGCATATGTATCGAACCTTTGCTGCACAGTTATCAATGAAAATATCCATGTACCTCCAAACAGGGATACACCATGGCAAAAACTGGAGCAATGTTTTACAGTGGACCAAATGTAGATCAATTTTTCCTACATGTGCTCTAAGATGTCTTCCTTTCTTGAGCAATGGATGTTAAAAGAAGGGAGGAGATAGAGTCCAGTAAAGGATAAAATATTTACAAGTGAGATTTAAAACCCAGAGTCTAATAAGACTGAGCTGTCGCTGACAACTCCCAATCCTTAAACAATTCATCTCTCTCCAGCAGCCCTCTATTTTCACCCACTCAGGAAGAGCATGCAAGTTATTTGAACACAACTGCATTATGAATGTTTCCTTTTATTCAAGCTTCTTCTACCCCCATTAGGTGGGCTTGAAGAAAAGGAACTTTTCCTTTTATCCTTCTGCTTATCCTGACCGAAGTTCATTTCCAATGCCCAGCAGAGTGGACAGAATTGTGAAAGCAGGAGGTAGAAAAGAACTATAAGAAATGAAGTCAGGAGGAGGAGAAGAACTACAGAATCCAGGGAATCCATCTATTTTCAACCCAATATTCTTACATGCAATAGCTTGGGAAAGAGATGCATGTTATTCGTAAAATGGGATATGAATTAAATAACTGTGATCACAAAATGTATTCCTAAATATACTCTTTCCTCTACTGCATATACTCACTCATGGTGGTATGAACCGAAGAAATTAGGATAAACATGACAAAGTGATCAAAACAACTGAGTACACTGTCATGCTTTCCCCAAAGTTCCCCTCCCTACCACAGTTTTCCTAGCCTTATATTATGGTGATCTTGCCTCAAGTGAATATCTGGATTAAAGCAGGGTTTAATGATTTGATCCATCACTGGATAAAATAAAGTTAAAATCTGCTTAAATACATTACAGAATGAAGATTGCAGTAAAGAGGCTATAACATCCTGATTCAATGAAGATTTTCTTGTAGAGAGGCAGAACATGAGAAAAATGTTCATATACAGACACAGCCTAAGCATTACCAGTTACACAGGCCGATACAGTACAGTGCGCTGTTAACCCGCGGCTGGACGCACGTTTTTGATGCGCTACCTTTACCCCTTATTCAGTAAGGGGTAATAGCGCGTCGAAAACGCGCGTCCAACCCCCCCCCCCCCCCTGAAACTAATAGCGCCCGCAACATACAAATGCATGTTGATGGCCCTATTAGTTATTCCCGCGCGATACAGAAAGTAAAATGTGCAGCCAATCCGCACATTTCACTTTCGGAAATTAGCGCCTGCCCAAAGGCTGGCGTTAATTTCGGCCGGCACCGGGGAAGTGTACAGAAAAGCAGTAAAAACTGCTTTTCTGAACACCCTCCGACTTAAATATCATAGCGATATTAAGTCAGAGGCCCCAAAAGTAAAAAAAAAATAAATTTAAAAATTGGCCTGCGGCCCGCGGGTCAGAAGATGGATGCTCAATTTAGGCAGCGTCCGTTTTCCGAACCCGTGGCTATCAGCGGGTTTGAGAAGCGACGCCAGCAAAATTGAGCGTTGGCTGTCAAACCTGCTGACAGCCGCCGCTCCTATCGAAAAGGAGGTGCTAGGGACGCGCTAGTGTCCCTAGCGCCTCCTTTTACCGCGAGCCCTAATTTGCATAGGCCACCCTCCTGAATCGCGCGCCCAGGAGAGTGGCCTGTGCGCTCTCCCGCGAGTTTTTCTGTATCGGCCTGACAGAGAGCAGATAACATGAATGCCAACACTTCTACCAGAGCTATAAAAATTACTGCTGGAAATCTGAGCCACAATGTCAAGTTAAGAAAAGTACATCCTTGGAAAGACTAAACTTGACAAAATTCATAGCAGAAAAAAACATAACATGATCTGGGATGCATACTCAAATTATTTTCAAATGATATTTTTGATTGAGTAAAACGTAAATAACATTTTCTGCTACAACCACGACAATTGATATAAAACTTGCATTTCTCTATTACAGTGACATTGATACACACAGATATCTTTTCAGTCATATCAGCATGCACCTGTAAGTACATACACGTGTGTGTATAAAACACAGATATATCTAACACTGTACATTGTGGATTTATTTATTTATTAAAACTTTCTATACCGGTATTAGGAAAAAACCATCATACCAGTTTACAAAGTTCTATAATATAAAATAAAACAAAGAGATCAACACAGACAGTATAAAAACCATATGCCCTCCCCTCTAACTCTAACCTGCAAAGCAAAAGCCATGAGAAAAATACAGAACAAGAAAATATTTATTTAGTAGTTTTTATATACCGATGAACGTTGGGAACATCTCATCAGTTCACAATAAACGAAACGCAGCAGAACGGGCTTTACAGTGAAACACAGAACTAGTAGCATAAATTAAGTAACAGTAATATAACAGCTAAAAAAATAATATAAAGGCTGAACTATTGACAGATTATGTAGCATAATATGCAAGAAAAAGAGGAAGGGGTATTAGGGTTGGAGGACGAACAGGGGGGTTGGAGGGATGGAGAAGGGAGGGGAAATGAGGCGAAGGGGTTAAACTAGGGGGTAGACAGGTAGGAGGCGGGGGGGGGGGGGGGAGGTGTGCTGTTAGGGGTATGCTTGTTTGAAGAGGCAGGTTTTGAGATTCTGTTTAAATTTTTTTGGAAATGATTCTTGACGTAGGGAAGAAGGGAGCTTGTTCCATAGAGCTGGCCCGGCTAAGGGAAAGGCCCGAGCTTTAGTGGAGCCAAGCTTAGTCTGTTTGGGTGATGGAATATGCAGTGTTGCTCTGTGTTGCTGTCTGGCGGGTCTGTTTGTGTTGTGAAATGTGAGATGTTCTCTGAACCAGTGCATGTTTTGGTTGTGGAGGGCTTTGTGGATGAGAGTGAGAGATTTGTATGTGATTCTTGCAGTAACTGGTAACCAATGTAGGTGATTTTTCATTTCTTTTTGTTCTTACTTCTACCTCCCTTCATCTTTCTTCACTTCCTGTCTTTTCCTGGACCTTGGGTCAGCAGGAAGGCACAGATGGAGGGAAGAGGCAATATCTTGGCACCAGGAAGGAAAGAGAGGGGATAGGGTGCTCTAGGCCTCTCACCAGCATTGGGGAGGAAGATTGGGGGTGGGGGGGGGGGGGGGGACACCTGACAAGCTTTGCATCAGTGAAGGAGAGAGGGTGATGGTGTAGGATGGCCCTGGTCAGGCTTCGCAGCAGGGAGGAAGAGAATCAGAGCAGAGTGGTCTAGGCTTTACATTGGCAGCAGAACTGAGGGAGATGGGATGGGGTGGCCTGGGAATGAGCTTTGTGCTGGCAGTGGGAAGGAAGATGTGATGGGATGGAGCAGCTTGAACTATTCGAGAAGTAGGGAGAGAGAAAGGGCATCTAAATCTAATTGCAGCAAAAGGATAGATAATCAGGCAATCTCCCATGATTCTCTAAGCCAAGGATACATTCCACAACAAGCTGTAAAATCTGCAGCAGTTGCTGCAGCATTATAGGAAACTAAAGGCTAGGACTATAGGCAAATGACTTAAGTTTCCAGCAATTCAGTGGCCAAAGTAATTGCTGCATAACTTCCTTTTTTCTGCAGAATCGTGGGAAATAGAGAGCCTAGCAGTCCATCATCTCTACCTTCTCTCACCCAGTCCACTAATTCTGCAGAAGCTCCTGCTCCTTTGGACATCATACAACTTTGTTTACGCTGAGGTGATTGGTGCCAGTGTTCTCACAAGATTCGTGGGCCAGTAATAACAATATGCAACTCCTAGTAAAGCGGAATTGCTTACCTGTAACGGGTGTTCCCCAAGGACAGCAGGCTGTTAGTCCTCACACATGGGTGACATCATCAGGATGGAGCCCAGCACAGAAAACCGCTAATCACACATCCACATGAGATCCCTTTTCAGTCTTATAACAGAGTTTGCGAAAAAGGAAATTAAAAACCCAAGAGAAACCCAACTCTGCGGGGCGGCGGGCGGGTTTCGTGAGGACTAACATCCTGTTGTCCTTGGAGAACACCTGTTACAAGTAAGCAACTCTGCTTTTTCCAAGGGCAATCAGGATGGTAGTCCTCACACATGGGTGAATGAGTAGCTTCAGGCCACTCTGAACATATGCTGCAGAGAACTGGTGCCAACGTGCACAACAACTGGCGCAGCAACAATCATAGGAGCAGGCCTGCACCCAAGGATAGGGATCATGGAGGGAGAGTTGGGTTTTATGGCTGAAAGAGATTACGGAGGATGGACTGTCCGAATCGACAGTCCTGCCTGCCATCCTTGTCCAGGCAATAATGTGAGGCGAATGTGTGGAGGGAACTCCAAGTTACTGCTCTGCAAATCTCGTGGATGGGAACTGCATGTAAATGAACCACCAAGATGGTCATGGCCAGTTTGGAGTGGACTTTGATGTGACCCTCAAGCGACAAGCCCGCCTGAGTATTGCAGAGGGCAACACAGTCCGCTAGTCAATGGGATGGGGTCTGCTTGGAGACCACGACTCCTAGTCTGTTTTTGTCGAAGGAGACAAAAAGTTGAGTGGAGACGAGATGGGGCACTGTCCATTCCAAGTAAAAGGCAAGCACTCTCTTGCAATCCAGTGTGTAGAGCATGCTCACCCTGGTGATCGTGAGACCTTGGGGAAAAAAGAAGGCAACACAATAGACTGGTTGAGATGGAACGCTGAAACAACCTTGCAAAGGAACTTCGGGTGTGTTCGCAAGACCACTTGTTGAGACAAAACTTTGTTTAAGGTGGGTACGACACCAGAGCTTGCAGTTCACTGACCCTGCAAGCTGATGTAACCGCGACCAAGAATACAACTTTCCAGGAAAGGTATTTGGGGTCGCAAGATCGCAATGGCTCAATTGGAGGTTTCATGAGTTGAGAGAGAACCACACTGAGATCCCAGGAAACTGCTGGAGGGCGAGTAGGAGGCTTTAGCTGTAAGTGCTCGTTTTGGCAGCACATATACTAAAATTGGAACAATACAGAGAAGATTAGCATGGCCCCTGCAGAAGGATGATAGGTAAATACGCCCCGCATGAATCGACCCACAAGCAGATGGGCAGAAATCACAGTACCATCTGCACCCCAATGGTATGCCCTGATGGCACTGATGTGAACTGTCACTGAAGTGGTCTGCAGATCAGACTCGGAGATGGGAAACAGGTAGTCCAAGAATGAGGGCGGGGAGCACGAAAAAGGGTCCAGACCACATCCCTCACACAAAGAAGAAAACCTTTTCCACTTTAGATAAGATTTTCTATCGGATGGTTTTCTGGACTCCAGAATAACACGTCACATCCCCTCCAAAAGGCCGAGAGCCTGCACAGTCACCCGGTCAACATCCAAGCCGTGAAAGCCAGGGCTCATAGGTTGGCATGGCGGAGCCTGCCCTGGTCCTGGGCGATTAGATCCGGAGCCATTTCCAATCAGATCGGAGGGCATGAGGTCAGATCCCGAATGGTCGGAAACCAGACCTGACGGGGCCAGTAGGGGGTGATCAGGATCATGAAAACTTCTGGAGTGTTTTCGATAAGAGAGGAAGGGGAGGGTAAGCATACAGTAGCCCATTGCCCCAGTGAATCGAAAAGCCATCCGCCATCGAGCTGCTGCTCCTCCAACCTAGGGAGCAGAAGTGGTGTACTTTCCTGTTGTCCAGGGAGACAAAGAAGTCTATGTCAGGGGTCCCCCAGGAGCGAAAAATCCAGTTTGCTACCTCAAGGGACCATTCGTGAGACCAGAATGCTTGGCTCAAGGCATCTGCTAGAGTGTTGTCCTCCCCTGGGAGGTACACTGTCCCCTGAGGGTGATGCCGTTGTTGATGACCTGTGCCCAAATGTGGACTGTCTCCTGACAGAGGGTGAAGGACCCCGTTCCCCCCTGTTTGTTCAGATACCACATGGTTACCTAGTTGTCGGTTTGCACAAGTACCACCTTGTTTAGGAGCTGCTCTCGGAATACCTGTAGGGCGTACCGAATCGCTTGCAGCTCCGAAAGGTTGATCTGGAACTGCGATTCTTGTGCAGATCAAAGCCCCTGGGTGTGGAGGCCCGCAACATGTGCCCCCCACTCCATCCGGGATGCGTCGGTGCTGAGGGCTCCAAAAGGGGCATCCCCGGTCCAGATTTGAGGGGGTTGCCCACCACCGGAGAGACTGATGTAATAGTTTTGTGACCAGAACATGGGCACGCAGGTCCTGAGTAGCTTGACACCACTGGGAACGCAACGTCCACTGTGCTCTGCACATGTGCAGCTGAGCCAGGGGGGTGACATGCACCATCGCTGCCATGTGGTCCAACAAGTGAAGGAATTGGTGAAGCGAGAGAGCAGTCAGAGATCTATCAAGCAAGAGCTGTGAGGATCTCCGGCCTGTCTCGAGACACAAAAGTTTTTGCCTGGACAGTGTCCAGTCGAGCTCCAATGAAGTCCAGTTGTAATGAGGGTTGGAGGTGGGATTTTGGGAAGTTGATCAGAAATCCCAAGAACTCCAGAATTTGGATCGTGATGTGCATAGCATCCTGTGCCCCTTGTCAGGAGTTGCTCTTGACAAGCCAATCGTTGAGGTACAGGAAAACGTGAATCCCTCCGCCTTCGAAGATGGGCTCCGACAACTGCCAGACATTTGGTAAAGATGCGGGGTGCGGACACCAGGCCAAAAGGCAGAACTTGATATTGATAGTGATTCCCGTCAACTAGGAATCGTAGGTACTGTCGATCCCTCTGAAAGATGGGTATATGGGTGTTTACATCTTTTAGATTGAGGGAACAGAGCCAGCCTCCTTCTTTGAGAAGGGGGATCAGTGTGCCCAGCGAAACAATTTTGAACTTTTCCTTCACCAAAAAACGGTTTAAGGCTTTCAAATCCAGAATGGGTCAGAGGCCACCCATTTTCTTGGGGATTAGAAAATACCTGGAATAGAACCTGCTAGCTGGGCAGAACGGGTTTGACTGCTTGAGCCAGTACGAGGGTGGAAAGCTCTATCAGAAGTATCTGCAAATCCCCTGCTCCCCGCCACCGGGGACACGGAGGTAAGCGGGGTGGAAATCGCTGGAAGTGCAACTGGTAACCCTGAGGCACAATGGACAGGACCCAAAGGTCAGAAGTAATCAAGGTCCATCGATCTACGAACAGCTGGAGCCGACCCCCGACAGGGGGAATGGTGTGCTGCAAAGGAGGTTGGCTCATGCTCCCTGACTGCCAGTTAAAACCTCATAGTGGGGTTCTGCGGCGGGACTGTAGTTGTCCGTGGGGTTTGAGGCTATCTCGGCTTCACCCTGGCAGGAAGGCGTTGGGCCCTGGATCTCGGTGCTGGCGGATAGTATTTGTGTGGCCAATAAAAGGGCACTTCAGGTATTGCCAAGGGGGCTTTTTGGGTGGCTAAGTGTCAGAGGAACTGGCTGACAGTTGCTGAAGAGTCTCCTGATAGTCCTTCAGTTGTGCCACTGCCTCTAATTCTGTCACCAAACAGACTGTCCCCTGAACATGGCAAATCAGCCAGGTGGGTCCTGGACTTCAGGGCGAAGATCAGAGGCACACAGTCATGCGGTTCGCCGAGCCCTGATGCCTGCTGCAGTGGTTCTCATAGCTGCCTCGAACATGTCATAAGCAGAGCATACTTGAGTGCAGAGCACTCAAAGCCCTGTTGAATGATCTTTTGGAATTCCCTCCTGGAATTGTAGTGGCAGGCCCTCACTGAACTCCTGGGCCTGCTTCCACAGATTTCTGGAATACTGACCCTATGTATAGCTGGTAACAAGCAATACGGGCCGTCAACATCGCACCCTGAAAAATATGGCGACCCAGGGCATCAAGGACTCTATGCTCTCGCCCTGGGGGAGCAGAGACATGGGTGCGGATCCTCTTTGTCTTCTTCAGGGCAGATTCTACAACCACCTATTGATGGGGGAGCTGACGGTGCTCAAACCTGGTGGTAGGTTGGACCAGGTAAACGGTATCTGTCTTAGGGTTCACAGGAGGTACCGATATGGGGTGCTCCCAAAGGCAGGCCACCAAATCTTTGAAAATGTCAGGTACTGCCATGACCTCTTTAGGAGCATCCATAAACTGCAGAATCTCGAGCATTTTGTGCTAGATTCTTGTTCAGTTTAAAGTTGGAAAGGCACCGATTTTGCTGTTCCTCTGGAGGAGAAGGCTCAGAGGGAAGATCCTCAGATTTTTCAGTGGAGGATAAGGACGCCTCCTCTTCCCAGGGGTCATAAGGGGTCTAGTGCAATTGTATAATTAGTGCCATGCTTAGATGACTGAAGCCAAAATGAGCAGTGCTACTTTAGGAAAAAAAAATTAAAAAAATAAAATAAAAAAAGGAAGACAGACCATAAACTTTACCTTAAGATTTTAGTATGAAAAGAAAGCTTTTCTGTGACTTCCCCTGGTTTCACATGAACAGCTGCAGCTCTCAGCAAACACTTCCAATTATATTACTTATGTCCTGTGTAAAGACTTTTTCACACATATTCAGTGACAGCACCAATCAAGTCCAAACACCACTTATCACGTTCCCTGAAACCTAAGCATTATATCTGGTGACAAAAAAAAGACTACAAATTATAGAACCTCAAACTCCAAGAAAGCTCACAGGTTCCTGTTTTACACCAAAATCTCCTGAGACATTTACCTGATAATATGGCGCGACTGGAACTTGTGGCATCTCCATCTGGCCAATAGTAGGTCCAGGTCTTCCTCTGGATTCAGGTGCTGGTACTGTTACTGCGGTTGTGGATCCCAGTACTTGCTCTCCTTGTGCTCGGTAAAGTCTGTCACGCAACTGCATGATGTTTGGCTACAAAAATATATATACATATATTTTATTTATTTATCGAGTTTTATATTCTGTCATTCGGTTTCGCCATCATAACGGTTTACAAAAATACGATGGATTACAAGGTTGAGGAGGTTAACAAGGTTTTCAAAAAAAAGGTTCAAATGATTGTTAACAGAGACATCATATACAAGTTAGATGCTTTTCAGTTTTTTTCACGTTTCAATTCTTTGTTATAATATATGCTTGTGTTGAGTTTCAGTTTTCTTAAGGTTAGACCAGAGGGGATTGGCATTGTATTGTTCATTGGGTGAATTGGTATGCTTTGGTGAACATCTATGTTTTTAGATCTTTTTTGAAAGTTTTTAGGTTTTCTTGAGTTCTGTTATATAAATAATAGTAATATCAAAACAAAGTTTATACTTATTGTGTTAGATAAAACTAGAAAAGTATGAATAGCCTCCAGGGAAATGGCAGCAAATGAGCTTTTGAATAGCATGCAATGGAGGAGGATAATGCCTACCTGCTGGATTTACAAATTAGGCAAGTTATTCTGAAACTATTTGGCACTAAGAGCCTTCAGTCACTCTATGGTCTTTTCTTGTGCTGTGTTATAATGCACACTAGAACAGTAGCTGGACTGTCCCATGATGGGCTACATACATTTTTTTCAATTAACATTTACTAAGGCACAAAAGCTTCACAGACTGTAAAACACCAACCAATGTGACATTCATTTGTGCTTTATAAAAGTTAATTTCTTGTGGACACACCTCAATTTATATATAGAGGTGTGTCCACAAGAAATTAACGCTCTTAAGTTTCAACCAACAGACCTATAAGATGAGGGAATGTGAGTTAAGCGCAGTTGCTTACCTGTAACAGGTGTTCTCCTAGGACAGCAGGATGTTAGTCCTCACATGTGGGTGACATCATCAGATGGAGCCCGGCACGGAAAACTTTTGTCAAAGTTTCTTGACTAAGCATGCCCAGCCTGCTATCCGCGCGTCTACGAGAGGTCCCCCTTCAGTCTCGTAACATAGCAAAAACACGAGAGAGAAAAAACAACAAACCGAAGATGAACCCAACATCGTGGGGAGACAGGCGGGATTCCTGAGGACTAACATCCTGCTGTCCTAGATTCTCCTAGAACACCTGTTACAGGTAAGCAACTCCACTTTCTCCTAGGACAAGCAGGATGGTAGTCCTCACATGTGGTTGATTACAGAGCTCCAGACTGTCCCCTGCAATCAGAGGGACCCACAGTAGCTGAACAAGATGCCAACGAGCACAACACAACTGCGGCGCTGTGGGAAAAACAGGGAGTCTGGCCCCACAAAGAGCACGATGAGAACAGTTGGGTTCAAGGCTGGAATAAACTGCAGAGGACAGACTGGGCAAAAGTGCTGTCCTGGGGACTATCCTTGTCGAGGCAGTAGTGAGCCGTGAATGTGTGGAGTGAACTCCAGGTCACGGCTCTGCAGATTTCGGAGACAGGGACCACACACAGATGGGCCACTGTTGCTGCCATAGCCCACACAGAGTGAGCCTTCACCCTACCGGCCAGCTGGAGTCCTGCCTGCTCATAGCAGAAGGCAATGCAATCCGCTAACCAGTTAGATAGGGTCTGCTTCCCCACTGCTGCTCCCAGCCTGTTGGTGTCAAATATATAAAGAGCTGGGTGGACTGTCTGTGGCTCGCTGTACAGTCCAAGTAGAAGGTGAGCACCCGCTTTCAGTCCAAGGTGTGAAGGGCATGTTCCCCTAGGTGAGAATGAAACCGTGGGAAGGATAATTGACTGGTTGATGTGAAAAGCAGTCAACAACTTTGGCAGAAATTTTGGATGCGTGCGCAGCACTACACGATCATGGAAAAATTTCGTGTAGGGAGCATACGTAACCAGGGCCTGGATCTCACTAACCCTGCGAGCGGAAGTGATCGCCACCAAAAACATAACTTTCCAGGTGAGGAACTCCAGGTCACAGGATTTGAGAGGCTCGAATGGATGCCGCATGAGCCTCGCCAGGACGACGTTGAGATCCCACGGGGTTGCTGGCAGGTGAAGAGGGGGCTTGAGTTGGACCAGGCCCTGTATGAAATGCCCGACCAGCAGCTAGACTGAAATGGGCGCCACGGTGATACCCTAGTGGTAAGCGCTGAGGTGTACTCAGACCGAGCTGGTCTAGAGGCCAGACTCGGACAGGTGCCATAGATGATCCAGCAGGCGGGGGAGGGGGGCAGGAGAAAGGGTCCAGTCCGTGGCCCCTGCACCAGGTGGAGAAACACTTCCACTTTAAGCAGTAAGATCTTTGAGTGGAAGGTTTCCGGGATTCAATCAAGACCCTGGAGACCCCATCTGAGAGCTGCAAGGGTTAGAGGATCATACACTCAACATCCACGCTGTGAGGGCCAGGGCCCGGAGGTTCGGGTGGTGCCCTAGTTCTGTGATAGGAGGTTGGGAGCCATCCCCAGTGGAACCGGAGCGCTCATGGACAGGTCCTGGAGCAGAGGAAACCACACCTGCCTTGGCCAGGAGGGTGCCACGAGGATCATGGTCCCCCTGTCCTCTCGTAGTTTCGTCAGAGTCTTCGAGAGGAACGGAATTGGGGGGTACATGTACATGAGACCTTGACTCCAGTGAAGGGAGAACGTGTCGCAGGCTGGGTGGTCCTTCCCTGGAATAAGGGAGCAGAACATGTTCACCTTGTGATTGTGGGGAGAGGCGAACAGGTCCATGTCTGGTGTGCCCCAGCGACGGAATAGGCTAACTGCTACTGCCGGGTTCAGGGACCACTCCTGTGGCTGGAAGATCCGGCTGAGGTGGTCTGCCAATGTGTTTAGGTGGCCCGGCAGGTATGTGGCCTGCAGATACATCCCCTTGGAGAGGGCCCAATCCCAGACCTGTATCGCCTACTGGCAGAGGGGGAAGGAGTCGTACTTCCCTGCTTGTTGATGTACCACAGCCACCTGGTTGTCCGTTCTGATGAGGACGACCTTGGAGGACAGCCTGTCCTGAAAGGCCCACAGGGCGTACCGGATCGCCTGCAACGCTAGAAAGTTTATCTGGCAACGGGACTCGGCTGCAGTCCAAAGGCCCTGAGTATGCAGGCCATCCATGTAGGCCCCCCCGCCCCTGAGGCGAGGCGTCGGTGGTGAGGGGCACCTGGGGTGGAGCGGGCTGGAATGGGAGTCCTAGTTCCAGATTGGACAGGGCTTTTCACCAGGCTAGGGAGAGACGGAGAGGGTCTGTGACAGTCACTGGTGCTTCAGATCCTGGGATGCCTGCTGCCATTGATACCGCAAGGCCTACTGTGGGTCCCTCATGCGGAGGCAGGCCAAGGGGGTCACGTGGACAGAGGCCGCCATGTGGCACAGCAGGCGGAGCAGCAGAAGGGCTGGTACCATCATTTTGTTGCGAATGAGGGTAGCCAGCAAGGAGAGGGTGACCACTCGATCCCTGGGCAGAAAAGCTTTTGCTTGTGACATATCCAACCTGGCACAGATAAAATCCAGCCGTGGAGACAGATTGGGCTGTGACTTGGGAAAGTTGATAACATCCCTAGAGTCTATAAGGTGCTGAGCGTCAAGGCTAAAGCATTCATGGCCCTGGAGTGTGAATCGCTTCGGATCAGCCAGTCGTGATGTGGACTGAGCAATGCCCGAGGTAGGCAGCCACCACCGCCAAGCATTTTGTGAAGACGCGTGGGGCTGATGCCAACCCAAAGGGCAGCACTTTGTACTGAAAATGTGCCGTACCCACTAGAAAGCGATGGGACAATTGTAATATGGGCGTAAGCCTCCTTTAAGTCGAGGGAGCAGAGCAAGTCTCCTCTTCGGAGGAGCTGGATCAGCGTGCCCAGAGACACCATCTTGAATTTTTCTCTTACGAGAAAACGGTTTAATGCCCGGAGGTTGAGAATGGAGTGCAAGCTGCCATTCCTCTTTGGAATGAGGAAGTACCTTGAGTAGAAGCCGTGCCCCACTGCTCGCGGGGAACTGGTTCTACCGCACCCGCTGCTAGAAGGGCGGAAAGTTCCGATTGGAGAACGATCTGATGGGCGGACGAATCCCACAATGGACATGGGGGAGCAATCTCTGGGAGCCTGCTGAAGTTCAGGCGGTAGCCCTGGCGGATAATGGAGAGGACCCAACGGTCTGACGTGATTGCTTCCCAATGGCGGGAGAAGCAAAGGAGCCTGCCATCAACTGGATGATCAGCTGCCATGAGAACCGTCGTTTGGCTCGTGCCCCCTTGCCACCAGTCAAAAGCCAGCAGATAGGGCCTGCTGGGGGGCTGGTTGGGCCCTCGGTACCCACCGCAGCCTCTGGGGCTGGGCCAAGATGGCAGAGTACGGGCAGCTGGAGGGAAATATTTCCTTGGCCGGTAGAAGGGCTTGTGAAAGCCCAGCCTGGAAGGTTTCCTGGCGGTGGAAGGGCCTTCAGAGGGGCTGGCGGAGAGTTGCTGAAGGGTATCATGCTGATCCTTCAGCTGCACCATGACTTCTTTCACCTTGTCCCCAAACAGGTTCTCTCCTATACAGGGGAGGTCCACAAGCCTGTCCTGAACCTCAGGTCAGAGATTGGAGCCAAGCCAGCCATCTGGTGCTGACACCCCCGGCAGCTAGGTGGGCTGCAATTTCAAAGACGTCGTAGGTAGATCTGACCTCATGTCTATCTGCCTCAAGGCCCAGCGTGGCAATGGCCGTAAGGGACTCCTGCTGTTGCTGGGGGAAGGCCCTTCGCAAACTCTTGACCTGCTTCCATAAGTTACGGTCATACTGTGTCATGTACAGCTAGTAGGCCGCAATATGGGCCTCCAGCATAGCCCCCTGCAACATCTTTCTCCCAATGCCATCTAGCTCCCTGGGTTCACGCCCGAGGGGCAGAAGCATGTGTCTGGCCTTTTTGAGTGCGGACTCCACCTCTGCAGACTGGTGGGATAAGTGCGGTCGTTCAAAGCCCATGGCCTGTTGGATGAGATAAGTCGCATCAGCCTTCTGGTTCACTGGGGCAACAGACACAGAGTGTTCCCACATGTGGAGGAGGAACTCCTTAAAGATGTCGTGGACAGGCACCACCACGATCTCTTTTGGGACATCGAAGAACTGGAGGACCGCCAGCATCTTATGACTGATATTCTCCTTCGACATTTAAGGGGATGGCTTCAGCCATGGCCCTTACAAGGCTGGCGAACAACAGGTCCTCGGGCGGGGAGCAACGCCGCTCCTCCGGAGGGGAAGGCTCTGAGAGGGGGTCGTCAGAGAACTCAGACGATGCTTCTGAGGAGTCATCGTCCCTCGGGTCATAGGGGCCCTCCTCCTCACTAGGGTCTGGACGCCAAGGGTGGGGACCAAAGGCACAGAGGGCTGTGGGGGACAGGCGGCAGTCCGGGGAACCACGGACATGGGTGCCCAAGTCCCCCTGGCTTCATCCTCCTCCTCGGACCCGGAAATCGGGATTGCTCCAGTGGAGGGCATCAGCGGCCAAGGAGGCATCGGAGGCCTCTCGGGCACTGGTTGCATCGGTAAGGTGCCAAGAATAACATCCAGACACTCCAGCAGGGGCACGAGCATCGAAGGCAGAGGCTCGGACTCCGGTATCGGGGCCGGTGGCACCGGCAGCTTGATGCTTTGAAGCGCTTTGAGCACCGTCGATTGCACCCTGCAGTCCAACTCCTCCTGGAGGTCCTGTGTAGTAAGGACTGATGGAGGGGGACGAGGCATTGCTGGTACACCCTCTGAGGAATCATAAGGGGCGTGGTGCCCAGCACCGGTGCTGGTGGGGAACATCTCAGGCTACCTGGGGCACCGGAGGATGGGGCTTCCGGTGACCGGTGCTGCTTTGATGGTGGCTCGGCGGCCACCAATGCTGCTCCAGAACCATGTCGGGACAGTGACCGGTGTCGATGCTTCCTGGGGTTCTGGTGCTCGGCTCGGTCTTTCCCCGGCACAGAGGATGACGACAACCTCGAGATTAGGGGGAGGGAACAGAACACTGAGGATTAATCTCCCTCTCCGCAATCCTTAGGGGTACTGGAGAGCGGGACCGCCAGGGGAAAGGACAGGGACGGTTCACCGTGGTCCTTAGGCATGGAAGATACAGATGCCGAAGTGGAGGGTTTTGGACAGCCAAAAGCTTCTACAATTTATCCAGGTGAGCACAACGCCCTTTGGGGTTATTTAATCACACAAACAACTCCCTCGGACATTGTGCAAGGCCCCCAGGCCGAAGATACACTCCTCATGCGGATCTGTGATGGACATAGTCCGCAGGCACTGGGGGCACCGTCAAAAACCTGACGCCACTGAAAAAGAGGCTGGTACGCGGTCGATGACAGACAGGGACCCAGAAACGGGAGTTGGGAATCGACCGAGAATAGCGATGGCAAAAAGCCAAGGGTACGTACCAGAGGAACTGAATGTGAAGGGGGACCCAACGCAGAAAACCCCCCCAAAATACAGCAAAAATGCTTTCAAGGGTTTCGAGGTCCATAACCGCGAGTCTACTGTACCGCGGAAAAGAAGAGACTGAAAGGGGACCTTGCGTGGACGTGTGGATAGCAGCAGGCTGTGTATGCTCAGTCTGCCAGTCAAAGTTTCTAGAAACTTCCTGGGTCTAGAAACTTTGACAAATGTTTTCCATGCCGGGCTCCATCTGATGAAGTCACCCACATGTGAGGACTACCATCCTGCTTGTCCTAGGAGAAACACTCTTCATACAGTAATGGGTGCCTCCAAGACTAACTTATATCCAATATTTTGTCTTCTTGCTAGGCTGTATCAGGAAACATAAGCTGAACAGAACCCATCCTAGATGCAATAAAATGAATGCCAATAACAAAGCAGAAAAACAGTTCACACCCAGTCACACAGTTTGTTATGCTGCCACATCATAACCTCTCTCCTTCCAGACTTCAGAATAAATTTCAAACTCTCCAATTTTCAGACTCACCTGGGATAGTCCTCCCACTCTTGCTCCCTCTAACTCCCACTCATTCAGCAATATAATTCTCCTAACTCAGATCGAACCAAAGGGACCAAACAATGTAGCTATCTCCCTCTCCCACACGCTTAGAGCTTGAACATATGCCAGAAATACCCTTAGCTATAGTGCATACAGCTGGACTGCATTGAATGCTCTCCTATCAAGGCACTAGCTTTTAAGGAAATAAAACATGCACACCACAGAACTGCATGTTCAATACGGTGCTCCATTACCACTCACAATAGTGCAATGCTAGGAGGTGGCATGGAGCAGAAAGATCTGTCAGATTTGAGGACAGCCAAGTTGTTACAGAAAAGCAGCAGTCTCTGCTTATAACAGGATTGCAGTCAGTTGATACCATGGTGGAAAACTCTACACTATCTTGAGTCACTAACGTTTTCACTATTAGTGCCCAATAAGGAGCTTCAAACTTGCATTTTCAACTGATCACAGAAAATGTGGCCCATACTCACCTAATCCAGAAAGAACTTTTGCTCCACTGACCACAAGAGAGGCGAAAGTGGATATGGACTTTAGATTTGATCACCTGCCTTTTGAAACCCAAACTCGAGGCAATTTTCAGTCACGGCCGAACAGAGATGAGAGCAAGGAGGGCCATTTGGCCTGAGTCTCATCCTCAAAGATGGCCTCAAATTTAGACAAGGGCTAATTGTTTGGCATTTGATAAGTTTCACAACTTGTTTTAATAAGCACCCTATTGGACGGAAATGGGACAGATTTTTTTTTTGGTGCCTTATTTTGTTTTTATATGTCATCACTTTTTATTTTTTATTACAGCTAGGGATTTCTAAAGCTGGAAATGGTCCAGGCCTCTCTGGACACATGATATATAGAAAGCAGCTCCCCCAGAGGGCTTACAATCTAACCCTTAGATTTATCAAAATGCGATAACAGATGCATAACACCCAAGCTAAGAAAAAGGGGTGTGTTTATGGAAATAGGTAGTATGACATGGTGCAATAAACTTTTCGCAGTGGGGGGGGGGGGGGGTGAGAGAGAGAGAGAGACCCTCATTTTAATAATTCCTGCCCAAACTCCTCTGAAATCCCACCCCTTCCCAAAATTTGCATTCACGCTGTGCGCTAGCATTTATAACGCATTTTGATGACTGACCCTGCAAATTTGTACCTGAGGCAGTGGAGGATTAAGTGACTTGCCCAAGGTCACAAAGGAGTTTTAGTGGCAGAAACAGATTTGAACCCTGGCTTCCCTGGTTCCCAGCCTGCTGCTGTAATCACTAGGCTGCTCCTTCACTCCGGAGGTATGGAGAGCAACACACAAAACAAGAGCAAGACGCGTTTCACCTGGTTGGTACTGGCTGGCAGGAAAGCCAATGCAGCTGCAAGACTGCCCTGTGCAGCCAGCAGATTGGCATACTGACTCATCTTCTCAGCAAGAAGAGCACCTACGACATTCGTGTCTATGGTCTGTGTGATCTGCACAGCTGTACGCAAGATGACCACCTTCTCAATTAGGTCCTACAAAGACAATGCAGAAAGAAATTAGGGGGACCATGTGACTCCAAGTTCCTGCACATTATGGTTCAGAAAAACACACAGTCGGCAGGTCACATGCAGCAGCCTATACCAAGGCCTGGCACAATGGATCCCTTAGGCTCGCCATCAATATACCACAACAAGCTCTAGTTGTGCCAGTACCAATATAAAAGAAAACAATTTAAAAAACAAGTAAGGGTAAACAACGCTAAGAGGATGAAATAATTATCTTTTGAGTTCATGAGCTACTCATTCTTCATGCGGTAGTGCCCATTTTGGCATGACTGAGTGGGATTGCTAATAGGTAAAACATCACAATAGCATTATCCAGAATCATCCTGAATATTTTTTTGGACATATTTTCAACAGTAAGCAGAAAAAAAACACATTTTAGTGGAAGATTTCTGGCAATTCCTATCACTTACTTAGGACAGTACAGTACAAGGCATCACCATTCTCCCAGACTCAGGGCCCCTTGTCTGCAAGCATTGGAGCCAACTTTTCAAAATGATTGGGGATACTAAACAATATAAATTACCCATCTCTGGACATAGTGAAGGAGTTTGCTGAATACTGGGGGCATTCAAGCACCTAAGACACCCACAGACCAGGTACTTATGTCTCCAAGTAATATCTGACTCTTCCTCATCTCCCACATATCCACTTTCTTACTGAACCTTGTTCCCTTGTACCTCCACAACATAGACAAGTGTCATCTTTCCCTGTCTACTTCTGCTGCCAAAGTCCATATCCGATAGGGATGTGCATTCGTTGAGAACGAAATTGCCTAATTCGTCCTGGTTCGAATTTTTCCCAAAATTTCGGGAAAAAATTGTTTTCGGGTCCCCCCCAAATTTCAAAGGCCCGAACCGTGGGAAATACGATATTTCCGGCGGTGGGCCGAATATCAGAGTCCTGATTCTCTCTCACCCTGACTCCTGTAACCACCTACTCTTTGGCCTCATCTGCATAATTACCCCTCTGCATTCTATTCAGAATGCAACAGGAACCATTTTCCCCTCCGGTTAATTTCCTTGTCGTCCCCATGCCCCCCCTACCTCACTGAGGGTTTCCATCAGTTTCCCAACTGCTCACATATTAAATTCAAGCTTCACCTGGTCTTTCAAAGTCTTGTACTATTTCAACCCTTATTTCTCCTTGCACTCCTTCCTGTATCTTCTCTCAATACATGCATTTCCCTCTTAACTCATTTTTGCTCCTATGATCACTTTTGCTTCTAAGTCTTTGGCTTTGCTTTCCATTACCACAGGGAAATATTCAGTTTCTTTAATATGCGCACTCTTCTGACCTACTGTGCTATTCCAGCAAATACCTCCCATCTCCCCACTCATATTGTAAGACCTATGGGGAAGGGAATATCCTTGTTTATTTAACCTGTACATCTTGTACTATACATTAATTGCATCTATGTAATGATATATCCACGTTCACCTTGTACTGAGCCATATACTATTTCAACACCATTTCATATTACAGTCAAACTGCCCTGAAACAAATTTACAATTGTAAAATAAGGCAGATTTCAATAGACTTTTATCTAACAGAAAACACTGATATTTAGTGGCAGATAGGGCAGATATGTCAGGAACAATGGTGCACAAAATGACTGGTATTCTAGAATGTGGACACATTATTTAGGGCTAAATTAAGAAAAAAGAAAACTGTATACACATTAATAGTAAACAAGACAAATTAAACGCACAAGGATGCAGACACTCACCTGAAGGGACAATGGGTTATTTCTATCCTGAGCCTTCGTCCAGCAAGAGACAAGCTTTTCTACATTGCCAGCACAGATATAGCACAGACATGCCTGTGCCTGCAGAAGGCTGTCCGCTTCATTCTCCAGTCTAGCACCCAGCAGATCTAAAGAATACAAGTGAATACACATTTTTATGTTTTGTTGCATTTATAACACTTTTTTGGACTCTTTACAGAAAATATCATGCGTGCAATGCTACGCATTCTATTAAATTCAAATGTATTTTGATTTATGCACACAATATTAAACTTCAGAAAATCCAAAACCCATAAGACCAATTAAAATGCCATACATTTGAAGCAGAATTCCACTTTGACAGTGAATACCACACAAACCAAGCAAAGGGGTAAAACACAAAGGATTGATATTTAAAAATAAAAACCAAAAAAAACTGGGCACCTAAGTTGGTGTCAATTTTCAGCTACACTATTTACCTACATTTAATCTCCCATGTTAGGCATCTAGTTCTGAAAATCAGTGTTAAGCTCCTAACTTGTCTCTCCACTCTAACTCTACTCCTGTAGCAACCCACTTGATCAGAACCTAAATTTAGCGACCTAATGAAACTAGGAGACTAAATTCAGGTATTCCGGCATAGTAAATTTTCAGAAGGGCCAATTTAGAAGTCCTAACTCCAAAACCTGCATACTTCACAGCGCAAAAATATATATATTTTTTATTTTAACCAAACAGGCACCATCTATGATAAAGATGTACAAAAGCAAGAGATAGTCATGAAGCATTATTATTCAATTCCTTATATGTTCTTAAAATCAAAATCACTGCTCCATTTACTTAACTGTGTGAAATGGATATAGTAGAAAAGGAAAAAAAAAAAAAAATATATATATATATATATATATATATATATAATCTTTCCTATCAGTTTCAGAAACTCTGCATTCTTTATTTTTCTAGATTAATTTTCTGAAGCATTTGCATATAAATATATGCAAATTTATCTCCTGTATATTTATTGTGGGTATCCTAAAAACCTGACTGGCTGTGGGGTCTTCAGGACAGGTTTGGGTAGCCCTGAGCTATACCCTAGGGCAAGTCCAGCTGAGACAGCGTTTCTATGAAATTGATATTTAGTCCTGTTGCTTTCATGCATTCTCATAAGGTTTTGAATGGGCTGCCATCATCTCTTCTTTTCTTCTGAATTTTCTGTATTGGTATGGTATCACCCTGAAGGGCAATACAGACATGCCACACAAGGTGAATGTTCACAGCAAGGCATTATATTTTACAGACAGTAGCATTCATAAGCATGGTACTGTATGAACAGCAATAGGGACAACAAAACAAGAAAAAAATCCAGTGGGGGGGGAAAAAAAGGTTCATCAGAACATTATGATGATCCAAACTGGGGGCAATATTATGGCTGCATGCATTACTCTAGATCTCTTTATCTTTAGTTTCTTCATAATAGAACCATGATGTTCCTCTAACATAACTTTTTGTATTACATAAAAGTTTATATTATAAAGATTTCTTTCAATGGAATTAATGTCCCCAGTGACAACTCATGATATGAATCTGGAAAGGAGAAGACTCAGGGGTGTAAAATAAGGAACAGTTAGCCGCTTAGCTATAATTCTCCAAGGCAAGCAGGATGGCAGTCCTCGCATATGGGTGATATCAGATGGAGCCTGACACAGAAATTTAAGTTCATAGTTTCAAGAAAGTTTGGGCATGCCCTACTAGGTATGTACAGCATGTTAAACTATCACATGTCCATGTGGGGGACCCGGAGTCTCATCTTTTTCTGTGGAGCTCACAAGCGACAGATCATCTCTCTCTCCTGCTTGCTAGGTAACGTTTTGCTTCCCATATTTGCAGCAATCAACTTTGCAGGGCCCCGTGGTCTTTTCTTACCCCCCCTTTACTTGCGCTTTAGGTAGATTTTCAAGCCTTTATAAGCTTTTTCTCTTTTTTTGGTAGTTGCATGGTGCACTGGTTCTGGTGCATCGAGGTGGCAATTGGTCAGTTTCCCTCCCCATCATTGTGTCATTTTATGTCTCAGAAGAAAGCCAGCAGCTTGAGAAGTGTACCCCTGTGCAAAAGGATCATATCTATCACGATCTTAATGATGGTTGTGTTCCTTTGCCTGGGGGCTGACCATAATGTCTACGGATGTCACGTCCGTGTGATTATAATCCCTAGAGGGCAGCATTCCCAGCTTGACTTCAGAGAAAAGCACTTCAGGATTTGCAAGTCTGGCCCACTGGTATCAACTGGCGTTCTCTACAGCCAGTCCAACATTATGGAACTCCATCCCCCCTAATCTCAGACTGGAACCATGCTTATCAACCTTCAAAAAAAGACTAAAGACCTGGATATTCTTACAAGCATTCCCGGACTCCAATTGATTTAACAACTCAACGTCATCCCTCAACTCCATCCACTATCGTTAGCCTTTTTTGAATTAATAATCTGTCCTTTCTCTTCCTTCTTCGCCAAGTTCTAGTCTCCCTGTTAAATGTAACTGCATTTTTCCGCACCATTGTTATAGTTAATGTTTTACTTTGCACCCCTGTTCTATGTGAACCAGCATGATGTGATTGCTATCTCGAATGCCGGTATATAAAAATCCGAAATAAATAAATAAAAATAAAACACTGGAAGAACTGACATCGAGGGACCCAAGAGCTGCACTGACCTCCTGATGTTGATGCTGGCAGTACATCAACATCAGGAGAATAAAAGCCAGACAGGACCAGGGAGAGAGACTGTTATCTTCCTCCCTCCAACTGAAAAGAGTGAAAGTTCAGCCTCTTTGGTTCCAGCATTAGAGAGCTCTGGTGATATGCACTGGGTGAAGGCCAAGAAGCATGAACAAGTGGGTGCTACATGCATATCATTATTCTGTTGCTATCTGAGAATGATAATTATAAAGTAAGCAATTACATTTTCTCTGATAGCAACAAGACAAAGATCCAAACAGATGGGAGAACTATTATGGGTTGTCTAACAATAAAAGGGAAAACAAAAATACCAGCAAGATGAGCCCACAAAAAAAAAAAAAAGTCTTTGCTAGAGGGAAAAACTATCTTTTCTACTTTTTTTTTTTTTTAATTTGAAAGATGGGACAAAAACAGGAAGAAAACCCTGGAAAACCAACAGAAATCAGACTCTTGGAGGGTAGAAGCTGGTCTCTATTCTACAGAAAATGTACTTTCTGTTCTATAAGTCCAACTCTGAATCCCAACAGTGAGATAAATGTGGTTGTCAATTGTGTAGACACAGCTTCATGCTAGAGCCTTGCAAATCTCTTTGAAGAATGTTGACCTTAGTTTGGGCAACAAATACCACTATCACCTTGACGATATGGACTTTTGACATGCCTTCCATTGTCAGGACTACCAGGATATAATAATGAGAAACGAAACCTGTTACTCTTGGGCAGCAGGTGTACAAAGCTTGGGAAGGCTAAGTATCTCCAAAATTGCCTGAAACCTTGCATGGGTTACAGACATGATGCCCAGGGGAGCCCATTCTTTTTTTTTTTTTTTATTTATGCATTTTCAAATTATACAAGACATAATCTTGAACAGAAATATGGGACAGAGTAAGAAAACAAATAATAAAGCATCACAAAACTAGGAAAATTTAACACTCATGTCCACAATACAAGTCCTCAATTTGAGAGAGATCCAATCCCCAACCAAAAGAAAAATGGAAAACAAAAAGGCGATAGTCATTAAGCAATCATCTATCTGTAGGGAACAATGAGTATGTTTACGACTGGGGGTTGCTGACCGCCCTAGGAGTTTTCCCAATCAAAAACTGAGCTTTAAGTACAGCCAAAACGATTAAACCTCGGTGTAGTTTGCACTTCTTTATTAGTTTTAGTACCCATGATGGCTACAAGAAAAAGAACTGCCAATTTAAAGGAATTTGCATTTAGTAAAGTACCACCTGAGCTGCTAGCAGAAGATGGCGACCAGGGCGAATGTGAAACCGGGAATTCGAGTTCTCAGCATGTGGAAGCATAGTCTATGCCGCCTCTCACCGAATCAGCAGGCTCGCAAGTCTTGCCCGACTTACCAACCTGGGCCGAACTTCGTGAGTGGTTCATCGAGCTTTGCGCAGACATGCGCCAGCACAAATCAGATTTACTCATCTCAATTTCTGAGATGAAGGAGCACTTATCAGCATTGGGCCACCATGTCGACGATCTCGACATGCACACAGAAAATCATGGTGCAGCGTTAAGTTCTCTTGCGGTGCAAAATAAGGCCTGGAATACTGAACTTGCAGTGCTATCTGAGAAGATCAAAGACCTCTAGAATTGCTCTTGAAGGTCTAACCTGCGGATTCGGGGAATCCCAGAGACCGAGGAGTTCCACAACTGCACTGAAATTGCTGTGGCAGTTTGCAGCTTTCTTCTAATGAATAAGCAAAACCACGAATCAGTGTTTCAGGCCTAGAGACAAGTATCAAAATCGAGAGGACCCACAGAACATTGGGGCCTAGACGGGACAACAAGCCTAGAGACATAGTTCTTAATTTGCACAGCTTTACCCAGAAGGAGGAGATCCTTAGAGTTGACAAAGGGAAGTTGGTCCTGGAGGGGCCTGGAAATCTCAATTTATAATGATCTTGCGCCCACCACTTTACGTAAACGATATGGCTTGCGAGAAGTAACCGCCACACTGCAATCTGCCAACATACAATACCGATGGCTCTTCCCGCTCACACTATTTTTCCCAATATAATGGTGCTGCATACAGGATCAAAACATCAGCAGAAGCGGCAATTGCCTTCAAGCAGGTGGGACGGGAGTTTGTCTTTTTGGTTCCAGCTTCATTACTATGACGTAACCCCCTGAGCCGACCCCAAGATGGCAGCGTGCTGCCCAGGGAAGACGGAGACTAAGGTGGCAACTGAATAAAGATGATGTGCCACTCTCCGATCAATGCTGAAATTTTTTTTCTTCTTTTCTGCAAGTTAGGCCAGAGATTTTATGCTGAATTCTACATTACCTAAATGCTTCATCTACTTTTGGTATTCCAAATTTTACCGTATAGCCTTTGGGTTATTTACATTGGTATTTCAAGATTTCTTAGGAGAGGTTTTTGTATTTTATATGCTTTATCATCTATTACTTTGATAGAGGGGGAAGGGCTGGGATCGGGGTTTCATATTCCTGTTTTCACTCTCATGTCTGCATGAGAGTGAAAACATCCCCCCCCCCCGATGAATCAAGAAACCTTCTTGTTCCAGACTGGTAGATTACTTATTTTATATGGGGAGGATTTTATCATAATGGGGGAAGATTTTAATCTTACACCTTGCTCTGAACTTGATAGTTCCTTTTCCCATACTTATTTTTCGGGACCTAGGAATACATTGCACTCACGTATGGAAGACTGGTGCCTTGTTGATGCCTGGCAACAATTTCCCTCAGTCTTGTTCCTACACTTTTTATTCTATGGTGCACTCCACTTATTCTCGTATTGATTTTTTTCTTGTTAATAGAACTTTACTACCCAGACTCCGTGCAGCGGGCATAGGCTCTATAACATGGTCAGACCATGCTCCTGTTTGGTTGGACCTTCTACCATCCTCAGGAGAGGGTGGGATGCGCCACTGGCGTTTGAATGAGTCCCTGCTCAGTGATGAAGTGTTTGTCACTAAGTTGCAAGACTATCTACAGAATTACTTTTACATGAATTCCCAACCCTCTATTATCCAAGGAATCGTTTGGGACTGCTCCAAGATGGTAGCTAGAGGGCTTATTTCCCACATAGCGTTCAACAAATGCGAAAGAGAGAAGGCCCGAAATGCCCTTTTAACGGATATCAAATCTTTATCCCGTCAACATATGCGCAACCAATCCCAGTGTATTTATCATACATTAATAGCGACTAAAACAAAATTACATAACCTGGATGATAATCACATATCGCATCTTTTAGACTTGACTAAACAAAATTATGAAGGGGTGATAAGTCAGGACTGCTATTAGCACAACCCCACCAACAGCTAAAAAGCCGCAAAAGCTAAAAAGCCGCAAAAAACACAAAATTTAGTCACCAAAATCAAGGATGTGCCGGTGCTAGCGAGATTGAAATTTCTATTCTACATTATATAGCAAGGATACGTCTATAACTGATGTAGACATTCTAGAATACTTGCAGTCGATCTCCCTGCCGACACTCACTGACGCTCAACAACAATTCTTAGATACCCCATTACTATCGCTGAAGTCCAACATATAATAAAAACCCTCAAACCTGGTAAGTCCCCAGGTTTTGACGGTTTTACTAGGGCTTATTATCAGAAATGTTCCTCCACTTTAGCTATACCTTTAGTCAACTACTTTAATTATATATGACAGGGGGGAAAATATCTCCGAGCACTCAAAAATTGCAGGGATATTCTTTCTAGCAAAGACAGGTAGAGACCCTTCCTTATGCGAGTCATATAGGCCCATTTCATTAATCAATATGGATTTGAAAATATTGGCTAGGGTCTTAGCTTTACGATTAAATAAATTTTTACCCTCTTTTGTCCTCTCCGACCAGGTGGGATTTATCCCACAACGTATGGCCGCCGACATAATCAGGAAAATCATAGATTTGATATTTTATTTATTTATTTATTTTTAGGTTTTTATATACCGGAAGTTCCTGTATACAATACATATCACTCCGGTTCACAATTAACAGAGAAAACTATCGCCGGGAAGGCGGTTTACATGGAACATACATGGAACATGGAACATATGGTATGTTAGGTTACTAAGGAGTAATCCATATCATATGTTCATATCATATGTTCATATCATATGTTCCATGGAACATGGAACATATGATATGTTAGGTTACTAAGGAGTAATCCACAACGCAAGGTATTGAGTGAAGCAATGAAAATTCCAAATACAAAAAAACTTCACTATACAAAATTGACAATCAACTTTTTGTGTTTCACTACTCAGATGTTATAAAATGGAGGAAAAAAGACCTCAGAGCCTCATGTTTGTTCTATAAAGAACATTCAACATGTACGAGGTAATTGTAATCACTGGTCTTTGGAAAAACCTCCAACCATCCAAATTTTAATTTAAATCTTGGGTTTTCCAAAGACCAAAGATTACAATTACCTCGTACATGTTGAATGTTCTTTATAGAACAAACATGAGGCTCTGAGGTCTTTTTTCCTCCATTTTCTAACATCTGAGTAGTAAAACACAAAAAGTTGATTGTCAATTTTGTATAGTGAAGTTTTTTTGTATTTGGAATTTTCATTGCTTCACTCAATACCTTGCGTTGTGGATTGCTCCTTAGTAACCTACCATAACCTACAAACAATAACATGTGCGCCAAGATCTGGCGACTTCGCGAGATAGTCTCCGCCAACAAAGGCAAGGTGATCGCTTGATCCCTGGGCAATAACACCCAGGCTTGAGCTGTGTTGAAGCTGGCATCTATGAAGTTCAGATGCGGGGGAGGGAGCAGCTGGGATTTGGGGTAATTGATTAAAAACCCCAAGGTCTCCAAGATTCGAATGGTGGCCCGAAGGGACTGCAGCGCTCCCTGTCTGGAGGCGCCCTTGATAAGCCAGTTGTCCAGATAGGGAAAGACTTGCATGTGCTGCCTCCACAGATGCGCAACCATCACCGCAAGGCACCTTGTGAAAATGCGGGGTGCAGATGCCAGTCTGAAGGGCAGCACCCTGTACTGAAAATGGTGTTTGTCCACCACAAATGGGAGATATTGGTGGTGGGCACAGGAAATCCCTATGTGAGCATAGGCATCTTGTAGATCGAGGGAACAAAGCCAGTCCCCTTGGTGCAGGAGGGGAAATAAGGATACCCAGTGCGACCATCTTGAACTTCTCCCGTGTGAGGAACTTGTTCAAGGCCCTCAGATCCAAAATTGAGCGAAAGCCTTCCATTCTCTTCGGGATAAGGAAATCCCTGGAGTAGAATCTGCTTCCCCGCTGATCAGGAGGTACGGGTTTGACCGCTCTGGCCATTATGAGGACGGAGAGCTCCTTGAGAAGTATTTCCTGATCCCTGGAAGACTTCCAAGATAGACACGGGGGAGAGTCTGGCAGGGTCTCCTGGAAATGTAACCAGTATCCCTGGCGGATGATGGACAGGACCCACCGATCTGAGGTAATGGCTCTCCAACGGTTCGCGAAAGACCTCCGATCAGAGGACCCACCGCTGGCTGCACTGGTGACTGGCTTAAACTCCTTCGCAGCCAGTAAAAAACCTGTGGCAGGGGTCTGATGCGGTGCTGGCTGAGTTCTGGGGACATGCTGTTGCCTAGGCCGAGACCTCGGTCCAGGCCTCTGAGGTTGTGCCCTGCTTGCTGGAGGGTAGTACTTTCTCAGATGGTAGAATGGTCGTCGAGGACCCTGCCTCAAGGATCTTTTACTTGAGGACTGGGGGTCTGAGGTGCTTTCTGACAGATGCTGCAAGGTTTCGTGATGATCTTTGAGTTGCGCTACTGCCTCCTTGATTTTGTCTCCGAAGAGATTCTCTCCAGTACAAGGTAGGTCAGCGATACTGTGCTATACCTTGGGCCGGAGGTTAGAGGCTCTTAGCCAGGCCATCCGACGAGCCCCAATGCCCACCACGACCACTCTTGTTGCTATCTCAAAGACATTATATGCAGATCGAACTTTGTTTGTTGCATTCCAATCCCTGCTGCACAATTTTTAGGAAATTCTCCTGAAATTGTTGAAGGAAGCGGTCTGCCAAATCCTGCACCTGCTTCCAGAGATTTCTGGAATATTGGCCTATATATAACTGGTAGCAAGCAAAGCAGGCTGCCAACATGGATCCCTGGAAGACTTTGCGGCCCAGGGCATCCACGGCCTTGTGCTCACGCCTTGGGGGGGGGGGAGGGGCAGGCGGGAGACATGGTTGCGGGACCTTTTTGCTTTTTTATGGGCGGACTCCACAACCACAGATGGGGTGGGAGGTAGCGCCTCTTGAACCCAATAGATGGTTGCACCAGGTAAACTATTTACTGGAGGGACTGAGATTGGGTGTTCCCAGAGTCTGCTAACCAAGTCTTTAAAGATATCGTGGACTGGGATCGCGACTACTTCTTTAGGGGCATCCATGAACTGAAGGATCTCCAGCATCTTATGCCTGGATTCCTCCTCAATAAGGAGCTGGAAAGGGACTGACTCCACCATTGCTCTTACAAAACCTGAGAATATCAGGTCCTCTGGAGGGGAGCAACGTCTCTCCTCTGGAGGAGAGGGCTCCGAAGGTATATCCTCAGAGTCCTCAGAGGAAGAGACAGAAGGCTTACTTTCCCAGGGGTTGTACAGGGTGTCAACTTCACTCCCTGCTGACACCGGTGCAGGAGCCTGAATTACAAACCTGGGCCGGGGCGTCGGGGGCACAGATAGCCCTTCAGGCACAGACAGCATATCTGGCCCTGGGGGCATCGTAGGTACCAAGGGCATCGATGGTGTCACGGGCACCAGTAACCCGAGGCTTGGTGGCCGTGGAATCAGTCCGCGGGGGGGGGGGGCCCACTGGAGCTGATGGCCCTTCCTCAGAGAAATCTTCAATGAGAATCGTTTCTGACTGTGGTCTCATCTGTGTCCCTCCTGGTAGCAAGGGCTCCCAGGGTATCGGCACAGGTTGCATCGGCAGTGCACCGAGGAGGAGGTCCAAGCACTCCAGCAACAGTGCTAGCATGGATGGTGCAGGCTCCAGCGGTGGTGGAGGCACAGAGGCCAGCGGCTCGATACCCTGTAGGGCTCACCCCACCAGATGCACCCTGCACTCCAACTCCTCCTCAAATGCTGTCGATGACAGTACAGCCTGAGGAGGAGGCGGTGTAACCTGGTTTCCTCGGAGCCCTGAAGGGAACCAGTGCCCAGCACCGCCATCAGTGGGGACTGCCTCGGGCCCTTGACTTTGACAGGCGTTGACGCCTCGTCGGTATGGGGCTGCTTTGAGGGTGTTATGGGCAAAGCCGGCGCCTTCCTGAGCTTGGAGCCATGAGAGGAAGGTGACCGATGTTGGTGCTTCCTTGGTTTCCACCATTGCTTGGCCTGGTCTTTCCCCGATGCAGAGGATGACGACGATGACCCAGACCTAGAGAGGGAAGAAACAGATATGGGCCAATCCTCAGCACCTACCTCCAAGCTGGGGGATTGATGAGGGAAAGGACAAGACTGCTCCAACACCTCCAGGGTCTTCCTTGCCATGGGGTGTCAACACCCCCGACACAGAGGTCAAAGAATCTGACTTCTTGGCCCCAAACAATTTGTTGATCTTATCCAGGCATGCTCGACGACCATTGGGTGTCATCTGAGCACAAACAGAACAGCAGTGCACATTGTGTGAGGCCCCCAGGTATAGGACACAGACCTTGTGGGGGTCTATCATGGACATACTCCAAGGGCAGTGGGGGCAGCGGCGGAACCCCGAGGAAGCCATCGAGAAAAATAATCGCTGGGCAGTTGATGGCCGGAAGCCAGAGAACTGCACAGTTGATAATCAACTGCAGAGAACGCAATTAACTTACCACATCGCCTCTAACTAAGGCCAGGAAAGATTGAGGGACCTGGCATGGGTAGAAATGAGAAGAGACTCGAAGTAAGCTTTTTGAAAGGGAAAAAAAAAAAGAGCACGAGCTTCCTGTCCACGAGGCAACAGCTCCGTGGAAAAGAAGAGACTGAAGAGGGACCCTGCATGGATAATGGCATGCTGGGAATGCTCAGTGTGCTCTAGAAACTTTGATAGAAGTTCTCCGTGCCGGGCTCCGGCTGATGTCACCCACGTGTGGGAGTGCCATCCTGCTTGTTCTAGGAGAAATAATAGTCTTGTGCTTGAGACAGTAGAGACAAAAACATCAGAATTCAGCAAAAGTGTGAACCTTTAATTGGAGGTCAAGAAGAATCTACTGTAAGAAAAGAGAATGGAAATCTGAGATGGTTGCGTGTAGTTTATTTATTTTTTAAGTGTTTGTGTGTGTGTGTGTGGGGGGGAGGTTGCTACTTTTAAAATAATGAGTCAATATTGTATGAAAAGATCGCCCTTTCTATTAAAATAATCTCATAACCGGGTGTGCTGTGAATCATGAAATGTGATGTGTTTATAAAATGATTTTCTTCATTTACTATATCTCCCTCAAGAAAGGGATGTGATCCCTGAGGAGTGATTTCAAGGCACAGGCTATTTGGCAGCCAATTAAAAGTTATTTTAACACACTGTTTCCTAAAACATTAAAAAAAAACCACACAAATAAAACCTGAAAGCTAGACTACAGCCAAGCATAAGCATTAGCTTTCCAAACAGGTCTATAAAAATGTAACCATGCCCTGTTATACTGCCTCAGGGATTACTGCATACTGATTTGTGAGTGGCTCACTGGGAATTATAACCAAACTCATTCTCATAAATAAATGCACTTTACCTCAAATTGAAGTGCTTATTTAAAATGTTTCAAAAACAAAATTAACTTGTCAACCAGGAAACCAAATTAAAATAAATGCTTTACTTTGCTGTCCTCGATGCACAGTGCTTTATTTAATGTCAGGTCTCCTTAAAGGACTGGCCACAGCTATCTGACTCTGTCCTCCATTAAATGTAGCCTCGTAAAGGAGTTTGCTCCGAGGAAGGCTCCTTTCACCATTTGCTAAGAAGTCAGTGCCCAGAAAATTTAGAAAGGGAGGAGCAGAGCAGAAAGGAAAATGAGAGATGGTGGTGGTGGGGAACATGCAGGCCCCTTTTTAAAACTCTGTATCCTCCTATGTATATTATGTATGAAACCAAGTCGAATTTCTTATTCTTCTGTGTAAGACAATTGTGTGTCCAGTTTTTGCTTTAAAAAGACTGTTCTGTAGAAAGCGGGACACCAGGTCACCCCAATCACAGATCAATGCATTAATCACCAGATCAGGGATCAGAAATTCCTGGCACATGTACCAAGGTCTGGCACATGAAGACTGTTAGTATGCCACCAGGGAACAAAGGCCTTGAGACAGAGAGTCTAGGCAGCCAGCAGAAGCATCAGGGTCAGAGTTGCCAGTGAGAGTCAAGGAGAGGAGACTGAAAGTCTGGAGACTGCCCAGTAAGGGGTGAGTGGATGGAGGAGAGTTCTCTCTCCCCCTCTCCTTGCCTGGCACACCAACATCTTGCAAGTAAATATTGCAGCATAGTCGGCACTTTGCCCAAAAATATTGCTAACACTGGCACTAGAGTAAACATCTTCCCAAAATAGATTTGGTGCAAGGTCTCCCAAGGTAAAAGAGGAAAGGAATACTTACAGCATCTGTATACTAGAAAGCTTAGCTCATCAGTCTGTGTTTAACAGAGATCCAGGCTACATCTACACATTTTACTGGCTACAATTCTTTAAAAGTTAACTGTCAACAGGGAAGGTTTCTTTTATCATCATGAGAATCAGGTATTACGTTTGCCAGCTCACAGGTTGCCCCCGCGAGTTAGCTCACTCACTCAGTGCTGCCCAGCCACACTGGTATTGCTGCTCTGCTCAGCCAGGAACGCCGTCACCATCATCATCAGGGCCTTCTAGGCATGCGCACACAGCGCACGCCAACCTATGAAGGCTCTGCAGTAAGAACAGATTTTCCCAGCTTTCCCTGATGACATCACACGGTTGGGTATTTAAACCCCGGCTGAGCAACACAGGAATGCCTCAGCAATGGGTCACCTGCCTAGCAGAGTGAGCTGCTGCTCCACAGTATCTCCAGCCTTGCCTTTGCCTTTCCAGCCTCACCTAGCTATCTCATTCCTACCCTCAGAAAGGTTCCTGGCTTTGACCTGAGCTTGTACTCTCATTACCCTTGCCTGCCACCTGCCTCCAACCTCAGCCTGGCCACAGATCTGCTCTTCTGCCTACATCCCAGAGACTGCCACATAAGACCTGCCGGACCCCGGACCCAAGGGCTCAACCAGAGAGGAAAGAGGTTGGGTACAAGTGAAAGCAGATTTGCTTACCTGTAACAGGTGTTCTCCTAGGACAGCAGGATGTCAGTCCTCACATGTGGGTGACATCAGATGGAGCCCGGCAAAGAAAGCTTCTGTCAAAGTTTCTAGAACTTTGACTAGGCACACTGAGCATGCCCAGCATGCCCTAATCCATGCGGCCACACAGGATCCCTCTTCAGTCTCGTAACATAGAATTACGATAAAAAAATAACCAAAAAGAGAAACCCAATTCTGTGGGGTGTTGGGCAGTTTTCATGAGGACTAACATTCTGCTGAACTAGGAAAACACCTGTTACAGGTAAGCAACTCTGCTTTCTCCTAGGACAAGCAGAATGGAAGCCCTCACACATGGGTGAATCCTTAGCTACAGGCTGTTCCCCAACACAAAAAGGGACCAACAAGTACCAACCAGGTGCCAATGGGCACAATAACCACGGTACTGTTGGTAACAGAGGGGGGGAGTCAGCCTAAACCTAAACAACCGGCCCTAGGGTAGGGAGAGTTGGGCTCTACACCTCAAACAGAGTCCAGAGGACAGACTGGCCAATGCTACTGTCACATTGGCCATCCTTATCCAGACAGTACTGCGATGAGAATGTGTGGAAAGAACTCCACATTGCAGTCTTGCAGATCTCCTCCACGGGAACCGCTCGCATGTGGGCCACGACATTGCCATGGTTATGACAGAATGAGCCTTGACATGACCCCCAAGATGCAGCCCTGCCTGGGCATAAGAGAAGGGGATGCAATCTGCCAGCCAAATGGATAATGTCTGTTTGGCAATGGCAACTCACAAGCTATGCCTATCAAAAGAAATAAAAAGTTGGGAGGACTGTCTATGGGTTTCTGTCTGCTCCAGGTCGAAGCCTAAGGCTCTGAAGCAATCCAAACTGTGCAGTGTTTGGCAGCATTGGTGTGAATGGGGCCTGAGAAAAAAATACTGGCAGGACGACTAATTAATATGGAAATCAGACACCACCTTAGGCAGGAACTTGGGGTGCATACGGAGGACCACCCTATTGTGATAAAACTTAGTGTAAGGTGCATAAGACACTAAGGCCTGGAGCTCGCTGACCCTGCATGCTGAAGTAACTGCCACCAAAATATGACCTTCCAGATCAGGTACTTCAGATCACAGGTATTCAGCGGCTCAAAAGGAACTTTCATCAGCTGCGCGAGCAGCACGTTGAGGTCCCAAGACAGTGGGAGGTCTTAGGAGAGGCTTCAACTGAAGCAGGCCCCGCATAAAGTGAACAACTATGGGCTGTACAGAGATGGGCTTACCCTCTACACCGTGGTGGTAAGCGCTAATTGCACTGATATGGATCCTAATGGAGTTGGTTTTTAAGCCAGCCTCCGACAGGTGCAGGAGGTAAACAAGCAGTTTTTGTGTGGAGCAGGAGAATGGATCTAGTGCTTTCTGCTCACACTACATGGAAAGCCTCCTCCATTTTAGCCCACAGGCCATTCTAATAGAAGGCTTTCTAGAAGACACTAGGACCTGGGACACATCGGCAGAGAGATCAAGCAGCTGTAGGTTCAGCCTCTCAACATCCAGGCTGTGAGCGCCAGGGTCTGGAGGTTAGGATGCCGAAGTATGCCTTGATCCTGCATGATGAGATCTCAGGAAGTCCCCAGACTGATTAGTTTCCGGAAGGATAACTCCCGAAGGAATGGAAACCAGACCTGTTCTCGGCCAATGAGGAGCTATGAGGATCATAGTCCCTTGGTCCTGTTGAAGCTTCAGGAGAGTCTTCGTTACTAGAGGAATCAGAAGATATGTGCACAGAAGACCCTTGCCCCAAAGGTGAGCAAAGGTGTCCAAGACTGGTTTCACCATCTGTCTTGTACAGGGAACAGAACCGATTGACCTTCCTGTTGCAGGGGGATGCAAAAAAGTCCACATCTGGGAGTCCCCAAAGGCAAAAGATCCGGTTTGCTACCCCCTGGTCCAGTGACCACTTGTGAGATCTGATGGCAGGACTCTGACTGCTATCATGTTCTCTGTTCCGGCTAGATACACGGCCCTGAGCACCAACCCGTGGGACAGGGCCCATGACCAGACCTGGACCGCTTCCTGACACAGGAGGTACCAATCCCGTGCCTCCCTACTTGTGACGTACCACATCGCCACTTGGTTGTCTGTTTGGATCAGGACAATTTTGTTGGACAGTTGATCTCTGAAAGCCCATAGAGCGCACCTGACTGCCCGGAGTTCCAAGAAGTTGATTTGACACTGCACTTCCTGGGCGGATCATGGACAGAGTGCAAAGCCCTTCTACATGGGCACCATACCCAGGGTGGACGCATCCATGGTGAGGACAATCAGGGAGAGCCTGAAACAAGACTCTCTGTTCCAAATTTGAAAGAACCCAACACAAGGACAAAGAGTCCCGGAGGGATGGAGTAATGCGGATGTGATCCTGAAGGTTCTGCATGGCTTGGCGCTACTACAACCTTAAGGTCCTTTAGACTCTGCATATGTGCAAACGTGCCAAGGGAGTGATATGGGCGGTTGCGGCCATGTGGCCCAACAGCCTCAACATAGGGTGAGGTGAAACCTGCTGCCTCTGTTGAGTCACCGCTTCCAGGAAGGCCTCGGCCTGAGCCGTGTCTAGCAGGGCTCCTATAAAGTCCAATTGAGGTGATGGGCTGAGCTGAGACTTCGGGTAGTTGATGAGTAATCCTGGTGACACCAACACCCAGATTGTCAAGTGCAAGGACGGATCTTGCCCCTGCCCATGACGCATTCTTGACCAGCCAATTGTGCAGATAAGGGAAAACATGCACCCCCAGTCTGCAGAGGTGCGCCCCCACCACAGCCAGACACTTCGTAAAGACACATGGGGCTGACACTAGCCCAAACGGCAACAATCTGTACTAGAAGTGCAGGTTTCCCATCACAAATCTGAGATTCTTCCTGTGACCTGGAAAGATCTTGATGAAAGTGTATGAGTCCTTTAAATCGAGAGAGCATAGCCAGTCCCCTTTTTGCAGGAGGGGAATCAGAGTGCCCAGGGAAACCATCTTGAACTTTTCTATATTGAGAAATCTGTTCAAGGCCCTTAGGTCTAGGATGGGATGGAGTACCCCTGTTCTCTTTGGTATCAGAAGTACCAAGAGTAGAATCCTTGCCCTCTTTGCTTTGGTGAGTCAGGCTCGACCACTCTGGCCATCGAGAGGGCAGAGAGATCCCGAAGCAGTACCTCCTGATGCACTACTTGCCCCCAAGACGGGCATGGAGGAGAATTTGAAGGGACGCCAATAGGTTCGATTGGTGCCTCTGGCAATGAACAAAACCCACTGGTCTGAGGTTACACTGGGCTACCGGTTTGCATAGAAGTTTGGGGGGGGTGGTGTCTAGCTTCTCGGGTATGGGTGGCTAGCTTATGCTGCCTACGTTCCAGTCCCGGGATTTGTCTGGGGTGTCAGTTGGGGTTTGGGAGCTCATTGCTGCCTGGGACAGCCGTGAGAGCTCACCCTCTGAGAACAGGAGCAAGAGGGTGGAGGATAGTATTTCCTTTGGCGGTAGAAAGACTTCCTCTACCAATGTCTTGTTGACCACCTGGCTGAGGAGGTCAGGTCTGAAGTGCTGGCAATGTTGCTGGAGGGTCTCATGGTGATCCCACAACTAGACCACCATGTCTCTCACTATCTCCGAAGAGAAATCCGGTCAGAAATCAGAGGCCATTCTGCGGGCACAGATTCCCGCTGCAGAAACTCTCACTGCCATCTCAAAAACATCATAGGTGGAGCGTATATCGTGTTTCCTGCACTCAAGGCCCTGTCGCATCAGCAACATAAAGGTGTCTTGCTACTGTTGAGGCAGCCGTTCGGCCGCCTCCTGCACCTGCTTCCATAGGTCGCTAGACTATTAGCTCATGTAGAGCTGGTAGGACAATAAGCATAGCCCCCTGAAAAAAAAACTTTCCTCCTGAGGGCATCCAGCACTCTGTGATCCCATCCCAGGGGTGCAAAGGTACGGGTCCGAGAGCGCTTGCCTTCTTGACTGGATTCAACCACTAACGATTGGTGTGACAGCTGACGCTTCTCGAATCTGGTAGCCTGTTGGACATAGTAAACCCCGTCCGCCTTCCTGATAACAGGAAGAACTGTGAGGGGATGCTCCCAAATCCTCAACAACTCAAAGATTTCATGAACCGGGACCACCGTGATCTCCTTAGGAGCCTCCACAAACTGGAGGATCTCCAGCATCTTGTTCTGGGCATCCTCCTCGTCATTAATTGAAATGGGATTGCCTTCGCCATTGCCCATACCAAACCTGTGAAGGTCAGGTCCCAGGGGGAGACCTCCTTTACTCCTCTAGAGGAAAGGGTCTTCTGAGGAGGACTCTGCAGTGTTATATCCCCAGGGATCATAAGGTGCCTCATCCTCACTGTAATCTACAGGGGATGGAGCCCTAGGTGCTCGGCCTTCGTCCAGGGGCATGCGGACCGGTGGCGGCAAAGCTGGACAGGAGACTGCAGACTGTGGTAGTGCCGCCGGTACCTTCGGGGTCTCTTCCTCAGAGGAACAGGGGACGACCACCGCATCGGTTAGGGGAAGATTGGTGCCCCGCTAAGCACTGATGGCTACCCAGGAACTAACGCCAGCTGAGTCGGTAGGACATCGATAAGCACAAGGCGCTCCAGCAGCGGTTCCAGCAGGGAGAGCCCGGGCACCGATATAGTTGGTGCCACCAGCTCATTGTCCCGGAATGCCCGATTGACCACAGTTGGATTCTGCCTCTAGCTCCTCTTCGAAGGTTGCCGGTGTCAAAACGGACTGGGAGATAGGAGGTTGGCCAGATCCTCCTTGGAGCCTCGAGGTCACTTGGCGACTGACACCTGGACCGGTGGAGACTGTTGCAGATCCCTGGCATCGGGCACTCGTTGCAAGAGTCACTTCGGGGGCATCACAGCAAGCATTGGCACAACCTGAGCCTGGCACCATGCATCGAAGGTGTCCGGTGCTGATGCTTCCTTGGCTTCCCTTGGTGCCTGGTCCGATCTTTCCCCAGTGACGAGGTCGATGACAATGAACCTAACGCCCTCAACCTGGAGGAGACAGACAGCAGTTGGTCCCTGGCACCCCTATCCACTGATGGCATTGATGGAACAGAGGGCCCTGCCAGTGTCGAGGGCTTGGTGTCCAACAGTGTGGTTCCTCAATCCTTCAGCATCAATGCCATTGATGCTGATATCGATGGCTCGGACTTGCCTGCCCCAAAAGAGCTTCTCCATCTTTTGAGGTAAGTTTAACATCCCTTCAGAGTCATTTGGTCACATGCGGCACCCTCTAATGTCATGCGATGGCCCCAGGCAGAGGTTCCCACTTCATGCGGATCTGTGATGGGCACTGAGGGCAAAAAACCAACGAGGCCATGATGACATGAGCTAAGAGGGGCGAAGAACAACACACGGAAGCAGTGGGCATAGAGGCACCGCTAACAGGAGAACAAAGCAAAAAGAAACTTACTGAACCGGCGAAAAACCTGACTAGGAAGCAAGGGGAACCGAAGGGGGGCCCGAATCGAGAAAAACTGCAAAAAAACACATCAATGAATTGGTGCAAAGTTTTCCACTGACACTTTTTAGCTTAACACAAGCTCACAAACCATGATGCAAAAGCTCCATGGAAAGAGAGAGGGACACCTCAGGGATTAGGGCATGCTCAGTATGCCTAGTCAAAGTTCTAGATATTTTGACATAAGTTTTCCATGCTGGGCTCCATCAGATGATGTCACCCATGTGTGAGGACTACCATCCTGCTTGTCCTAAGAGAAATTCCAGTTCAGTCTCTCTACGGTCTGTTCCGCCAGTTGTTGGTGAGGACCTACAGGGCCTTCCCTGTAGGTGGTGTCAACCTCACCCAAACATAGGGGTCCACAATCTTAACATTATTTCTTCCTAATCATCAATTTCACAAGCTGTTTTCATATTGCAGAAATAGTATGTAATAAAACAACATTCAACTTATAAGAGGCTAGAGCAGATAAGCTTTTATGTAAGTTCAGCATTGCATGGTCTTCCTCTTCCCAAGCAGATTACCAATGCTGTGTTGCCTATTGCATTAATGAAAAATAAAATTTATTATAAAAAGATACATTTACCATTGGTGTAGAAACCAATTCAAAAAGTCTTCTTACCACATAGCCCAGCAAACTCATCTGGTCTGGCATAAGTTAACACAGCAGCTAAAGCCTCCCTCCAATTCTGCAAGTCGCATGACTGAACAATCTCCTGCCAGTTCTTTGTTACCACTGCAGTGATTAACTTGAAAAGAAAGAAGAAAACATTAGGTTACTATGCTTTTAGCCTCAGGCAGTACAAAGTTTGCCATGTACTTCATATAACAAAGATATTGGAAGTCAACAGTAATTTTGCTGTGACTAGGCCAAAAATTCAGCACAATTTAAGAAAGGACAATCTATAAGAGGGATAAAAAATTAATTTTAGGAAATAACTGTTTCAGGGAGTAGGACATGTCCATTCATAATTGGTCAGAGATATTTCCTCAGTTAATTTCACATCTGGCTGACAACATACACTGGAAAACATGCATATGTAGAACAAAAAAACATTTAAATTCCTTTCTGTGGAGGCCTTTAGGCCCCTATTCATGAAGATGAGTTAACTTAACACGCCAAAACTTGCATTATTTACTGCAGGCCCCATTATTTGCAGTGGGGCCTGTTCACTAACATTAGGTATAGGCATTTTGACTCATTAGTACTTAACACATCTTCATGAACAGGAGCATTAAAGAGGAGCATCAGTCAAAATGCCTTAGTTTATTTTAGTTTAAGAATAAGCTCTTCGATTTAAGGGCTTTCTAAGCTGGTGTTCTTCTTGAATTTATTGCTGCTTGTTAGTTTTATTATATTATTTGTTGCTCTGTTTTTCCTACCACTCGGCCTCTCTTTCTCCCTTGTCCCATCCCCAGTACCTGTTTTATGTATTTTCCACCTTTAGTTCGGATGTAAACCGATATGATATAACCATGAATGCCGGTATAAAAAAAAAAAGTATTAAATTAATTAAATAAATAAAAACAAACAGAAATAAAATCCTATATTAATGAAAGCCAGTTTCCTTCTGTCATGCTCATGCCCATAAAAGCGACATCATAAGGTCTCTCACCAATCAATCCATAACTGAACTGGTTGTCAAGCAACCATGCTGCCAACAAGCAATGCAAGGCACCAGTTTTGTTTGCCTTTGAGTAGCCGAAAGGAACTGTGTTTTTCCCGACAGTTTACAATGCTTTTCCAATATCGGTATCGTTGCCTTACTGAATCTCAATTATTCCTCCATAACAAGACATCATTTATATCTTATGTTTATTTATATGTCAGTCCATCTTACCGTCGCTCTTTTTTATCAATGCGTGGTTGTTTAAGAATGTGACCATGTATATGCTTTATTTTTCTCATTTTTCTAGAATACTGGGCTTTACAGTTGAATACTCTAGTGTGTTCTAACCATCCCCTGAAGGAAGGAAGGAATTATGTCTTCCGAAACGTAATGTCAGATCAATAAAGAAGGTTGCTTTTCAACTTGGGCACTAGACACACAGCAATTTGATCTCTTTGGACACATATTTTGGAGAAGCATTTATTATCCCAGTGTAACAAGCACACAGATAAGTGCATTTTATTGATAAGAAACTTGATAAGATACTTAAAATTTGATATTTTACATGCAATATAAAAATTTTGAAAAATAAGGAAAAAAGCATGAGCATATGCATTTCCATCTATGAACGACTGATGAATAAACCTTCAGCAAAAAAGACGGGGTTATAAAGCACCACACTATGGGGCTATACCTGTGCCATATGATGGACATTCATACACTAAGAATTTTTCAAACAACCTCATTTTTTGTAGGGTTGTGGACTGGCACAGCTTTGCTGAGCTGTTTCTGACTTTTTTCAGGATACAAAAAGTTAAGGGTTAGAGAAAGCCAAAACAGATGCTTTGTAACTATGTATGGGTTTTTTAGCTACTGTGATAAGCACTTTCAAATGGCTTTTTTATGTTTTGCAATATATAGAATGTTGGAAAGAATTATATAAAAAATAACCCATGCCTATGTGTTTGTCCGTTCATGGGCAAAATAAGTCTACAAAGGAGACAAAGTCAACAAATCTGGCATGCAGGAAGACCATGGGAATATCTTGGACAAGTTCGAATACCAAAAATAGCAGGTGAGTATTTTCTAAGAATGAACCATCCCAAAAATTCTATTGCTTTACTATAGAAAGCAGTTGAATGTTGACGGTTGCTCCATTCCTTAAAACAAAAACAAAACCCTTCCCTGTTCCCTCCAGGAGCTTGATCCATAGCAAGAAAGGCAGACAAACAGAAAGGGGAAAAAGTGACAATGGAAAAGTGTACTCCATGGAATAAACAAAGAGGCAATTTTCATATCTGGATAGCTGCAAAGTCCACAGGTGCTTCTTTTTACTTGCAGTTTTTACACCAGCTTTCAAAGGAAAATCATGTGCATACATTTACTGTAAAAACTGCCCAAGGAAAAACTACTTGCAGAGATTTGTACCTGCTTTTTCTGCCCAAAACTGTGGATAAAAGTTTGAAAATTCAAAACTATGGAAGTAATTTTCAAAGGAGTTATGTGCATAAAAGTAGCATGTATCATTGCAATTTTCAAAAATCCAGTTTTATACATAAATCCTTTTAAAAACTACCTATGTGTAGTTTTCTGCCTTGACCCAGGAACACCTCCACTACAAAGTTGGTAAAAAGTACATGTGTTCTGCAAATATGAGAAAACCATCTCCATGTGATTGTCCTTTACAAAAAAACCTTTTATAACAACTTAAAAAAAAAGGAAAATTAAAAAAAGGAAAATTAAAAAACAAAAAAAAGGAAAATTAAAAACCCGAAAATCTCTATATGGGTTTAAGTATCTTTAAGATAGCCAGTCCCCTTTTTCGTAAAAGGAAATCAAGGTATCCAGGGTGAACCATCGTAAACTTTTCCTTTACCAGGAATTAGTTCAAATTCTTAGGTCAAAGATGGAATGAAGACCCCCTATTTTTTTTTTTTTTAATCCGGAAGGATTAAGAATAAAATCTCCATCCTCTTTCCCTGACAGAACAGGCTCAATCCTAGTGGCCTCTAAGAGAAGAGTTCCTTTTGCAGTAGTTCCCGAAATCCAGCAGCAGATCAAGAGCTTCTCAGAGGGCAATTTGGTGGGGCTTCCAGTAGATATAATCTGTATTCATTTCTGAGTATGCTGTGTCTGATGTTATTCTAGGCCAATGGTTAACATAAAACTTCAGCCTATCCCCGGACAGGAAGGTTCTCTGGCTAGGATACTGGGATCACGTCTATACTTTCCTGGATGCAAACAAAACTGAGTTCCAGATTTTGACTGGAATGCTGGTTGTGGATATTTTGACCCGCTGCTGTCTGGGACAAGTGCAAGGGAGCAGAAAGTAACACGTGCTCAGAGGGGTCTTCAGAAGGCAACACGTGCTCAGAGGTCAGAAGGGTCTCCTCAGCGTGCCACTCAAATATATCATAGATGAGGAAAGTGAGTCTGGAATGGCAGCAGAGGATCTAAAGTGTAGCACAGTGGTATTTAAATTTGAGCCACTGCTTCCTTGACCTTATCTCCAAAGAGATTCTCTATTGCTTGGCATAGCACATCTGCAAGTCTTTCCTGGATATCTTTCCTGAGACCTGCAACCATGCCAGTCTGTAGGGACCAATCTCTGCTGCTTCATAAATATTGGATGAAGTCTTTTCCATACTCTATACAATTTTCACTAGTGACTCTAGGATAGTGATGGTGAACTCTAGTCCTTGAGTGCCACAAATAGACCAGGTTTTCAGGATATCCACAATGAATATGCATGAGACAGATTTGCATACCGTACATGCAAATCTCTCTCATGCATATTCATTGTAGATATCCTGAAAATCTGGTCTGTTTGGGGCACTCAAGGACTGCAGTTTGCCATCATTGCTCTATGGTGTCATGTGTCTCCTGAGGGAGATGCTTTGACACTCCACCTTTTTTGGTATGTTTCACATATACTGGTCCATGAATCAGCAAAGAAGAGGTGAACTTTCAGAGAATTTCTCATTTCCTATGGTGAGATCTGTTGATGCTTCCTGATTAGAGTTGTCCTCATATCTATAGGTGTACTCCAAGGAATACTAAGACTAAGTCAGAATCAAAGATTCAGTCTGAATCTGCATCTGGCTAAAAGACAAGGATACACTTGCCTGTTAGGATCTGGACCCCGATGAACTTCTGTGCCTTGGTGGATCTCCTCCCCCCCCCCCCCAGCAAGTTAAGCATGCTCGGGGATAGATAGAAGGGACAGTTTTAAGAGTCAGTGGGAGAGAGGTAGATAAGAGGCAGGGGAACCTGGATGTTGAGACTACTTACTCAGACCCGTACTGCTAAACCACATGGAACAGAAACAAGCTATAAAGGAGAGATGACGAAGACCACCTGCACAGAGTCACAACATGACTGCATCGAGCTCCCAAGAAGAGAAGGCAAAGTCAACCAACATGAAACTGTGGCAATATTTTAGCAAGAGAATGGTAATGAAATACTGGGCCACCTTCACTGAGCAAAAATTGCAGCTCAAGGCAGCAATGATATGGCTGTATTGTGCTTCCTGGAAGGCATGGGGTAACCTGCAAAGAGCAGCAGTTGCAACCCTAAAGGGGACACAAAGGGATTGGGGGTTGGGTCTATGTGGGAACTTAATCTACTTTACATAGATGCACATATAATCATTGCTGCGTCTTTTTTATCTTTATATGCCATCTTCTTCTATGTTACTATGAGATATAATTGAATGAAGATAGCAAGTATCCTGGCATGTGCTGCAAGATGCTTTGGATACACTTCTCAGCTGGACAATAGGTGGTCAAGGTTAGATAGCTAACAGCAGGGAAAGATCTTTAGGGCAGTGGGTGAAGGTAAAGAAGAGCAATAAGAAGAGGTGGTATAGTTTAGGCAAAGTCAGGCTAGCAAGCTGCATAGCTGGTAGACAGCTTTGGCTATACAAGTGCATGCAGGGCAGACTAAGAGGGCCAAATGGTCCTTATCTGCTGACATCTATCGCTACTATAAAGGCACACAGAGGTACAAGCCTCAAGTAAATATGGAAGGACTATACTGTGAACTGGTTAGTCTGCCATGGGTACATACATAGGACATATATCAGAAGAATATTCCAACGATGTTGCTAAAAATATGCAGTTTCTTAACCTTACCATACAGACCTATAAGCCAGAACATGTAATCCTGAAAAATATTCAACAGCATGAGATCCCTAATTTGCTCAGTCTTATGGTGCACCTCAGCAAGAAAATTGTAAAATAAACCTTTTTCCATAGTAAATCATTATTTGGATTCTAAATGTGATTATGTGGTCTGCAAACATGCCGTTTGCTGATCAACACTGTCATTTTCAGAACTGAAAACATGCAGGCATTATTTGTATGAGAAAACGCTACTTACCCTGGTGATTTTGCTCTGGGATTTGGCAAAGTATTTCTTCTGTGTCTTAGCCAGAAGCTCCTGTCCACCTGCTATGGCCAATATGATGGCATCTGCCATGCGGTTGTCATGTAAACAGAGATCAACAGCACTTTCAAAGTTACCAGTCAGCAAAGCCTGTGTAATCAACCCATCTACATCTGAAGGAAAGGAAAGAAAGAAAAAGGTGTGCTATTCCAGATTGTCAGGTTTTTTTTTTTTCTAAGAAATATATATATATATATATAAAATTTACAAATATGATATAAAAACAGGCATTTCAGTTTCAAACATGGGAAAAAACCCCTTGCATCACATGATCAGCTTTTCAGAGAGCTGATTTAATAAACTGTGCTAAAAGACAGCCGCTATAATGTTCATTATCCCAAATTAATAGATTATTTTAACTCAGCTTACATGACAGCTAATGGCACCTATCTACTGAAGTGCGTTAATAATGCACATTGTATATTAACATGGTACTGCACTTTAATTAATCAGACCATTCTTTGGAATTTTGTTAGCCTTGATATGGAGAGAAAAATATTTTGTACAAGCATTAAAAACAAAAGCCAAAAAACAAATATGGTTCTAGCATTGCCAGAATTGCTTTTTGCTAGATTTCTATCCACATAACCAATTTGTACTTTGCAATGAGAATTTAAAGGCTGCAACACAAAATATATGTAAAAGTTCAAATTTGGATTGTCAGTTGAATGATAGATAAAATATTTAGTTTTATTTTTTTAATACAAAATATTTACCGTATTTTTTGCTCCATAAGACGCACCTGACCATAAGACGCACCTAGGAATCAGAGGGGGAAAATTTTAAAAAAAAAAAAATAAATTTGTGCTAAACCGGCTCTGCATCTGGGCGTCTTATGGAGCAAATTAGGGGAGTGCATAGCTTTTTTTTTCTCTCCCCATTTTGTTTTCGGGTCTGAGGAGGGCCATTTCGGTCCACTCCCCAGATCAGAAAACTTTTCTTTCTCTGGGAACCCCTCCCCCCCAAAAACCCCCCATCCCAACCCTTTAAATTAATTAACAACCCCCACCCTCCTGACCCCCCAAGACCTGCCAAACGTCCCTGGAGGTCCAGCGGGAATCCAGGAGTGGTCCGGGAACGATCTCCTCGGCTTCGGCCATCGGCTGCCAGTAAACAAAATGGCACCGACGGCCCTTTGCCCTCACTATGTCACTGGGACCGACCAATGGCAGCGGTAGTCCCTGTGACATAGTAAGGGCAAAGGGCCGTCGGCTGCCAGTAATCAAAATGGCGCCGACGGCCCTTTGCTCTCTCCATTTCACTGAGACCGACCAATAGCAGCAGTCGGTCCCAGTGACATAGTGAGGGCAAAGGGCCGTCGGCGCCATTTTGATTACTGGCAGCCGACGGCCCTTTGCCCTTACTATGTCACAGGGACTACCGCTGCCATTGGTCGGTCCCAGTGACATAGTGAGGGCAAAGGGCCGTCGGTGCCATTTTGATTACTGGCAGCTGATGGCCCAAGCCCAGGAGATCACTCCCGGACCTCTCCTGGACCCCTGCTGGACCATCAGGGACGTTTGGCAGGTCTTGGGGGGGTCAGGAGGGTGGGGGGTTGTAGTAAATTAAGTTGGCAGGTCTTGGGGGAGTCAGGAAGGAGGGGGGGGTTTGTTAGATTTTTAGTTTTTTTTTTATATTCGCTCCATAAGACGCACATACATTTTCCCCCCACTTTTGGGGGAAAAAAAGTGCGTCTTATGGAGCGAAAAATACGGTACATGTAATTTAATGCAACAATTATTCAAGGTGGATTATAACAATATATAAAAAAGCTAAAAAGGCAATATATTCATGAAAACATTAAGATGTAGTTATCAACCTGTAATTCACTTTGAGCCTGACTCACAAAGCTAGGGGTTATCAACTCAGAGTTCAGAACACATCTAGCTAGTCAGTTTATCAGGATAAGCACAATGAATATGCATGAAAGAGATTTGCATTCAATGGGAGCAGTGCATGTAAATTTAGCTCATGCATATTCATTGTGGATATCCTTAAAACCTAACTGGCTAGGTATGTCCAGAGGACTGGGTTAAGAATCCCTGCACTAAGCTATTTTCCCATAGACCTATAGAAGCAGTTTTCAAAGGAATCAAAGTGCCTAACCATGGCGTTAGGAACCTAAATCCCTGGATGTGAAAACTGTCACAGGCAGAGCAGCCAATTATAGCTATGTAGGTTTACACTGCATGCACAAGGTCTTTTAAATCTTCACACCCTGGTACATTTTTCATATTCTTCTGTCTAAAAAATACAAATCAAAATGCATTAAAGTAGGAGTTTGTTTCACTGATCTACACTACATTTTACATTTTCATCGTGAAAGAACAATTAAAGAAATATTCTAAAAATAAGAAAGAATTAAAAACCCCAAAAGTCTTTATTGCATACATTCAGGCTCTTTGTCAAAGCAAACAAATTAACTTTGGTACAAAAAGGTTCAATTAGGTCTTACCTAATTGACAGGCCTATCCTGTAAAGTGCGGCCGCGTTTACCCTGCTCCTAAGCCGCTTTTTACTCCGTTTTCGGCCGCGTTAGCCCTTCCTGCGATCCCGAATCCCCTTTAACCTACTCCTACCGCGTCCTAAATTCCCCGGGCAACCCCTTCCGCCCGCGGCATGTATATTGCATGCAAACGAGCGAATTAGCTCGATATTGCATGCAAACGAGCGAATTAGCTATTCCCTAGCATCCCGTAACCCGCGCCCTGACTATCGCTATCTTTCCGCGCCGTTTTGTCGCGCGTTTAACCTGCAAACTTACCGCCTACCCTGACCCAGGCGGTAGAGGCATGGGTAAGGGTAGGTGGAAAGCTTTCCCCCAGCCCCCGCTCACCTGCCCCCGCCGCGATCATGGGTGCCGGTCTCCGTGGCAGCCCCAGTCCTCTCCCCTGCTCCCGAAGCCCAAAAAAAAAAAAAAAAAGCGAAAAAAACGTTGCAGCCCCCCTCCGATGTCCGGACTGGGGCTGCCACGGAGACTGCAACGGCAAAGCAAAAAAAAACCAAAAGCAAAAGTAAGTCGCTTCGCCGCTTCACTCTTCCCTCCTCCGGAGCAAGGCTGCTTTTCGCGCCCTGCTCCGGGAGGAGGGAAGAGTGAAGCGGCGAAGCGACTTACTTCTTGCTTTTGGTTTTTTTGCTTCGCCGCTGTCAGTGTCCCCCCTCCTCTCGGAGCGAGAGGAGGGGGGACACTGACAGCGGCGAAGCAACGGCGGAGACAGCGGCAAAGCAAAAAAAAACCAAAAGCAATTTTGGGTTTTTTTTGCTTCGCCGCTGTGTCCCCCCTCCTCTCGGAGCAGGGCGCGAAAAGCAGCCTTGCTCCGGGAGAAGGAGGGACACAGCGGCGAAGCAAAAAAAAAACCAAAAGCAATTTTGGTTTTTTTTTTTCAAAAGCGACAATTTTGTTTTTTTTCCCAAAAGCGACTTACTTTTGGGATCTGTCAAGATCCCAAAAGTAAGTCACTTTTGGACGCCTGCCAACTTACTTTTCTGAAGCCATCATCAGGAACACATGCGATCGTAGCTCCTCCCGACGAAGACAAAGATGGCCGCCTGCACGGGGGAAGCCTACAATTGGCCGCTCAAGACGTGACGACGCTTCACTCTTCCCTCCTCCCGGAGCAGGGCGCGAAAAGCAGCCTTGCTCCGGGAGGAGGGAAGAGTGAAGCGGCGAAGCAACTTACTTTTTGCTTTTGGTTTTTTTGCTTCCTGGTATCTGTCATTTCAAATGACATTTGAAATGACAGATACCAGCTGGCGTGAAGCCTTAGGCCCGCGCACCCAGGATACTGTATAGGCGCTCTATCCAGTAAAATGGGTTGCGCGGGACTAAGGCATTACGGACGCGGCTTACATTTGCATGTAATTAGGGTTCAGGATCGAGCGGTAGGTGAGCTGCACTGTGCGGGCGGTAACCGCGGGTGCCGTAGGCACTAACGCAGCTCTTCCTACCGCTCGGTACTGGATAGACCTGTATCTTTCCTTGAGTGCTGACAGAGCAGTCCCGACAAGTGTGTCTTGTCTGTTCCAGCAGCAGATGGAGGCAGAAGGCAAACAGTTTTGTCCTGACATCTCTTCCTATATAGGCTGGTGCAGCAGGGAAGACATCAGTAGTGTCTTGCCCAAGCTGAAGGGCAAGGTTCCACTAACTTAATATTCATATTATGCAAATTAAATAACCAAACAGATATAGAATAGGATCAGCAAAGGTTCTGCTCTTCTTTCTCCTGGAATGAATTTCCTTCTTCTAATATGCCCCCCCCCCTTTAATTATTTTCTCTCCCATCAATAAATGTGCATCTTTTTTGCTTCCCCCTCCCCCCCCCCACCCTGTCCAAACCCTATTGAGGTGGGTTCTAGACTGGTCTGTCAGGATTTAAGGAAAGACAATTAGCAGTTCAAACCTAACTGAACTTTCCTTATCACCCTGCCAGACGTCCAGACAAGTAGGATATACCTAAGCAGTACTTATCCCAGGTGGGAGGAACCTAGTGCTGCTTCTAGTACTCCTATAGCAAAGGCTGGCTCTTTTTTCTTGAAGATTCAGTCTGTAATGCTTTGTAAAAGAATGCAAGGACACCCACGTAGCTGCCTGCAAATATCTCCTGGGGTTACTAGTCTGTGCTCTGCCCAGGATGTTGGCTGAGCTCTTGTGGAGTGGGCGTTTAGTCCATCCAGTACCCTTTTGCCCTTTAATATATAGGCTGTCCTTATTGCTTCTTTACTCCATCTTGCAATTGATTCCTTTAAGCTCACTTTACCCTCAGAAAATAGCATAAACTGCTTGTCTGACTCTCAAAAGCCATTTGTGGCTTCCAGATATCTTAAAAGGGTTCACCTAACAATCTAGGAATCTGAGATTTGTCCTCTTTCCCTGGCATTCCTCTTGTGAAACCTGGTAATGTCATTACTTGAATCAAATGGAAATCTGATACCACTTTTGGTAAAAAGGATGGGACTGGCCTAATTGTAATTTTCTTACTTTAGAAAAGGAGAAAAGGGTCTCTACAGGATAGTGCATGCAACTAAAAATATTTCTAGTTTAACAGATTACTACCAAGAATACTGTCTTTAGGATTACATTTTTTTTATTGAGGCTTCCTTAAGAGATTCAAATAGTGCCCTTGCTAGTGCCGTCAGTACCATGTTCAGATCCCACAGTGGTTCGAGTGGACTTACTGGCAGCTTAATGTGGCTTATTCCCATGAGGAAGCAAGCTATCTCTGGGTGTGGTACTAATGGAGCCCCTTTAACTTGCCTCCTGTAGCTTGCTATGGCAGCTATTTGAACCTTCAGTGAGTTTACACGTTTACTGCTAAGCAATTATGAAAATCCATCCTGGAGATATTGTAGAATCAAAGGTATCTGTGCCTTCCTTGGCTGTACCCCTCTCCTCTTACACCACGACTCAAATAGTCTCCAGAATCTGGTATAGGCCAGAGAGGTAGAACCTTTCATGACACTCAGCAAGATTGCTAGCCCCTGAACCGAATAGCCTCGTCTGCTGAACGTCTCCCTTTCAAAAGCCAAGTCATAAGACAGAATCTTGTTGGGTCCTCCCTGGGCACTGGCTCCTAGTGCAGTAGACCTCTATCTTGAGTATGTATTACTTTAATGGCATCTGTAGTGTGCTTTTCAGTTAATTTTATACTATACGCATGAGAGTGGGAATGCTTGGGTTGTACAATGAGAATTTTGGATGTATATTTGTATTTTGTACCCTGATTTCTTGTAATGTTTAATTGCACACCTCCAATAAAAACTTCGAATTATTAAAAATAAATAAATGTGCAAGGCACTATATTGAGCTGCTTTTCAAGAAGGTGTTCCCAAAGGCTTGTTTGGGATGGTAAGAAAACTATGCATGTTCAATTTCATTTTCAATTATATGCAGGCAATTTCACCCTCAGAACCCCAAAAACAGAAACAGCAGAGGCAAAGTATACAGGTACTTTGAACCAACATACTTTTAGCCAATTTTCAAAGAGAAACTGTGCATGTACTCTTTACAAAAAGGCTTAAGTTACGCAGGAACAAAAGTACCAGCATACTTTGCCTCCATGTAGCTTTCTGAAAATTGCCCCTATAATGGGAGAAAGATTAGTGAATGAGGCACTGATAGATTTCTAAGCCTAAATTTGAACTAAGTTCTTTAAAAAAATTAAGTTCTTCATTGGGTTAGCTCTGTGTGCTGCAGCTTTGGGATCCAGAACTATGTGCTGTCCATTGGAGCTGGTCCAGCCTGTATGTGTAGTGAAAGTGGTGTGTATGTTCATGCTTGGGGAGGACAGAGAGTTATCACCATTGTGGCAGCTCTACTTGCCAACAAGCGATAGTAGGAGTGGGCCTCACAGAAAGCATTTTTCCAGTTCTTGAGACAGCAAAGGTCCCAGAGTCATCTGGCCATGCTGTCTGGGGAGCTGGGGCCAATGAAAATCAAAGATAGAGAATGGGGTAGAGTGGGAGAATTTTTGATTACAGTCACAAAGTATTATGACAACACTGGATATTACGCTCACCCCGGTGATATGTTCACCAAGTAATTCTGAATTGCTTTTAGTTTTAAGTTTATGCAGAAGAGTAGGGACTTTGCTGGTATGGAATTATCTTTGATCATCTTCCAGGTACCACAAAAGTTGCAATGATTGAAACTTCCCAGTACTCACCCATTTATATATTTTTATATCACTGTTATTCTTAGAATACCCTCTCCTTCCTACCACCCCATCAACACAAAGAAAAAAAACAGATTGCTCAGGGCAATGTGAACTGAACACAATTTACCTCCACTGACAGAGATATTAAAGATTTCTTCCGTAGACTTGAGAATTTCAGTCTCATCTTCATCCTCTGGCTTCTGTAAGGGAGGAATGTGCTGATAATTAGTGTTTGATTGCATATCTCAGCAGTCTGCATGATTCTATACTCCTGTGACTTACGATATTACTATTTTACACTATAACCAAATCACTCATCACTCGCTGCTAGTATTGAATATTCCTGCATGAAGCAAATATCAAGTCACTCTTAATCTTGCATTTAGTATCAGTGACGAAAGCCAACAGGAAAAACAAAAAAGTTAGGGCATCTAAAGATTCAAAGGTAAGGCTCAACTATAGATGGTAACAATCTAATGGTATTATGAGCAGCAGCATAAACAAGACACTCTGACAGCCTGAATGTGCCTGCTCTGTGCCCTCAGGCTCTTCACCTGCTTAGTTCACAGGTTAAAATCTTTCAGCACTCTTAATTGCAGCATGGTGAAAATGCAGTATCAAAATCAGCATGTGTTCTTTCTGTGGTTGATGTCCAGACGATTAATCATTACACAAGGACTATTCTATGGACTGATATACAAGAAAACATCCCAACATATATTCCATTTCCTCTGTGCAATAAAAAGTTTTAATTAGTAAATCGAGCAGCTAAGAGCTGGAAATTAGAGCAACTTACACACAGACTACCTGTCTCAATGTTTGTACACAGGCTAAAAGCATTTTGTTTACTTGGCTGTATTGCAGCTGTCAACTGTTTGTGACCAACTGCAATTGATCAAAGCCATACCACATAGGCCAAACTACACAGAAAAGTCTTCTCCATGAGTAGTAAAGTCAGTCAAACATTAAGCCTCTTCCAAGCTATTGAAGGATTGCACCTTGTAATGTGTTATTTAAGGAATCTGGTTGCCACTGTTCCCTCTAAGCTTTGCATGTGTATGCACACACAGGTCGTGAATCTCACGCAAACGGCAAACAGTTTGCACAAGAAATCCAGATATCATTTGCATTATATTTGCTTAGCCACTCTTGGCTCGTACCACACAAATTTGAATTTAGCTTATTAAAAAACTTCACAAAAGAAAATGTGTGCGCACGTAGCCTTTCAGAAATTAGATTGAACATTGCTGACTGCCACTCAAAATGTCAACAATGAAATAAGCCACCACTAAAAAAAAGTGCGCACACACATGAAATAGCATATAATACACTTCCTTCAAAGTGGATCTTCAATTCCATGGAATGTTCTGGTCAGCTACTACTGATTTAAAACAAAGAATTCAGTAAAAGGCCCTGTGCAGTCCAAAGTTCCTGGTTATTCTTCAGAATTCCTAATTACAGAAATGGCCATAAAAGATGTAAATGTGAGAGCATCTCTGGAGACTGCACAAGTTGAAATTAAGCTGTTATGGAATTCTGCATCTTATAAGGGTACTGGTATTAGTAGTAAAGCATGGGTAGATTATAAGTGGAAGGTATACAGTCATGCAGACAAAGATTAAGGTGGTTTCTCTCTCTCTGCACCATAGACCAATCCAGCAACTATAGGATGCCTTATTTCTCTCTCAACGCAGTCTTTTGAAGTAACATAGAACACTGAGCTAAATCACAACAGAACTGGACACTGATTGGTTTTGTATCTGTAAACAGCGTCTTGTTACGCAGGGTGCAAAGTGCCCTCTCTCTCATCTTTGCAGAAAGCATGCCTGTCTGAAATGGAGATGTCAGTGTGTATTACCACAAATGGAAACTGACTTGCAATAGAGGAAATTGTAAAGGAAAAAACAGATCATCATCATCATTGTTTATTTATTACATGCTCTTCCAACAAGTGAGCTCAAAGCATGTTTCCATCAAACAAAAAAACACAAGCTTAACAGAACTCAGGGAGTGCCCAGAAAGACCCTGCCATGAGGTCATAAGCAAGAAATCCCAGGGTCTGCAGGTATAAAGGCATAATCGCATGGCAACATGAACTTTTATGCCCTGGTCATGGGCATTTACCTCTTACCAATCCAGAGCTCCCATAGATGCCTGTCTTAGTTATTGTCAACAACGATACCAGCCAGAAGAAAACAGATACCTGCCACCTCCATGCCAGATGAGCAAAGAACTAGCAAAGCACCATCCCAAATATGGTCATGCATTACAGGTGCACACTTACATTGTAAGTGTCAGTGAAAGACAATATCCTCACACTGAAAGCAAATGGCAAAGTGGAAGAAGATCTAGCAAACCAGCACATACCAATGAGGCTTTCCTGATCTCAGGGTATTGGCTCACAGAGAGAGTCACTGACTGGGTAAAATAAGTCCTTACCTTATTGGGTAGTTAGTTACAGCAGGCTACTCCACAGTATTTACTGCAACAAGGTATGTGCATATTAAACAAACATTCTCAGAATTCTTCTGTCTATAATTCCAAGTACACTTCCTATAACATTATCAGAAGTACTGGGCTTTCTTTTTCCCCAAAATTCACAACTGTCTTGTTTGAAGTAAGATCACTCTAGCTTCAAAGAGCCAGAGACCAATTACTTGAACAAAAGGAAATCAAGAGACAGAGTGGCAGAGCATCATTTTGGAGTTACATGAGCTAATGTATTAAGTCTTTTCAACCCAGATTACTTTATCATGTGGATTACACAACCCTAATTTTAAATGTGGTGCAATAGGAGAATTCTGAAGATTAGCTGTAAAGGCTTCATTTAAAATGATCAGGTGCATTAGATATTGGGAAATGAAAGATCCCTGACAAGATCTGATCAAAAGGAAAATTATATTTGCTGGTCATATATTCAGAGGTTTTGGGGGCAAACTAGCTATTTTAGAACTGAAGAGCATGACAGAGCAAAAGAGATGGAGGAAAGCAGAGAACAGTGCAAGGAAATGCTAACTCACATTGAGCTACCAATGAAGAGTCATAAGCTTAATCTAAATAAAGAAAGAAAAGATGACAAAAAATGGTCAAGATCTGGAAACATGGGTAAAGAAAGAGAGGAAAACGTAGCATAGACACATCTGGTACACCATTAACTGCCAAAGCTTCATGTTGAAAATGACACTTGATAATGAAGCAACAATTGCACAAGAGGGAAATGTGTTATTTAATAAGGTGACCAAGTAGTGAAGAGGGGGCAGATCAGTTGACTTCAGTAAGGTTTTGTTTTTAAAATGTTTTGAGTTGTATTCCTCAAACAAATAGCTTTGACACAGCTAGTGTAAAAAGAAAACTACTGTTCCATCACAGTTCAGTAATGTTTTTGATAATTAAAACCAAAAAAAAGAGAGAAGACTGGCAAACTAATTAGGGAAGAAAGTGGTCAGCCTAGTGAGAAAATGGTTGAGAGCAACAAAGCATGATGATCAATGGAGTCCATTCTGGTGACCAGCAGGGTACATCCTAGCACTGAGCCCCGTCTGGTTCTTCTTAATATCTTTATTAGTGACATTGTTGATGGACAAAGAAAAATATTCCTGATTACACATGGCACAAAAATCTAAAAACAAGCAGACCTAACAGGAGAGGTGGAAAAAATGAAAGGGGACTTCAAAAATCTTGAAGAGTCAAGGGTTTGGAGCCTGGACATCGATGTAAAAAAATAAAATAAAATGTAAAATTGTGCTTCTAGGGCACAAAAATTAATTAGGATGGCAAGAACTGGAAATTGTCACATGGAAAAGGGATTAAGATCTGACGTTTTCCCGATTACTGTAAAGAAACAGCAGGGAAAACTAACAGCATGTTCACCAGAGTAAACATAAGGTAACCGTGCCCTTATGTAAGTCACTAGTGAGACCCTCACTTCAAATCCTATGTTCAATTCTAGAGGTCATGCCTTTGTAGAGACGATAGATGAATGCAGATCAGAGAAGGGCTATCAAGCCTGTACAGAGCCTGCAGAACCATTCCTTCACAGACAAACTTAAGGAACTCAAAATGTACTTGCTGGAAGACAGTAGAGATCAGGGGATATGAGAGAAACATTCAAATATTTAGTTGACTTTAATAAAGTACAAAGAGGCATGCTCCATAAGAAAAAAAAATAAGAAATTCAAGGACAAAAGGTTTATGATATGAAGCTGAAGGTAGAAAGGCTCACAGGAAATGAGAACTTTTATTTTTTATTGTTTTTTATTAAGAAGTTGATAGATATCTACAATAGGAAGAAGTACTGACAAAAATGTAAGACTGCTTAGGATAGACAAAGGGCAAAGGGCAGAGGTAAGAGAGCAGGAGGGTAAAAATATGTGAAGACCTGGGTTTTGGGCTAGGTATAAGAACTTATATGTTCACCTACCCGAAACAGGAGAGAGTCAAAAACAAGAAATGAAAAGGCTGATCTGCACAAAGCTCCCAAGTGGAAAAGGTAAGAAGGTCAATACATGGTGATTGCAACTTGCCACTGGCAAGGCTTTGGTACTTTCCGTATTACAATCTCCCTTTGGTATACATGTTTCTATTTAATGTTCCTTTTTCAGGTTCCAGGTTTTTCTGTATAATAACTAAGGCAGCCATTCTTGTATGCAAAGAATTGTACAAACTGGATTTTTCTAACTTTTGTTATCAATGGAAAAATGCTTAGAGGTTGATATTCAAAAGATATATGCAAGCTAAAAAAAAAAGGCCTTTACCTGCATAAAATCTTCCCCTTAAGAAATAGCCACCCTTTGTCTGAGTAACTTTGCACTGACAAAAAAGGGGCAGGGCTGGAAGCCTGGTGAAGGCAGGCTACTAGTTTAGTATAGCACCATATGGTGTGCTTTGTGCCTACATTTATGCGAACAAGTCAGTCTACACAAATATCAAACCTAAAATTATTTGGATAACTTTTCCCAGATAACTTTAACCGGATATTTAACGCACACTTAACTAAGTTCTGTTGAATACGCAGATAAAATGATATGGATAGTTTACCCACTTGCTAGCTTACTTAGCTGTAAGATTCAATCGATTGTTCCCAGCATTGCAAGCTTCACAACCAGATAACTGCTGAATAGTATAATCACATGTTTAGAATCAAAGGCCAAAGCATCTAATAAAATGCAAGGGCAGTTATCACATTAATGCCTGCTATCAGATGGCCTACTGCTTTTAAAAATATATCACTTCTAAAAATGTCAGAAAACACAATTTGAAACTATTTTCATTTTTCAACTGCTTTTTCAATTGTAAGCTTTCCTGTCAGGTAATATTGACTATTGGCTAGCATAAACTTTCCAGATTCTTTCCAGATTTACATCATCCAGGGCAATAGTTATGGAAAACATAACAGGACAAATAGCCACACATCTGGGTGATGTCATCTGATAGTGTCAAGTTGAGTATTGCCTGCTCACAGCTTAGAAGTTACTAGAACCTCTCCTGAGCATGCATGCTTGTGTTGGTGCCCTTGCCGCCATGCACTACTTTTCGGTTTATCTGCTAGATGAGATAGTTTACCGAGGAGGAGGGAGGGCATGTGTCCTGCTGTCCACAGAGAACATCTGTTACAGATAAGCAACTTAGTTTTCTCCATGGCCAAGCTGGACAATACAACCACAATCTGGGGATTCCTTAGCTGAGGGTTGTGCATGATCAAGTCCTCCATTTATCTGATGTCACAAACTTTTTTTTTATTGCAGTAGATGGATCGTGGACCATGTGCTGCTTTGCATATTTCTTGAATGGATGTGTTATTCACGAATACTGAAGATGAAGCCACTGCATGCATTTGATGTGCCTGTATTTCTTTTGGAATGCTGAAATATTGGAGTTGATAACACAGATATGCATTCTTTTCACCGTCTTGAGAGTGTCTGCTTTTGAACCGATCTGTCTTGCCGATTTATATCATAAGAGGTAACTAGCTGTGATGCCCTTCTGAATGAATTTGTTCTTTCCAAATAAATCAGAAGGGCTATTCTGCAGTCCAACGTGTGTAGAATTGATTCTTCAGAGCTTGAATAAGGTTCTGAGAAGAAAGCTGGCAAAACAATATTTTGATTAATATGAAACTCTGATACTACTTTTGGTAAAAATTTTGGATGTGTCCAATATTAACTTATCTTGAAAAATCTGAGTATATGGAGAGTACATGACTAAAGTTTTTTATTCACTAACCCGTCTTGCTGACGTGATCACAATTAAGAACAGCACTTTCCAGGAAAGATATTTTATATGAGCTGTTTGCAACAGTTCAAACGGCTGTTTCTTCATTTGTTCAAGGACTACATTCAAATCCTACTCAGGAGGTGGCTTTTGCAACAGCAGTTTAAGGTTAAATAATAGAATGCATTCTGTGAAATCAATTTTCTGTCCATAGAGACGCGGTAAGCAGATACTGCACATAGGAGAAGACATACAGATGAGGAATTTAAATTTGAATTGGATAAAGAATGTCCCCAATGGAATAACTAAAAGGGTCTTTATTATCTCTGCTGAAGGTGTACACACTTTCTAAATCATTACAAATTCAGGGTAAAAACCTACTGGAGAGTCCATCAGTCAAACAGTATTGGCTTTATGAAACAAGGGAACAGTCTTCGTGGTGGTCAGACCTGACTTATAGAACGATTTGCCAGAATAAAATAGAGCAGAAACCTGTATGAAGTCTTTTATGAAAAAGGTTAAGGCATTTTATTTTAAGCAAGCATTCTAAGGCATGTAAGATGAATCTAGATCAGTTTTATTTGCAGTATTTTATAACTGTTTTGGTTTATATTTATTATTGTAGATGGTATGATTAGAATGTTTATGTTTTAATGTAGTTTTATCTTTATTTTTTTAATTATGTGTAATTATCAAGTTTTTATAGTTTAACTTTTTATGTTTAATTTAATAATGTGTGCTGTTATGGATTTATAAGAACATGCCATACTGGGTCAGACCAAGGGTCCATCAAGCCCAGCATCCTGTTTCCAACAGTGGCCAATCCAGATCATAAGAACCTGGCAAGTACCCAAAAACTAAGTCTATTCCATGTTACCGTTGCTCGTAATAGCGGTGGTTATTATTTAAGTCAACTTAATTAATAGCAGGTAATGGACTTCTCCTCCAAGAACTTATCCAATCCTTTTTTAAACTAACTGCACCAATCCTTTTTTAAACTAACTGCACTAATCACATCTTCTGACAACAAATTCCAGGGTTTAATTGTGCATTGAGTGAAAAAGAACTTTCTCCGATTAGTTTTAAATGCACCACATGCTAACTTCATGGAGTGCCCCCTAGTTTTTCTATTATCCGAAAGAGTAAAAAACCGATTCACATCTACTTGTTCTAGACCTCTCATGATTTTAAACACCTCTATCATATCCCCCCTCAGCCGTCTCTTCTCCAAGCTGAAAAGTCCTAACTTCTTTAGTCTTTCCTCATAGGCGAGTTGTTCCATTCCCTTTATCATTTTGGTCACCCTTCTCTGTACCTTCTCCATCGCAATTATATCTTTTTTGAGATGCGGCGACCAGAATTGTACACAGTATTAAAGGTGCGGTCTCACCATGGAGAGATACAGAGGCATTATGACATTTTCCGTTTTATTCACCATTCCCTTTCTAATAATTCTCAACATTCTGTTTGCTTTTTTGACTGCCGCAGCACACTGAACCGACGATTTCAATGTGTTATCCACTATGACGCCTAGATCTCTTTCTTAGATAGTAGCACCTAATATGGAACCTAACATTGTGTAATTATAGCATGGGTTATTTTTCCCTATATGCATCACCTTGCACTTGTCCACATTAAATTTCATCTGCCATTTAGATGCCCAATTTTCCAGCCTCACAAGGTCTTCCTGCAATTTATCATAATCTGCTTGTGATTTAACTACTCTGAACAATTTTGTATCATCTGCAAATTTGATTACCACAATTGTCGTATTTCTTTCCAGATCATTTATAAATATATTGAAAAGTAAGGGTCCCAATACAGATCCCTGAAGCACTCCACTGCCCACACCCTTCCACTGAGAAAATTGTCCATTTAATCCTGCTCTCTGTTTCCTGTCTTTTAGCCAGTTTGTAATCCACGAAAGGACATCGCCACCTATCCCATGACTTTTTATCGTTCCTAGAAGCCTCTCATGAGGAACTTTGTCAAATGCCCTCTGAAAATCCAAGTACACTACATCTACAGGTTCACCTTTATCCACGTTTATTAACTCCTTCAAAAAAGTGAAGCAGATTTGTGAGGCAAGACTTGCCCTGGGGTAAAGCCATGCTGACTTTGTTCCATTAAACCATGTCTTTCTGTATGTTGTGTTGTGTGATGTTGATGTTTAGAATACTTTCCACTATTTTTCCAGGCACTGAAGTCAGGCTAACCGGTCTGTAGTTTCCCGGATCACCCCTGGAGCCCTTTTTAAATATGGGGGTTACATTAGCTATCCTCCAGTCTTCAGGTACAATGGATGATTTTAATGACAGGTTACAAATTTTTACTAATAGGTCTGAAATTTCATTTTTTAGTTCCTTCAGAACTCTGGGGTGTATACCATCCGGTCCAAGTGATTTACTACTCTTAAATTTGTCAATCAGGTCTACCACATCTTCTAGGTTCACCGTGATTTGGTTCAGTCCATCTGAATCATTACCCATGAAAACTTCTCCAGTAGGGTACCTCCCCAACATCCTCTTCAGTAAACACCGAAGAAAAGAAATCATTTGTTTCGTTTTAGATGTTCAATGTATTAGACTAAGGAATTATATTTCCTGCTTATTCAGTTTCACTGTAAACCGGCCTGATTTGCATTGTATGCAAGAATGTCGGTATATAAAAATTAAAAATAAATAAATAAATAAATGTAATCTTTCCGCGATGGCCTTATCTTCTCTAAGTACCCCTTTAATTCCTCGATCATCTAACGGTCCAACTGACTCCCTCACAGGCTTTCTGCTTCGGATATATTTTTAAAAGTTTTTACTGTGAGTTTTTGCCTCTACGGCCAACTTCTTTTCAAATTCTCTTAGCCTGTCTTACATTTAACTTGCCAACGTTTATGCATTATCCTGTTTTCTTCTGTTGGATCCTTCTTCCAATTTTTGAATGAAGATCTTTTGGCTAAAATAGCTTCTTTTTCCTCCCCTTTTAACCATGACGGTAATCGTTTTGCCTTCTTTCCACCTTTCTTAATGTGTAGAATACATCTGGATTGTGCTTCTAGGATGGTTGTCTTTTTTTTTTTTTAACAATGAACACGCCTCTTGCACACTTTTTACTTTTGTAGCTGCTCCTTTCAGTTTTTTTCTAACTATTTTTCTCATTTTATCAAAGTTTCCCTTTTGAAAGTTTAGCACAAGAGCCTTGGATTTGCTTACTGTCCCCCTTCCAGTCATTAAATCAAATTTGATCATATTATGATCACTATTGCCAAGCGGCCCCACCACCGTTACCTCTCTCACCAAATCCTGTAGATATTATGAATGGATTTTGTACATCGCCTAGGAAGTCTCAAAAGGCGAGATATAAATCCTATAAATTTATACATTTTTTATATTCTGCACATTCCTATCAGTGGTTCAAAGCGGATTACAATAAATACTCATAAAAGAGAATAAAACAAATAAATTGTTAAAACCTCTTCAATTTAAAATTGTAGGACTTAATTGCAGACAGTCTGAAGATCACATAATGCTGTGGTAGGAGCAGGAAGCACTTCAGCACTACTTCCAGAGCCTATGTACCATCCATCCCAATAAGGGATTATCTTAGCAAAATTACTCAGCTGTACTCAGGTCCGCTGGCTTGAATCAGTAGTCTGACATCCGAGGGACATATCTGCAGTTCCAATGACCATAAACTGATGCAGAAGAAAAAAAGAGAAGACGAAGCCCACCAAAATAAAGATGGTGGAACGGGAGGGCAAACAGAAAATGGCTGAGCTGACACGATGATGCGCTAGAGGAAGCTGTTGCTGAGGTGGTGGTAAAAGTGCTTTATTCAAAGTTTGAGCAAATATTTACTAAATGTAATGCCATGACATCCTCCAAGGAAGCTTTTAACAGACGAGCGACAGAGGTGGAGCATGTAGTATGGCAGCGGATTTCGGCGCACTTCAGGCCAAAGTGGCACGCATGGATGACAAGCTTGAAGACATGGAAAATAGGTTGTGTCACAACAACTTAAGGTTGGTAGGAATCCCTAAATCTGTGGCAGACACTGAGCTCAAAGGACTCCTGGAAACATAGCTAATCATGCATGGTTGTCAGGTTCACTTCATTCTTCAATGCCCTGCCAAACTGAAAGTCACATACGTGGGGAAAACTACAATTTATGCCACACTGGAGGAAGCCAAAGCCTTATTGGACATCATAGGTCCCATGGAACATGGCAGCTCACTTCGGGTTGAGTAATTCTGCCTGTTTTTTTTCTGTGGGTAACCGATGGGACTTGAGATGTCTATAGCATCTTTGTGTAAGAGGTGAACACCAGCTGCAGATAAGAGATTAGCAGCTCTTGGACTTTTTTTTTTTAAATATTTGCTTCTCTTCAGCTGACATCATCAAAAAAGCAGTGGCTTCTGGAGATGACCATGTAAGTAGCAGCTTTAAATGCCGGCTCTGAGTGTATTCTTGCTTGCTGGAACAAGAAACGTGGTGGGGTGGCTGAAGGATGGACTCAGTGGGGAGATATGGCCCAGTCTTGATAGGATCATTATTAGGGTTTACTATGTTACTTTATAATACATGGACCCTTACTTTATCTTTGTCATTCTTTTTTGCAGCAATCTGAAGCTGGGGCAGACAAACCTTTTTTGAACCCAGCTAGAACTAACTGCACTAACCATATCCTCTGGCAACAAATTCTAGAGCTTAATTGTGCAGAGTGAAAAAGAATTTTCTCCAATTAGTCTTAAATGTGCTACTTGCTAACTTCATGACATGCCCCCTAGTCCTTCTATTATTCGAAAGTGTAAATAACCAAGTCACATCTACTTGTTCAAGACCTCTATCATATCCCCCCTCAGCCGTCTCTCCTCCAAGCTGAACAGCCCTATCCTCTTCAGCCTTTCCTCACAGGGGAGTTGTTCCAACCCCTTTATTATTTTGGTTGCCCTTCTCTGTATCTTCTTTTTTGAGATGTGGCGACCAGAATTGTACACAGTATTCAAGGTGTGGTCTCACCTTGGAGCGATACAGAGGCATTATGACATTTTCCATTTTATTAACCATTCTCTTCCTGATAATTCCTAACATTGTTTGCTTTTTTAATTGCTGCAGCACACTGAGCCGACGATTTCAAAGTATTATCCACTATGATGCCTAGACCTTTTTCCTGGGTGGTAGCTCCTAATATGGACTCTAACATCGTGTAACTACAGCAAGGGTTATTTTTCCCTATATGGAACACCTTGCACTTGTCCACATTAAATTTCACCTACCATTTGGATGCCCAATCTTCCAGTCTCACAAGGTCCTCCTGTAATGTATCACAATCCATTTGTGATTTAACTACTCTGAATAATTTTGTATCATCCACAAATTTGATAACCTCACTCGTCTTATTCCTTTCCAGATCATTTATAAATATATTGAAAAGCACAGGTCCAAGTATAGATCCCTGAGGCACTCCACTGTCTACCCTTTTCCACTGAGAAAATTGACCATTTAATCCTACTCTGTTTCCTGTCTTTTAACTGTTGTTGTTTTGGTGGATCCTTGGGTGCTGTGGAGATGACCACACCCACGGGGAGGAGCCCCGTGAGAAACCACAGCACTGGGCTAAACTCGTACTACACAAGACACAAATTAGTTCTTTATTAGACAGCTTGAAGAGAGCCACCAGAGGTGGCAGTAGTGAGGCAGGCAGTAGTTGCAGTCTCAGGGACCTTGGCAGAGGGAGCCCTTCTCTCCTTGATGACGTCAGGAGGTTCCTCAGCAGGTCTCCCAACGAGGAGATACTGTGGATGAGATAGACAAAGTTAGAGTACTCACTAGGTGTTTGCTGTTGGTATGCGATTCCACCAGGTATGTTGTAGAAGGTACAGGCACCGAGGCAGGGAGAGCAGGCCCTCTAGGACTGAGTACCTGTTCCCTGTAAGGCACCTGAAATAAAGCAGAGGGGCCCCGAGGAGCAGGTACCCAGGTTAGCAGTTACCCCAAAGGTCATGTACATCCTTGAGGGCCGCCCCCCCCCTCCACTGGAATGGTGGTGCGCTTCACAATTGCGCTCACTATGGCGTCTACCTTGGGGCACGCCAGCAGCTCCTTGGTTGCCGGGTCCAGGGGGTACATGCCCGACAAGGCCTGACCCCCTCTGAACGAGGCCTCCGGCGCATTCCACTCCAGATCGATTAGCTGTTGTGCTGCTTGCAGGAGGGGAAAATGATGGGCCGTTTGACGAAGGCCCTCTAGCAGGGGGTTCATTCTAGGTTCCCCTGGGGCGCTTTGGCCTGGGATAGCAAACTCCGACAGGCATTGAGAAACCAGGTCCGGGAGATCCTCCTTGGAAAAGAAGCGTCGCATGGTTCGATAAGGTTCTATCCCCGAGGGAAGTTCCCCCTCCTCGGGGAGCTCGCTTCTGTCCTCAGAGAAATCTGGATCCCCATAAGTGGGACTCTCGGGTGGCGGGTGCCCGTGCCGAGATCGAGAAGGACCCGGGGCAGGGTCATCTGCTGCATATGGGTCTGGACGGGAATCAGACTGCATCTGAACAAAGGTGTGAATCCCCTTGAATAATTCCACCCAGGAGAGGGAAGCAGGTTCTAGCCTTAGGGGCACCAGGTCCCTCGGGTTCCCCAGCTGCTCAGTTCGGCCTGCTAGATCCGGGGTGTTCCCTGAGGAACTGTCTGTTAACCTGGCCTGAGACCGGCCCTGGCCCGGAGCTCCCAGAGCCTCTTCACATTGGGCGCATAAGGAGTCTGCTTCCTTGCTCTGTGTGGCTCTGAGGTGGCATGCTGAGCAGAGGCCTAGAGCTTTTATGCCTGAGTCCGGAGGTGCCGCCTCTGAGGACACATGGGTTCTCTTACGCTCCATCGCGTCTGTTAACTCTATGCGCCGGTGCTACGCGCTGTGCAGCATGCGCGAGGCTTGAGTATATGCGCCTATGAATGTGCGCCTAACAAGGTGCGCCTAACAACCTAACAAGGTGCGCCTGACAATGTGCGCCTGACAAACAATGTGCGCCTGACAAACAATGTGCGCCTGACAAACAATGGGCGCTTAACAATGTGCGCTCTTAATGATGTACGTCTATCACTGTGCGCCTACGAAGGAGCGCCTATCAGTGTGCGGCTTACCACTGTACGCTTAGCAATGTGCACCTATCAGTGCGCGCTCAATACTTCGGGCGCCTATCATACTCGCCTGTTACCTGAACAAGGCAGACAAAATGGCGACCTCCTCGGCGGGCCTCCCATAGGCAGACGCCGCCAATCCTCGCTCTTCGGAGACCAGCAAAAGGTAAAAGATGTACGCCTTACCTGATCTTCGGCGCTTCCCAGCTGCAACCTGGGCGGTCTCCGGCTGCGGGGGGAGAGGGTGATTACCATCACCGCCGCGCTCGAGGAAGTGCACCCGCTGCCTCTAGGCCTCGCCCGAACTCGTCTCGCTCGGGGGCGAACGGATCGGGACCGAGGCGCCTCTCAGCCACGCCCGAGCCCTTCTCACTTGGGGGCTAGATCCCTGCCACGATTCGGCCACCGGACCGAGGCTCTTACCTCCGAGGGACCACGGAAATCACCTCGGGAAATTCAACTGGGGGAGGGACCCTCGGGTATCACCGCAGGAGTGCAGGGCTCGTCTTCAGGTAGGATTCTTCTAAGAATTTAGTCGTTAGAATTTGGAAACACGCTCAGCGAGCGTGAGGTAGCTCCAAACTGCTTTGGAGACGGAAATTACTGAATTGCTTCACTTCCTGTGGGGGTATATGTACCCGTGCTGACGTCAGATCCGTCTCCAACTGCTAGCACGAGCATACTATACCCATTTGGTTCTGAGTCCATCTGGCTACACACTAGGAAATTATTGGATATTCTATCCCCTTGTGAGGCTCACTTAAGCAGGGAAATATGAAAGGGCTTTCTTATTGCTGGTCCTATATAAATGGAAACTATGCCACCTCAGGTTTGAAATATCAAGGAAAATAAGACATTCAAGAAGGCATTTAAGACATTCTTTTTCAAGGATGCCTTTGAAAGAGCAGATTAATTTGATTAACACATGAGAGCTGTTCTATCAGGAATGTAACATCTGCTGCAGTATTAGCCTTTTGTTTTCTTGTATATGTATTGTTTTAAATTTCTATGTATGCTATTTTGTACCCCGTCCCAAATTTTGGAGGGTCGGGCAAGAAATGCTTCAAATAAATAAATAAATGTGAATGGTTTTCTTTATTTTAGCATGAAATATAAACCTTCTTTAAACTGCAGCTATAGTGTACAGGATTTATTCCTGCTATTTTGTGAACAGTGACATCAGAAAGGGCTGTTAATTATCATGAATGCTATGGGGAAAAGGACCTCTATCTCCACTGACCTCACTCAAGATTTAGATAAGGGGAAGGGGCTCACAAATCCTGTCTTTCCAGAAATCCCAATAGGTCTAGTTTTAAAGACAACCAAAATATACAAATTAACCTAGCTCCTATATCAAAATGTATTCAAATCAACCTTGTCAATATTTACTATGCATAGTTTGAAAAGGAAACCTATTTGGAAGTCAAGGAGCAGATTTGGGAGCTGCTGATTTAGATGACAAAAAATGGCAACTATCCAAGGACCTGTACATAAAGCAGAGCACAAACTTAGATTTGACCTCCCCTTTCACTGGCATTACATATAAACAGGACAAAGTGATCATGGCCATTACATGACTATAAAAGAGTTAAAGCTACAGACCTATTACAAGCAGCAGGATGAGCTTTCATTTGTGAAACAGTGCATTTCTGCATTTAAAATTATGCTACTTGAAAAAGCATGCATAATACATAATACTTTTCGCCTCCTCTCTCGGCCCAGCACTCACCTCGCCTTCTGCCGGGGCTCACGCCGTCCCCCGGGGACAGGAGCCCGCTCATCACCCCCTGGTGAGCCGTGCAGACACGAGCGGCAAGAAGAAATTTTGGAAACCGGAGGAGGAGAGACACTAAGAAGAAAATCCCCAGCGCTGCTCGCCGCGTGAGTACAAGCCACGCCCCCGACAGGCACTAGGCCAATCGGAAGCCGGCTGGAGCCCCTTTAAACCCGCGAGGCGCCCAAAGGGGCGCGACCTAAGGGGCCTGCCCCTTAGTGCGCCCCTTGGTGAGCCACAGGTCCGAGGTTCGCTCCCAGAGGCAATCAGACGCGCCCCTGCCCTGCCTTCAGAGCCACTTTTGCCTCTTTCCTAAAGATCTCTTCTGACCATCCTCCAGCACTCACCCAACCTTCATTCAGCATCCATACATCCAGTCCCCAGCACCCATCCCCAGCACTCATCTCCAGGCTCCAGCACCCATCTGCAGCACCCAACTCCAGGCTCCAGCACCCATCTCCAGCATTCAACTCCAGGCTCCAGCACTCAACTCCAGCATTCAACTCCAGGCTCCAGCACCCAACTCCAGCACCCAACTCCAGGCTCCAGCACCTATCTCCAGCATTCAACTCCAGCACCCATCTCCAGCATTCATCTCCAGGCTCCAGCATTCTTCTAATCCCTCTTCCAGCACCCATCCATCCAGTATCCAGTACTCCTCTAACCTCATCCAGCACTCATCCATATAATCTCCAGCATTCAAGCAACCAACCAGGAGAGTGCTCCAGAGCCCTTCAATCTCAAGCGACCGCTAAACGCCACACACCGGGCCAGCTCTTCCCTAACCCGACCACTCTCAAATTTTCTCTCCTTCAAGCACTCACTACATCCTACTTCACTGCTATTTAACTTTAACCACTATGTTCGGCTCTACGCTCTACTGAACCTATCAGCCAGCCTACCTCTTTCAGGCACAGCAAGCCAAAATGCAACCAATCTCAACTATTCCTATCCTCCAACGCCATACTCCCACAACAGGAACTCCCTCCAGACAAGCCTGTCATCGCTCATTAATAACCCTGACGCCCATCCTGATTGCTCCAATCACGCAACTTCTAGGCATTACTCTTTTCACCCTCTTTTCAATGCGCAATCCCTTAACAAAAAATCTCAGATACTCAATGATTACCTGGTAGACGTCAAGCCAGACATATGCGCTATAACTGAAACATGGCTGAAACCCACAGACACCGCAATAATAAATCAATTACCAACACAGTCCTACAACATCTTCTCCCTCCCCAGACTAAAAAAAAAGAGGCAGTGGCATCCTATTAGCAACAAAAAAAGGCCTCGGATTCTCTCAATGCTCAGTCACTTCTGACCCTAAACTGGAATTGAGTTCTTCACATCAGACCACAACCCTCCTTCCAATACAGAAGAACATGCCCGTCGGAAGACCTTAGCAATCAACTCACCTCACAACTCTCCAACATAGATCTCACCAACCCTAACTCAGCTCTTCAATCCTGGAACAAAATTACTGAATCCATAGCAAACAATTTATGCCCCCTTGTAACCAAAAAGCCCAACACCAATGCGCTCAAAAGACACCCCTGGTTCACCAATGAACTCAGAAAACAAAAACAAAGCCTAAGACAGAAGGAGAGCAAATGGCGTAAAGCTCCTTCAACTAGCACACTCTCCGCCTACAAAATGGCACTTCACCAGTACAAGACATCAACCGAGAAATCCAAAAGGGACTTCTACGCACACAAGATTCACGACCTCACCTTCGACGCCAAAGCGCTCTTTGCTTTCGTCTCCAACCTAACCCAAATCAACGCACCAACTATCGCTATTGATCAAGCTCAATCAAAAGCTGAAGAACTGGCGCTGTTCTTCCACAACAAGATCATCATTCTCTTATCCCAACTGCACCCCCCAGTACTTGAGTTCACTCCAACTAACAAACAACAAATCCATATTTATGGATGCGTTCGATCTAATCTCAGCCAAAGAGATCCAGTCACTCTTACAGAAAATGAAGCCCTCCTCTCATCCCACAGACTACATCCCTACCAAACTTCTCCTGACAATCCCGGAATCCATCTCTCAAACGCTGGCAGATATCATAAACTGCTCTTTATCTCAAGGCCTATACCCAGATGATCTCAAACTGGCTTCCCTCAAACCACTTCTAAAGAAACTAAACTCAGACCCCAACGACCCGAACAACTACCGACCGATCGCCAACCTACCACTTATAGCTAAAATCATGGAAAAACTAGTTAACATGCAAATCACAGACTACATCGAAGACAACAACATCCTCTTCCCCTCCCAATACGGGTTTCGCAAAAATTCCAGCACAGAATCTCTCCTCGTATCACTGACAGACCACCTTATTTTGGGTCTAGACAAAGGACAATCTTTCCTTCTGATTCTATTAGACCTTTCGGCAGCTTTCGATACCGTTAATCATGCCATCCTCATAAACCAACTCTCAACTATTGGAATAGTAGGCACAGCCCTAGCCTGGTTCAAAACTTTCCTCAACAATAGAGGCTACAAAGTTAAAATTCACAACAAAGAATCTTCCCGACATGACGCTCCTGTAGGAGTCCCACAGGGATCCTCCTTATCACCCACCTTGTTTAATATTTACCTTCTTCCGCTGTGCCAGCTTCTAACTGACTTAAAAGTCAAACACTTTGTCTATGCGGACGATGTCCAGATAGTGATCCCTCTTAAAGATACACTTGGCAAAACTCTAGAACATTGGGAATCCTGCCTCGTAAAAATTAATGACCTGCTCGCCAGCCTAAACCTGGTACTTACCACCACCAAAACAGAACTCATGCTAATCTCTCCAGAAATGAACCACAATGACAACACCCCTCCAATCAACTCACTCTCCTCCAAAGTCAGAGACCTAGGAGTTTTAATTGACAACAAGATGAACATGAAAGCATTTGTCAACCGTACCACCAAGGACTGCTTCCACAAACTCCAAGTGCTGAAAAGGATAAAACCGCTTTTCCATTTCCATGACTTTAGAACAATTTTTCAAGCAATTATTTTTGCTAAATTAGATTACTGTAACGCTATCCTACTAGGTCTCCTTTCGTCGTATACTAAACCGCTACAGATGGTCCAAAATGCAGCGACAAGAATCCTTACCAACACCAGAAGAGGAGACCACATCTCCCCCATACTAAAAAACCTTCATTGGCTCCCCATCCATTTCAGAATTATATATAAGTCCATCACCATCTTATACAAAACCATCCACCACCTTACATCACTCGACCTTCAACACCCTCTCATTCAACACAACTCCAAAAGACCGACCAGAGAAGCATACAGAGAAACCCTCCAGGTACCCAATACGAAATTCACATGGCATAAAACCCTGAGAGAACGGGCCTTTTCGACAGCTGGACCTTCTCTCTGGAACTCCATTCCCACGAATCTTCGCCATGAACTTTGCCTCCTTACATTCCGAAAAAGACTTAAAACCTGGCTATTTAAACAAGCCTTCCCAGAACAATCTTAAATCTCATCCCTTCTACTCTAAGAGTGTTCCACTCCGGCACTGTAAATAATTAACTATGATGTTAATCCTACTCATGTCTTTCTCTCTCTTCTCCTAGTTCTATTACCCTTGTTCATTGTAATTTCATTTCCTATACATGAGTTTCAGTTTTATGTTATCCTGCACCCCTTGTTCAAATGTAAACCGGCATGATGTGATTTTATCATGAATGCCGGTATATAAAAAACCTAAATAAATATAAATAAATAAAAATTAAAAAAAATTAAGTTCAATGCAGAATTGCCTATCGCAGCTTAAGTGGAAATAAATAAATACCTCCACCAAGAACTGCTCTTCAGGAACATGGCTTTCTTCACCACCACTGGAGATTGGCTGGTCTGATTCTTTAAGATCCTTATATGCAACAGGAAAAAAAGTTTATAGGAATTAAGCATTGAGATGCAATAAATCAATCAAGAAAGAAAGCAGAGTTGCTTACCTGTAACAGGTGTTCTCCCAGGACAGCACATTAATGACAGATAGATTCTTAGTCAATGAAATTAGTATCACATACATGCTTCTATTGGCATACTCTATAAGAGGATTATTTTAGTCTAAATGAACAGATAAAACGTGGAACCCCATGCAGTAACATACAGGCCGATTCAGTAAAAACGCGGGAGAGCGGACGAACGCCCGCTCTCCCAGCGCGCGCACTGGCCACTTGCCGGTGCACGCAATTCAGTATGTAAATTAGGTGGTGCGGTAGAAATGGGCAAAAGGAGGTGCTAGGGACACTAGCGCATCCCTAGTGCCTCCTTTTGACCCGGAGCAGCGGCTGTCAGCAGGTTTGATAGCCGATGCTCAATTTTGCCGGCGTCGGTTCTCGAGCCCGCTGACAGCCACAGGCTTGGAAACTGCCGGCAAAATTGAGCGTCCGGTTTTTGGCCCGACAGCCGCCGGCCCATTTAAAATTTTTTTTTTTAAACTTTTTTTTTACTCTTCGGGACCTTAATATCGCCATGATATTAAGTCGGAGGGTGCACAGAAAAGCAGTTTTTACTGCTTTTCTGTGCACTTTCCCGGTGCCGACAGAAACTAGCGCCTACCTTTGGGTAGGTGCTAATTTCTTAAAGTAAAATGTGCGGCTTGGCTGCACATTTTACTTACTGTATCGCGCAGGCATACCTAATAGGGCTATCAACATGCATTTGCATGTTGAGGGTGCCATTAGGTGCCGCGGGTTGGACGTGCGTTTTCCGCCCCTTACTGAATAAGGGGTAAGGGAAAACGCGCATCCAAGGGCAGGTTAACAGTGCACTCCGTCAGAGGTTTATATTTCAGCAGCCAACATTCCCCCTTCATGTGATACCGGGGAATGTTGGCTGCTGGGCCCAGCAACCTAGTAATCCTCTTCTCTCCCTTTTCCTGCTCTGGTCAGACTGTCTTAATTTCCTTTACACAAATGAAGTAATTACTGTGGGTTTTTTTACCTCATTAAATTCATAATCTGCAACATTGTCGGTATTCAGAGCAGAGGCAATCTAAAGAAAAGAGAGTACACATTTCATTTTTTAGGTTCTTAAGTTGCAAGTTATTTGGGGGTTTTAAACAAAGGCACAAATGGAGACAAACTCAGCTTGTAAATATGATGCACAAAAGAAAATGCAGTCAAATAAAAACAAAAGGAACTTTCTTCCTTCAACACTCCTGCATTTCACTTTCCACTATAAAGAGTCAAAAGGGAATGGCCACCCCAACTGCTCAGTGGCCAAGATGCCACTGCCTTTAATCGCTGCAGAGTACAGCAGTGGGGAAGCTTTTGCCATAACAATATAATAAAAAAATAATAATAATTCTGCTGTTTGAACACAAGCGACATGGATCACATGTTCTAGACAAATAGGAAATCACCTTTACCCTTGGAACATGTTTTAGGCATGCAAAAATATTTGAATACCATTCATTCAGATATTGATGGTACAATAAAATAAAAGATGGGGAAAGCATGGCGATGTGCTTAAGTAAAGTGGAAAGACCAATACAAAAGTATACTTTCAGTAATTCCTTTGAGTCCACCATGTTCCTGTTGTATTTCTGCTTCTTCATCTGTCAAAAGCTCATTCCAAACCAAGAACTGAACACTCCCCCATTGCACAAAAATAATTTTGTACATTCTACCAATAATGAACAGCATATGAGAATGACAAGTAGGTAAGATCTTTAAACATTTTTACTTAACTGGTATACTCCACTGTTTGGCAAATATTTTTGGTATTTCTGAGCAGTGCAAGCATCCCTTTTTGCCTGGTTTGCTCAATCAAACCATGACTTTCCCATGATCATTTATGGCACCTTACCTTCTGACGAAGATCTTCCTTTCTGAAGCCAAGAAGCTCTAGGTATTTCCCACGAGAATCTTCCTCAAAGTTCGCCTAAAAACAAACAAGAGTGAAGATGTTCTAAATTCATACTCTCCATGCATTAGATTCTGTACATATGAGTGACTTGGTTACTGAAAGACAGGCAGAGTTCAGGCAAATTGAGCTGGCATGAGCAGGCATGCTGTGCCAGTCACCCTTGCATCTGCGCAAGATAAGACTGATCCTCTGAGCACTGCTGCAGTCCCCTCTTCCCTCAACTACATAATTATAAAGCAAGGCATTTTTGCTGGACTCTGAACATAACTGTAAGCCCAGTGAAAGCAAACAGGATGGCAAGGTTGTACTGAACTTGCAGAAGAGACCCACCATAGTTTGCTTCACCTCATGCCAGTTAAGGAAGCTGCTGAATAATAGCACTAAAAATATCTCTAAGAGAGAGAGAGAGATTTATATATTTGTCACCTGCATAGTTTATTAAAATTCACCAATGCTGATTTTCTCCTGTAAATTATGCATGTACAGCTCCTGACCACAGTTAGGAGAATACTTGTGAAGTTATTATACGCCCTATGCCCCGCCTTGATTACTACAACTCTATTTTGGGGGTTACCTAGATGCTCTATTAATAGGCTCCAACATATCCAAAATGCTGAGGTTAGACTAGTTGCTAGGGTGGGCTTAAGAGATTATATTTCACTTTTGTTTTATGAACTGTATTGGTTACCTATTGTCCAGCGAGTTTCTTTGGTTTTGAGGTTTAAGGCTCAGCATGAGTCCAGCATATGTATATGGAGAGGCAGATGATTGAATACCAATCTAGTCAATTATTACATTTGCAAATTAGTAATTGCCTAGTAGTTCCAGCTGTGTGCCACAATCTTGTTGGGTTGCAAACAGGTTTTAAAATGTGAGGCTTCACAAACATGGAATAAACCTCTGATTGAATTATGTCAAGTGGATCACTTGTAGGTGTTTCTAGTTAGAAGATAACTAAAAGAAGCAGTTACAAGGGTTAAAAGTCTACATGAGACATGGAGACTATTTAAAAACGCTATTTTGAAGCCTGCACAAAATGTATTCCACAAATTAAGAAAGATTGAAAGAAAAAGAAGCACAAGTATCCACCAGTATGGCTAAAGGAAAATTGGTTCTTACCTGCTAATTTTCATACTTGCAGTACCACAGATCAGTTCAGACACGATGGTTTTGCATCCCTACCAGCAGATGGAGGCAGAGAACTAAAAGCTCTGAGGCACTGCTGCATAACCGAGAGTGCCACCTGCAGTCCCTCCACCTGTATCCAAGTCAACTATAGCGAAACAATTCCTCAACAACCCCCTAAATGAGGGCGAATGCCAAACCCAAATGTTGGGAGCCCCCCCAAACAGAAAAACCACAAATCAACCCAAGGGGCCAACCACAACCTGGCAAACTTCTTTAAGTTCTGTGTATATATACATTCTGACAGTTCTTCCCAGTAAGCATGCCAGAACACAGACTTGCCATAACGGTCTTGAGAACATTAAGGGGCTGGGTCTCTGGACTGATCTGTGGTACTTCAGGAATGAAAATTAGCAGGTAAGAACCAATTTTCCTTTCCTGTTCGTACCACAGATCAGCCCAGACAAGTGGGATGTACCAAAGCAGTCTTACGGTGGGGGGGCCCGCAAAAGACCCCAAGGTCCTGGGCTCCTTGGGCAACCGAGCGACTCTTCGTTCCCCCTTTGCCGATTGATATAAGCACCATTGCTGCATTGTCCGATAACACTCTGATCATTCACCCTTGGACTTGTGGAAGGAATTCCACCAATGCTCTGCACACTGCCCTCGTTTCCAAGCGACTGATAAACCAGGATGCTTCCACTGGTGACCATAGTCCTTGTGCCAGCCGCTCTTGACAGATCGCCTCCCAATCCTTGAGGTTGGCATCCATGATCCCTCTAACCCAGTCCAGAACCTCCAGGCCCGTCCCTTTCTCCAAATTGGGCCAGCACAGCCACCATGAAAGACTGGACCTGGAAGTATCCTGCAGCAGTAAAGCCCGATGAAAATCCTCTGACAACAGATTTCAGTGCGACAGCAATGTCTCCTGTAGAGGTCACATGTGGGCAAAAGTCCATGGCACCAAATTCAATGTAGATGCCATTGAACCCAGGACCTGAAGATAATTCCAAGTCCTGGGCACTGGCATCCACAAAATCCACACCACCTGGGATTGTAACTTCCGAATCCTCTCCGAGATGAAAAACACTCTGCCGAGCTGAGTATCAAACTTTGCCCCCAAGTATTTCAACATCTGGGTAGGGCTCAGGTGACTCCACCAAATTCACCAGCCAGCTAAAGGACTGCAACATATCCATCAGCGTGCGCACAGACTACTGGCATACCGCCTCCAATTTCCCTCGGATAAGCCAGTCATCTGGATAAGTATGAACTAGGATCCCCTCCCTGCGGAGAGTTGCTGCCACCACTATTACCTTTCTGAATGTGCAAGGTGCAGTCGCCAAACCGAACAGGAGGACCCGAAACTGGAAGTGTTACTCCAGAACCATAACACAAAGAAACTGTGATGTTCTTCCCGAATGGGTATGTGCAGATAGGCTTCTGTCAAGTCCAGTGAGACCCAAAAAACTCCACGAGACAAACTGCCACTATCACTGTCTGCAATGTTTCCATACAGAAAAAACGGGGAACTTAACAGATTCACATTTCATCTTTTGCAGATTAAGAATGGGACGAAATCCTCCTTCCTTTTTTGGCACAACACAATAAATAGAATACCTCCCATGACCGCGCTTCCCTGGCCACCTCCAGTACTGTCATGCCAGCAATTGAAGGTGACATGTCCTGAATCACCGCTTGCTTGCCTCAGACATTGCAATAAGACACAATGAAGGCTCAGTGCCAAGACTTCAAACATCCTCTCCTGATGAATTTCTAGCTTACAGTCCTATGTGTCTTTTAACGCTGCCAAATTTGCAACCAGAATGGTCGACTTGTTAGTGACTGCTGAGATGGAAGATTGCACCTTCAGCAATACCAGCAGCTGCAGGATATCCTCCATGAGGGGATACAATTTTACTTTGGCCCTAGCCACCTTGGGGATCACATCTCTGAGAAGCCCCATTCCTGGTTCACCAACTTCTTGATCCTTTTAGGGAGAGGAAAGGCTTTTGGTGGGCCCTGGAGTTCAAACACAGATTCCAACCCTTCATGGTTAGTCTCCTCCTGGACCACCTATATTCCCTTCTGAACATGGGAAATAAGGGGCCTCAACTGCGGGTCATCTCCCTCCGTTATCGAGACCTCTTTGGGATCAGCCTGATTGACATCCACCGTGGGATCTGCTGGGTCATTGTGATCCACCCCTGGACCAATCCCATGATCAACTTCCGGATCATCCAGGTCCAAATCATCACAATGGTCTAGGCCCAGCCAGCAAAGGAGGTTACCTGACCCCCAGCCAAGAAGCTCCTCGGCCTCTTTGCAGAAGGATGAGACGGCTGACAGAAATGCCCTTTTATAGCCAGTGCTTTTCCTGGTTAAAGAAGCCTTATGCATAAGCAATACAAATTCTGAGGAAAACACATCATCCTCTCCCCTGTCCGGCCCAGAACTTGCATCTCTCCCCCCCCACCAAAAAAAAAGGATCTCTGGAAACACCCGAGGATGGGAGTTCCTGGACTCCTAGGAGTATGTCACCTTCCGGAGCTATAGCTCTTCTCCTGTGTGACAGGCTGTTTAGGCTCCTAGTATTGATCCTGATAGGGTCTTGGGAACCAGTGGCTCTCCTACCAGCCTTGTTGCCACCTTCTCGGAGGGCCCCCTCCACTCTAGAAATGAATTGCGGCATAGCGCCGCTATATTTAGCTGTGCCCGAGCCAGGTTGCCAGCCTGACAAGCTTTCCTGCACTGGTAAACCGCTGTTGGTGCCATTTTGTCTCCATGTGGCCAGGCCTGCTGCAGGGGAACAGAAGCTGCATGAGGAGAGGAAAGGAACACGACCCAACGCAGCCTCTGGCTCCCCGAGCAGCCTGAAGCTGCAAACAGAGGAGCTACACTGCTCTCTTCCCCCAGACTGGGCCTGCCCTGATAATCAAACCAGAAACAGCTGGAGCGGTTGGTGCTGAAAGAAAAATGTAACTTTTTTTTCTTTAAAGAAACAGCAGCCACAGCAAAGGAAGAAATTCAAGCAAAAAAAAGGAATACTTCCCTGCTGCTGGCAACTCCTCTGGGAAGGAACCTTCAGAGGATAAGAGGGAATCAGGACCCCTGGCTGTCAGACCCCTGAATATGCTGCGGGCTAAAGCTGAACAGGGATTAGCAACCTTCGCTTGCCCGGCCCATCCTGAGGTATGGCCCACAAAGGAACCCAACACCTCAGGGAGCGTCTAACTTTTCTTCTGTCCCTTCTTTCTTTCTTTTTTCTGAACTGCAGGTTTGCACCTCTACCATTTGCTGGAGACAGAGAAATACTGAGGGACTGCAGGTAACACTCTTGCTTATGTAGCAGTACCTCAAAGTTTTTAGTTCTCTGCCTCCATCTGCTGGTAGGGATGCAAAACCCACTCGTCTGGACTGATCTGGGGTACGAACAGGAAGTAATGCTGTAAAAAAGGCCATCTAATACAAAAGAGCACATTTTAAAAACTGGAAAGCAGGACCTACTGAGGAAAATAGAAAGGTAAGTAAACACTACCAAATGAAATGTAAAACAAAAATAGGCCAAGAGGGAATTTGAGAAAGAAGCAAAAGCTAGTAATAAAAATATTTACAAATACATTCGAAAAATAAAACCTGCGAGGGAGTCACTTGGGCTGTTAGACGAGCGGGGAATAAAAGGGGCACTTAAGATAAAGCCATAGCAGAAAAATAAAATGAATTCTTCACGCTGGTCTTTATTTATTTTTGCAGAGGAAGAGTACAGGGAGATACCCTCACCTGAACCATTTTATTTAGGTAATGACTGAGGAACTGAATCAAATCAACATGAATCTGGAAGTACCAGAGCAAACTGACAAATTAAATAGTAGCAAATCACTGGGACCCAATGGTATTCATCAAAGAGTGTTAAAGGAACTCAAATATGAAACTGCAGATCTACTACTGGCAATCTGTAACCTATCATTCAAATCTGCCTCTAAACCTGAGGACTGGAGAGTAGCAAATATGTCAATTTTCAAAATGGGCTCCAGGGGTGACATGAGCAACTACAGACCAGTGAGCTCCAACACTGGTGCCTGGTAAAATTGCAGAAACTACAATTAAAAACAAAACTACTGGTCATATAAACATGGCTTAATGTGAGAGAGCCAGCATTGATTTAGGGAAGGTAAATTGTACTTTACTAACCTATCAGAATTATTTAAGGTGTAAACAAGCATGTGACTAAAGGAGAGCCGATAGATATAATATACCTGGATTTCCAGAAGGCATCTGACAAAGTCCCTAATAAAAGACTCCTCGGTATACTAAAAGTCATGTGATAGGAGGTATTGTCTCAATATGAATAGGTAACTGGTTCAAAGGCAGGAAAGAAAGAGGACGACTAAATGGTCAGTGCTCCCAGTGGAGATGCAACTTCAACATTTGCTCCCTGCTCTAACGGCAGGGGTAACAGGGAATTGGATTCATACAGTAACCAATGAGGGCCCTTACTTTTATGGTTTGAGAAACTGATAAGTATGGGGGTAACCTGCACGGCACGACAGATACTGCCGTGGGTCTGCTGGGCAGATTGAATGGACCATTTGGTCCTTTTCTGCCATCGTTTCTATGTTTGAGAAAGGTGAATAGTGTCGTGCCCCACTGATCTGTTCTGGGACTGGTGCTGTTCAACATATTCATTAATGATCTAGAAAAGGGAGTGATAAGGGATGAAATCTGCAAATGACAAAAATATTCAGGGTAGTTTTGCTATTTAATATATTTCTAGCCCGCTCCCTCCAAAATTCAGGGCGGGGTATAAAGTCACATACATAAAACATGCACATGGACTAAAACAGACTTTCATAAAAATAATAGAACATTGGTAAAAGCACTACACAGGCAGATTTTGTGAGGAACTACAGAAGGATATGAGACTGGAGAACTGTACAAGAAAATAGTAGATGAAATTTAATATGGACAAGTACAAATTGATGCACTTAGGGAAAAATAACCCTAATTTTAGCTATATGATGATGGGTTTCACATTAGAAATAACCACCCAGGAAAAGGATTTAGAAATCACTATCAAGAATACATTGAAATCCTCAGCTCAGTGTGTGGTGGTGGTGGTGGCCAAAAAGCAAACAGAATACTAGAAATGACTCAGAAAGGTATGGAGAATAAAACTGAGAACATCATAATACCTCTGTAGAGGATCAACGATGTGGCAGCACCTTTAGTATTGTTTGCAATTCTGGTCACCTCATCACAAAATAAGATATAGCGGAGTTAAAAAAGATACAGAGTATCTTCTGACTCCATCTGCTGGATTGGGGACATAACCCACTGCTGGACTGGGAACATAACCCACTGTCTGGACTGATCCACTGTCTGGATTGATCCAGGTACGTACAGGGAAAAAAAAAGATACAGAGAAGGCAATAAAAATGGTAAAGAGTTTGGAACAGTTCCCCTATGAAGAAAAGCTTGAAGAGACGATGGAGGGGAGATATGGCAGCGGTCTACAAAATCATGAGTGAAGTAGAACAGGTAAATAGGGAATGGTTATTTATCCTTTCAAATAACACTAGGACTAGGGTTCACTCCTTTAAGTTAACAAGTCACCAAGTACACATGCAACCACACCAAGAAGATCTACCAAAAACTCTTAATATAGGATTACCTACGACGATGTGCAAATGGCCTCACATAGTATATATTTACATCCTCCTATTTAAACTTAGAACTGCTAAAGATCGACATTCCTTTCTCCCTCTTAACCCCCAGTTTGTATGTAATAACTTTGCTGTATATAATAATCTATATAAGTAATAATTTTATGTAATCAACTAAAACTGTGATCCCAAAACCGCAACCCATCTGCATGAGAAGCTGCTGTGATGATGTTTATCTGACCTTGTTTCGTGATTCTGTAAACTGTTGTGATGGCAAAACCGAATGATGGTATACAAAACACGTTAAATAAAATAAATAAATAAAAAATAAAATTTAAATAAAACCAACTAGAAACAAGTATTTTTTTTAAGCAACACACAATCAAGCTATAAAATTTATTTATTTATTTATTTAATAGCTTTTATATACCGGCATTAGTACGAGACATCATGCCAGTTCACATTTTAAGAAAATGAGCGGAAAATACATTAGAACAGGGAGATGGGGAGGGAAAAAACAAAGCCAACAGGGCAACGAGAGTGCAGGTTTGAGAAGAAAGAGAGAATAAACAAAATCAAAAGGCAAATTGGAAAAACTGAAACTAAATACAACAATTCAGCATGATAATTACAACAGAAAAGGGCATAATATGAAGAGATTACTAACTAATGAAGGGGGAAAAGAAAAGAGAGGGCACGGAGTTCTCGGCAAGGAAGGTTGGGTCATTGAGGGAAAAAGGGGGGGAGGGGCATGAGATGAGAAGAGAAGGCAGGGGGGGTGAAGGCTTCAAGGGAAAGAGAGTGTAGAGGGAGGGCTCAGAGGCAGGGAAGCAAGGAGACTAATCTGGGTAGGCCTGTTGAAACAGCAAAGTTTTTAATTTCTTTTTGAATTTATTTGGGCAGGATTCTAAGCGTAGCATCATGGGCATGGAGTTCCAACGTGTGGGGCCGGCGACCACATCCTCCAGCAATCCTTCATTGCTGGAGGATGTGGTCAAGGCAACTAGCATAGCTGGGTTTAAAAAGGGTGCGGACAAGTTCATGGAACAGTCTGAGAGATCCACCATTTGCTGTAGGGCTTGAGAATCAAAAAACTGAATCTACTTTTAGGGACTGGCCATTATCAGAGACAGGATGCTGGGCTCAGGGGACCCTTGGTCTGACCTAGCATGGCACTTATGTTATGCACATTCTTATTTTCAGTGACATATTTGTGACTTGTATATAGAAGAGAGAATGGAATGGTTTAAAATGGAGTATTGGTTATTGCTTTAAAGTGGGTTTGGGTTTTTTTTTGCAAGTGTCTGTGATTTTATTTTATCATTAATATGTATTTGTAACCCATTCTGAATGATTTTTGAGAGGATGGGATAAAAATGAATTAAATAAAATCACTGGACAGTCGGCCATCCTAAGTCTTTGGGAGTGGGTGTAGAAACAGCCCAACTCCTCTACCTTTTAGGAAAATGTTATTTCTTTCACTGAAGCCTTCTTTTGGTATAAAGTCTACACTGAAATATATTTAAAAACCAATGCCAGTCAGAAAAATAAGCTATACTATAGGTCAGATATAACACAGGGAATGGGGTCTAAAAATGTTGTCCGCATTATAAGTGAGCCTGTGTTATATTGAGTTTATATGCAGTGCCACTTAGCCAGATAAGTATGGACTTATCCTGCTAAATGGCACTCAGTATCTATGAAATTTGAAGGACAAAATTGGGAGCCAACCTTTGACCACATTATTAGTGATTCTGCATTATATCAGGTCTACAATGTACTTGTAGAGTTGCAGCAAGTGTGCCAAAGCATGCATTTTTCTAAAATGGTATGGAAAATATTTAAGTCTTGCATTAGCAATTCAAATGCCTTTCCAAAGAACTTAATGCAGATGAAGCACCTACTCAGTCTTCCTTTAGTTACTGCTTTTTAAGACTCTTTCCTCTCCCCATGCAATTTCACCTCAAAACTGCTGTGGACATGGCCCTTACCTTCAGAAAAGACCATACATTCTTCTCAAAATCTGTTTGCGAAGCCTCTATTTTCTTCTGACAATACTCCACAAATACTCCTGCGTGCACGACTTCCTGCAGCTGGTCGGAACGGCTCAGGAACTCCCTTTCGGTCACCACCTGGCTGATGTAGACATGGAAGTGCTGCTGAGCCGCCTGCTGCTGCGGCGGCTTTACATTCTCAAATGTTACCAGCTTGCCTCCGAACTGTAATCAGAGAAAGACAGTACAACAGCTACTACATTTCCTACAGGACTCGAGAAGTTTTACAATCGTAGCGCTTAAGGAAGTGCGGCCTGCTGGCAGCTGGACTGGTCTTGGAGAAGGTCATGTTTTTGCAGGCTCTGACCACCTTTGTTGACTCAACGTAAGAATTATCCAGAGATGATGTACACTGCTTTTGATATAATGTCTAAAGATGCCACCTATATATACTCAAAAGCGCAAGCAAATCATCATCTGTTTAACAGTTCTTACACTAGTCCAATAAAAGACATAACCCACATAGATAACAGTCTATAAAAAAAAGATATGGACAGCTCAAGAATGAAGTTGCTATGCTTCCGACACGGCATCAGAACATTTGAAGCGAGGACAGGTGAGATGCAATGTCTAGCTCCATTTCACATAAACATCATCAAAATGATCAGAGGTACATATATGTTAAAATAACATTTATTTCCACAATCACCTAATAATTTTTTTTTTATTAACATTCTTATACAAACTATTTTTTTTTAAAGATCTTCTTCATACCCCCCATGCGGTGTTTTCCACAAACTATCCCACAATCTTAATGATTAAAATATAATCATACCCCCAATCGACGCTCACACATTCCCAACCACATACACACTCATTAATACATGTTTCATTATCCCAAATAAAATTACATGTAGTAAGAGAACAGACCACCACTACAGTAAATTGTGCCACATAATATAATTTCACAGCATATGCAGAAAAGGGGAGAGATAAAACACTCGGAACCTCAGGGTGGCCATCTCCGGTCCTCAAGAGCCACAAACAAGTCAGGTTTTCAGGATATCCACAATGAATGTGCATGAGACAGATCTGCATGCAATAGCCTGAAAATCTGGCCTGTTTGTGGCTCTCGAGGACTGGAGTTGGCCACCCCTGAACTAGACAACCCAAACACCACCAGGCACTTTTCCCTAATATGCTTTCCCATGGCCCACCCATGGCTATGCAACTGTTGAGAATAGTGGGCTAGTTAAAAGGCAGGAAACAGCTCTCTCATTGGAGGATGGTAAATAATGCTGGGATCTGTACTGGAACCAGTGCTTTTTAATATTCCTCTAACAATCGATAATTACTACTCTGCAGTTGGGCAATGAGAGACATCGTATATACTGTCAATGTACTTCAAAGAGAGGTTCCCTGTCTATATGCTTTCTGTTAATTACATAAAATAAACCAATATTTATTATTTTCATGTTTGTTCAATTTAAAAATTTAGAGCAGTTACGGCCCAGACAACCCGAACGCCGCCAGGCAGTTTTCACTAGTACTAAATACAAGAAAACAAAAGTTTAAAATGAATACATATCCACGCTTTGATATCCAACCTATAATTAATACATTTTCTATTCAGTGTGCTTGGTTTTGTTATATACTGTGGACTAGCTATGTTTAGCTAGAGCACTTAAATTGCTAGTAACTTTCTTCATAATCATTTTGTTGTGCTGTCCTTTCACCGAGTACCAAAGTGTGTGGGAAGGGAGGGAGGCGGGAGGAAATAACATGCTGCACAGTTTGAGGTGGACAGAGCCATCCAGGTCGGCAAACTTTGTGACCTGTTTTACCGTAAGCGATATCACTTGTAATGCAGAGAACAGAAACTGTTTTATCAGGACACTGCCACTTAGGAGACCCGGGTTCCATTCCAGCTCACCAGGTGTTCACAGCTGCCAGCAGTGTGAGAGTCCTGGCTGTGGCTCGATAATGAATCTGCCTGCTGGTACAGCCTCCAAAGAGTGGCCACCTACATTGGGCAGTAAGAGACGGGCACTTACTGAGAAGGTGGCACCCACGGGTTTGCGCAGCCACTTTGGTGGTTTCTTCAGAGGAGGTACAGTGCTCTGTGGAGCCGTGGGCTGAGGAAGCTGCAGTGGGGGCAAGGGCTGCCCAGTGCCAAATGGATCCAGGTTTCCAAAGGATGACGACAGCTGCAAATGAAGGAATTACATAAAAAAAACAAACAATTTTTGTGAACACGTCTGTCTCAATTAAACTGAAAAGATGAAACCAATATAATCTCTAAAGGTCACTACTGCGTTGACAGGAGACGATATTATTCCAATAATATACCATCAGCAATGTTCTATTTGTGGTGTTTTCTCCACTTGTTTTTTTTTAGCTGAGTTTTTTTTGTTTCTTTGGTTTTTTTAAAGTATATATCAGACACAAAAAGGGTTGAAGCAACAATCAACCTGGATTTCGTACTAGTCATACTACAGAATCCACTTTGCTTTCATTAACAAATATTAGGCTTCATTCAGAATTAGGTGATTTTGTAATCACTATTTCTAGACATGAGTGCAGCATTCGACATAATTGATCATTCATTACTTATTATTAAGTAGAAATTAGCCTCGCAGATGGAGCCTTATATTGGTTTATATCCTATTTTGCAGATTGCTCATTTCAAGTAGATTGGTCTGATCAGCTATCTGATATCAGGTTAATGCCCACAGGGTTCCTCTCAAGGTTCTATATTTTCCCCTTTTTGTTCAACATTTTCATCTCACCACTGGCCACTCTCATTCAGGATCATGGACGCGGACCTCCGTTTTACGCAGAGGACATCCAAATGATGTGCTCTAATCTTCATCTTACCATCCTTATTTCTTGTGTGGACCGTGTTGCTTCTTGGCTATCTGACCATCATTTACTAGTAAAACCAGCAATGTCAGAAGCACTCTGGTTCAGTTTCAGATCTTTTCCTTCATTGACTCCTGATATGGCAGGAACTATTATCCCTTTGAAAAATACTGTGAATACTTTAGGAGCTATTCTTGAGCCGCATCTTACTATGGTTCATCAAATTTCTTCTATATTGCAACAGGCTTTTTTTTTTTTTTTTTAAATCTGAGATACATATGCCGTTTATGTCATTTCCTGGAGCCTCATGACTTTAAGACTAGTTCATATGTTTACATAGCTATTTGGGAAATGAAACTTGAGTAAATACTCAGAGCCGAGAAGTCCAAAGGAAAAACTGGTTCCTGCTGATTTTCCTTCCTGGAGTCCCACAGACCAGTCCAGATGATTGGGTTTTTCTCCCCTACCAGGAGAAAGAGACAGAGAAAAAAGCTTTACTGTATTGCTAGTATGCAAGATTCTGTGCCACCTGCAGTTGCTCAGTATAATCTGTAACCAAGCTAAATTAAATAGTTACCTCCTTAATTTACAGCGGGGGGGGGGGGGGGGGGGCAGGCGAGAAAAAGCTATTGGGAAACCACAAAAATCAACTGGCAAATTCCTCCAATCTTCAGAAAACCCGGGTGGGATTCTGGATGATGTGTGGGACTCAAGGAAAGAAAATTAGAACGTAAGAACCAATTTTTCCTTCCTCCAAACAATTGGGATGTACCAAAGCTTTTCTAAACTGAGCAGGAACCTGAGACTTGCTCGCAACATATTTTCTTCAAACACTGCTGTGTATAAAGCCCTAACATTCAGCCTATAATGCTTGGTAAAAGTGTGCAAAGAAGACCACGCCACTGCCTTGCAGATCTCCTGTGGCAACACCAACTAACATTCAGCCCAAGACATAGCTTGCGCCCTAGTATAATGAGCCTGAAGACCTACTGGGACCTGTAGCTCCTTGCAAATGTAGGCAGAAGCTATCAACTTCTTAATGCATCTGGCAATAGATGCCCTCTACTCCTTGAGCTGCACCACTGAACATAAAAAGATGATCTGACTTGCACACATCCAAAACATGAAGCTCTCTGGCATGTGAAGAAAAAGATTCCAACTTTCAAAAACAGGCAATTCAATGGTTTAACTCAAAAGGAAAGAAGGAACCACCTTTGGCAAAGAGGATGACACCATTCTAATGGAAATCCTATCTGAAAACTGAAGGAAGGGATCCCTGCATGACAAAGCCTGCAACTCCAAAATATGCCTTGTTGAGCTAATAGCAACCAAAAAAAAGATGGTCTTCAGGGTAAGATCTTTCAAAGACACTCTTCTCAATAGTTCCAAAAGGAAGTTTACACAAGGTTGTCAAAAACACATTAAGATTACACAGTGGAACTGTCCACTGAATGGACGCTACAAATGCTCTACTTCCTTAAGAAATCTCACTACATTCAAATATGAGGCCAACAAAGTCTTATGCATTTTGCCTCTGTAATAGGCCACAACCTGTAACTTAAGAGAGCTAAGAGCTAGACATTTCTGTAATCCCTTCTGCAAAAAGGAAAGTATCCGCGAAACTAAAGCCTGAAGTAAGAATCTCCACCTCTTGACATCAAGACTCGATTACTTTACAAATGTGTAAGTATGCCAGGGAAGTCTAGGGTTTCCTAGCTTGAAGCAAGGTTCTGATAACTTCCTCCAAATAACCCTTAACTCTCAACCTTCTCCTCTCAAAAGCCAGACTGTGAGACAAAAGCAATCAACTTGTTCCAAGAAAAATCAGACCCTGACACAGCAGTCCGGGAATATGACAGTCTCAAGGGACCCTCTAACTTGAGATTCACCAGATCCACAAACACCATCTCCTGAGCCACCAGGATCACCCTGCCTCAGTGTTTTTTTTCAATGTGCCTGACTTCACTGCCTATCAGAGGCCCAGGAGGAAAAATGTAAAAGCAGGATCCCTTGAGACTACAGTTGGGAAAGCACGTTGAGGTCTTCCAAACCTGTCTCCTGTCTTCGACTGAAGAACTGTGCAGCCTTAGTATTGTCTTGTCGCCATCAAATCCAACAGGGGGACCCCCAATTGGCCTTGATGAACACCACTTCATAAGCCAAGTCCCATTTTCTGGGATCTAAAGTGAGCCTGCTCATAAAATCCACTTGCACATTCTCCACCCTGGCCATATGAGACACCAACAAGACCTTCAGATGTGATTCCGCCCAAGGGAACAACATCCCAACCTCCAAAGAAACAGTTGGGCTCTTGGTGCCCCCTGTCTGTTGATATATGCTACTGCTGTCGCATTATCTGACAAGACTTTTACTGCCCTGCTCCGGACTACTGGAAGAAAGAATCCTAAAGCTTTCCTGATCACTCTGGTTTCTAAACTAATGACCATGAGGCTTCAGACACTGACCATAGGCTCTGCGTCAAGTGGATTGAAGTGTGGCCTCTCTCACCTTTGAAGCATATGGAGACCATGAAAGTCTTGACAGCAAGATGAGCAAATTCTAAGGCAGTAGCCATCCCTTTTGACAGAAAGAACCCACTGATCAAATGTTATCTTGGTCCATTCTTCATAAAAATGACCAGTCACCCTCCTATGTGCAATCTCATTGTGCTCCCTTAAGATCCCCCAAACTGGGGCCTGAACTCTGAGAGGTCTTATGTGACGTGCCCCCCTCCAGGACTGAGAATTGCCCACATGTCATTGTGAAGAGAAACCTTTGCCCAAACGAAAATACCTGGCCTCCCTGGAAGGTCTTCCAGCCCCCTTTGGGTTTCTCTTCCTGCAACTTATGAGACTTCAGCTCTCCAAAGCGTTACATCAATTGCTTCAAATTCTCTCCAAAATACAGTTTCCCTTTAAAAAGGGACATCACCCAGCTGTGACTTGGACCACACATCAAACACCCAGTTACGCTGCCTAAGAAGTATTCTGGCTGTAATCACCAACACCATATTTCTAGCTGACAAACAAAGAAAATTATACAAGGCATCCATTATAAAGGCCAAATCAGCTTTCAGGCACTCTGCTTCCTCCGCTGCTGGAATCTGTTCTACCCACCACCTGGATCCCCAAGGCATCAAACTAACAGGCCGATACAGTAAAAATTGTGAGAGAGCGGGCAAGCGCTCGCTATCCCAGTGCGCACACAGGCCACTCTCCTGTGCGCGCAATTCAGAAAAAAAAAATTATTCAAATTAGGGCCCGCAGTAAAAAGAGGCGCTAGGGACACTAGCGCGTCCCTAGCGCCTCTTTTTTTGACAGGAGTGGCGGCTGTCAGCGAGTTTGACAACCGACGCTCAATTTTGCCGGCGTCTGTTCTCAAACCCGCTGACAGCCACGGGTTCGGAAACCGGATGCCGGCAAAATGGAGCGTCCGGTTTTCAACCCGCGAGCCGATTTTACTTTTTTTTTTTTTTTTAATTATTTTTAACTTTTGGTACCTCCGACTTAATATCGCCATGATATTAAGTCGGAGGGTGCACAGAAAAGCAGTTTTTACTGCTTTTCTGTGCACTTTCCCGGTGCCGGCAGAAATTAACGCCTACCTTTGGGTAGACGCTAATTTCTGAAAGTAAAATGTGCGGCTTGGCTGCACATTTTGTTTTCTGAATCGTGCGGGAATACCTAACAGGGCCATCAACATGCATTTGCATGTTGCGGGCGCTATTAGTTTTGGGGGGGTTGGAAGCACGTTTTCAACGCGCTATTGCCCCTTACTGAATAAAGGGTAAAGCTAGCACGTCGAAAACGCGTGTCCAAACTGGGATAACAGTGCGCTCCGCCGGAGCACACTGTACTGTATCGGCCTGATTATTTTGAGATGAAGCTCCATCTTTGAATCCTGGGAATCCTTAAGGACTGCACAAACTTCGACCGGGATAGTAATCTTAGTAATGGCTGAGACTAAGGCATCCATCTTGGGCAGCCTTAAGAGCACCAAAGCATCCTCCAGCAACAGATATAACTTTACCATGGCCTTGCCCACTTTCATGCCGGATTCCCTAAAAACCAGGGCCTAACTGTCCAAGGGAAGGGAAAAGCCTTAGTAGGACCCCTAATCCCCTCCAATATGGGATCCTACACTTCATGTTCAGACTCCATCACAGACTCCTTTATTGCAAGTTCTGCTAGTTCATGAGAAATCATATGGTATAACTCCTCTCTTCTAAAGAGATGGACCACCTTTGGGTCATCTCCCTCTGTCATGGGATTTCACCATCCTCTAAGAGGTCCTTATCCCTATCCTTGTCATCTGGGAGGTCATCCAGAGGTAGATCTTCCAGGTCCCACTCAGAATCAAGACCCAAGTCTGGTTAGGGGTCATGCTTCCTTTGCTTTGCTCAGGAAGGGACTGCAGATCCCCCCCCCCGGTCTCTTTTGGAAGAAGCTTTTTTGCACCAGATCCTTCCTTTACTAAGAAAACTTTGTTTCATCAAAACAAATTCCAGGGAAAACATTTCCTCAGATTCTAAATCCATCTCCTGTGACTCAGAAGGACCCCCTGATTTGCCCCAGCAACCATTTGAAGCTCCTGCCATAGGAGACAACTGAGGTGGACCAACTGCCCCCTCCCCGCGATTCCCTGTACTATAGGAGAGGATGACAACGTGGACATGGTTTCTGTGTTGCCGAGCTCCCAAACACTGTTGAAATCAGAACTTTGAGCTGCTGTTTTCTATCAATTCATTTTCTATTATCTGTGGGAAGAGTAGGGGCTCCCCAAACAGAACTTCCACCGCCCATGCAGGCTGCACAATTTTGACCTGCGATCCCTGCAGGCTAAGCACCACTTCCTGTGCTCAGCAGGTGTGGCCATTTTCCAATCAGTGTGCCAAAAATAACCCCAAAGTCTGCAAACTCTGATGGGCCTGCTGCCCTCTTATTGCGACAGCCAAGCACTGGACCTCAAAACGTCTGCACCATGATCAGCTCTCGATAAACTTCCCATGCCCTTGGGCTCCAAGGCCTATCAAAGCCATGAGGTAACCAAAAAGAATGAGATAGATCCAAAGTCCTTCAATCAATCTTTATTATTAAAAATATCCATATGTCAACCAAAGCCTGACTCAGGTCAAGTTTCGCCTAAGAGGCTGTTTTAGGGGCTGTGCTGGCAGTATTATTGTCGGATGGACTCCTACAAAATAGTATAGTCTTGATGGTATCGTTTAAGGAACAGCGTTGTCAAAGCGTGTGCGGTCAGAATGAATGAATCACGCTGCAGAGAACAAATGCTTCGAAAGTGAAACCGTCAGCTTTAATGATTTCCATCAATAAGTTACTGAGCTACTAGTCTCGTTGCATTACAATGCGATTGATTGAAGGACTTTGGATCTATCTCCTTCTTTTTGGTTACCTCATGGCTTTGATAGATCAACTTCCTTGTTGTTTTTTGGGTCCCTCCAAGGCCTTCTGCCACTCCCACTGGCAGCTTTTTATCTCAGCTGCTTCTTTTTTTTTTTTTTTTTTTAAATCCTTAAAGGGACCCTAAATCCCAAAAGCTCCCAGTGGGGGGGAAAAAAAAAAAAAAAAAAAGAAGCCTTTCCTGAGAGAAGTCTCCCTAAGAGGGCTCAGAGGAAGCAAGTGGGAAGTGGGGCAGTGCTGAAGCAGCCAGATCTCTAGCTTTCAAACCCCCTCCAGAACAGGGAACTAGTCAGAGAGGCCACCGACCCCCTGCTTGCCTCTATTCCAAATAGAGCTGCAGGTTAGACACCTCTACCATCTGCTGGAGACAGAGAATAGTGAGTGACTGCAGGTGGCACAGTGTTTTATGTACCAGCAGTACAGTAAAGCTTTTCTTCTCTGTCTCCAACTGCTGGTAGAGGAGAAAACCCCAATCATCCGGACTGCTCTAGGGGATAAGTATATTGCTGTTGAGTCAGTATGGCAAAAATGAGAAGATGACAGTTGCTTATTGGGACATGTAGACAGGCTTCCCCAGGGCATAATAAGTTTCCAGGTTTAATGACGAATTATGCTTCACAGATTCCATTCTGAAATCCTTTGTGACTGAATTGTTTTGGTCTTTTGAAATCCAGCACTAGACCACAGACTTCTTTGGAACAAGGAACACATTTTAAAATGTTCTTAGAAATATCCCCTGTGAAAGAACAAATGTTTAATAGGCAAACTGAATTTTGAAAATGACCACCATAGACTGTACTTTGAAATGTGTGATGAAATAATGATTTAAAATGGCTTGAAATGTTATAAGGTAACTGGATTCTAGAATATCCAATACCCAGTCAAATTATTTTCCCAGGTATGGTGGAATTTTTGTAATCTTCCTCTGAACATGCACAGTTGGGCTTTGGCCAGTGTTATTTAATGATGGTTTTTATTAAGGAACTATTTGTTAGAAGAATATAATGTAGGGAAAAAGGTGTTAAGTCTTCTATAGAATCAATTTTGCTTCTTTTTGAAATCTCTGTTTTGGAATTTAATGGATTAAATGCACTGTTTAGGATTATCTTCTGCAACAGTGTTGACAATCTTGTCTAACAAATAATAGTGTGCTCTCAAATGAAATACCAAGTAGGTGGCCTACAGAACAGTAAATTGCTTCAGAGAGTTTTCTGCAAGATGCAAATTCTCCTCATGGCTTTAGTAGATGAGACAAATTACATAGGCTAATCTGCAACACATCAAGCTGAAATAAAGGTTAACCTGTCTTTGCAATTTAAATTTCATTATACCTAAAACATTGTTTTGTTTTAAAGTTTTAGCCAAAGTCTCATATAAGGCCTGTTGAAATTCTTATTTCTGGCATTGACAAAATACCAATTATTCTCATAAAAGAGAACTCTAGATTAAAGGTTAGATACATCTATTAAGATAGAGTGAGATTATATATATATATGCTCCAAAGTGAAGTCTAGAGAGTAGAAGTTCTCTCCAGCAGTACTCTCAGATGAGTCAGGTTTGTAAACCTCAGACTGACTCCAGGAGAGGAAGCAAAGTCTGAGAATAGGCTGGGTGGGCATAGAGGATGCAAAAGGCTCAAAGTTAATCTTCAGTTTATTTAGGTAGATATGGTCATAGGCATGACTTTTCATGCCAAGGAGGTAGATTCTCTTCTCAACATGCCTCAATATGATATATTTAAAACTAATAAGATAATTTTTTTTTTTTACTTGACAGATAATTAAGTCTGAAATTTGTTGCCAGAGTATATGGGAAAGCTATTAGTGTAACTGCATTTAAAAAAGGTTTAGTCAAGCTCATGGAGAAAAAGTCCATAAACTATTAAAGTGGGGTTACAGAAACCCATTGCTTAACCCTGGGATAAGCAGTCTGGAATCTATCTACCCCTTGGGAGACTGTCAGATATTTGTGATCTGGATTGGCCATTGCTGGAAACAGGATACTGGGCTTGTTGGACCTTATGTTCTTATGCTTGAGAATAAGCACAGATGACCAACCTGGTATTGACACTGAGGCATCTGGCACCCACAGTGATAACACTTGACATGGATCACTCACCTGTTAACGAAGTACCCAATGCATGTGACCTGGTGTATATGAGGCATGATTAAACGCTTCAGAGATCAATTTGTACACTGCTGCTCTAAAGTTCACCAGTAACAAGATCTGGGTAAACTTGGTTAATAAACTTCAGATCCTTGAAGGCTGTGTAAAAGTGCTGTTTAAAGTCCCAAGGATAGTCCCTAGAATATCAGCATGGACCACCCTCCAAGTGGGAAGGCTGGAGAGTCCTCCAAATACAGCTGCTTCAGAGCATGAGCAATCTCTACCACATCCAATCTGTTGGAGCCATTCATCAACAAGGAGCACCATCAAATCAAAACTTTCACTCGAGACTGAGCACTTGCTTGCTTTAACTCACAAGATGAGTCCTTCAAATCCCTGTGATGACTTGAGTGAGTTGAAGCTGTTAGCAGGCTTTTTGTCCACAATATGTGACATGAACGATGTACATCAATAGGTAAAGAAATCTTCAAGAAGGAAAAGATGCACAGCGAAGAAACTAACTTTATACAAAAGCAACAAACATGTTCATGACACGAAAAACAAAATTTAGCCTGGTGGTGAACAGTGTAACAAAACAAAATAGAAAAGGATCAAGCACCTTTAACTAGGTACAAACTATGAAGGAAAGAGGTGCTGACCAGTATGAAAATGTCGTGGAAAGTAGAAGCAGTCAGCTGCGGAACAGCCTGAGAATGTCCTAACTTGACAGTGGAAAAAGTAAAGCTGGGGGCTATTGGACCTGCAGTGCCCAGGAAACAAATACCCATAAAACCTCCCTAGAAAGCTCTGCGACAATCCTCCATGTCAGCACAAAAGAGAAACCAAATGATTGAATGGTGTGGCTCCACTGATACTACTGTTATCCAATAAAAAAATGAAACCATCAAAAACTATTTCCTCCTCATGTTCCCAAGGAGAATCAGTAGCAGGACATCCAAAGGGCGGACTGCGTCCCTTCAAGGGATTTCTATTTACCTTATCTACTTGCTTCTGTCTCAGACTGTCAGGACTTCCTCCCATGATAGAATAGATACTGATCCGTCCATCAAAAGAGGCAGCTGAGAGCACAGCCGGGTTCCTGGGGCACCACTGGACATCAAAGCACCATTGAGTGTTTGTAGGGAGTTCGTACAACACCTACCAAGAGAGAAACACACACACACACACACATCAGGAGAGTGGCTGCAAAGTAGAATCAGCAGGGTTAGGGCTTATACTGGCCTGTGGCACAGTAGCATCAGTTTAAAAATTATTTGAGGATCATTTCTTCAACCTGTCAGCAATAACGCAGAAGTCTGGAATATGAGAGAGTATGTATGTATGCATAAATAAATATTTTTTTAATAGGATCTAAACTCACAAATGTAATTTGGTGTTAAAATAAAAGATCTGTTTGTATAGATTTGTAGTTGAAACCAAGTGTCTAGGCAGTGGTGTGATGAGGAAGAGTTGATTGTCACAGCTGAGTGACCTCCTACAGGCCACGACTGATATTGAAAGTTCCAACTCCACGCAAGTCTTCCAACCTGCTTGGCTAAATGGGAACTATAGACTGTCTCTCACAATCAATAGTGCCAAATGCAAAAAAGACGGAGTACAGAAGAAATCAGAAAATAAAGGAGGCTAAAATGCAGGGTCCAAATCAAATTACAATACAATTACTCTATCATAGCATCCCATCAGTAAGAAGGCTAGAGAAGTAAAACAAACTGCTCCTCTTTATAATATTCCAGTTTTCAGCCCAGCACCTCCGAAAAACAAGTAAATGGAGTTGCTATACAATATCAAGCAAAAGGATCTTTACACACCTCCCCAGTATTAGGGTTCCAGCACAGGATCCTGGCATCTTTTCCACAGCTCAGGAGCAGCTCAGGGTCTGCCATGCTCCACGCAATAGTAAGAATCCCCCTGTGGAACACAGCACAGCGTGGAGTTAAATACGGCATATACTGCCAACACCTGTATCTGGGCGCACAATCTAACCATATGACATTCTCGTGAATTCATTCATTTTTCCACTGTCACACCTTGTTGCAAGTCTCCTGATGAAGAATTTCTTCAAAACATCAATGACGGGACTTGCAGCTTTGTGACAGCTTCACTCGTCAAGTTACATTATTTTTGAGACAAGATAAGTATCGCCATAACTGACATCTGGGGGGGGGGGGGGGGCATCATTTTTACATTATTTTGAAAATGTTATTAACACTTGAAAGCATTTTCACTATTTTTTCTCTTTTAGAGGGGGGGCAAAACCCAGGAGTCTGGACTGATCCTGGTACGTACAGGGAACAACATTTAACAAACTTGAAAATCATTTCTTGCACCCAGGCACGTACAAACCCAGCATGCATGCAGCTGCTGCTCTGAACAACAAACATGTCTTGGCTCCCACAAACAACTACTTCTCCAGCAAGTCATCCTGTTATAACAAATTCCTTACAACACACAAATGAACAGACTCCCAACTGGCATGTTATAAGCAGGGATCTATGCCTGGCTTCAACTGCTGACCTGATTTTTCACCTTACCTCTTCCTCCTCATGTTAAACTACTAGTGAAAAATCAACCGAAAAGAATACTTCAACCTTTTAGAAAAGAAAAAAAAAAAACAGGAGTAGTGGTTGGCAGTGCTGTGCAATAACAACTCATATCTTCTGAAATTACCTGTGTTAAAAATGTTGGTGCAAGCTGGATAATGTCAACTCTGGGGCCTGGGCAGTTGCCAACCACAACCATGGCTTTTTCCCTACTATGGAGATAGGGCAGTGCACCCCACCAAAGAAAATTAGGAAATATTTGCAAGCTGCGGAAAGCTGAAGCCTGCCAGACAACTGACCTGGCACCAGGGTAGAAGGATCTTTAGCCGTCACACAACAGCACTTTTAAAACACGTAAGCACAACTTATTCCAGAATTACTGTTATAAAGCTCTGAGCAGCACATCATGATTTCTAAAAAACTGCCAGATCCAGTCCTGCTGTCATGCCTGAACTCCTAAGTTAACTGATGTACAGAAAATTGTAGGATGTGGGAACAGCGCAGTGGAATGTCTGTGGAGCAGCAGTATTTAGAGAAGCTTTTTAGAAGCTTTTGTTCTTCCCGATAGAGAATGTAGAAGAAAGCAGCCCTTTTACAGCTGCACCAGACTTGCAAAGAATTATATATATGTTTATTTTGCAAAGATTTTGGGCAACAACAGGTACAGAGAAGGGCAACCAAAATGATAAATGGGATGGAACAGCTTCCCTATGAGGAAAGGCTGAAGAGGTTAGGGCTGTTCAGCTTGGAGAAGAGACGGCTGAGGGGGGATATGATAGAGGTCTTTAAGATCATGAGAGGTCTTGAACGAGTAGATGTGACTCGGTTATTTTCACTTTCGAATAATAGAAGGACTAGGGGGCATTCCATGAAGTTAGCAAGTAGCACATTTAAGACTAATTGGAGAAAATTCTTTTTCACTCAACGCACAATAAAGCTCTGGAATTTGTTGCCAGAAGATGTGGTTAGTGCAGTTAGTGTAGCTGGGTTCAAAAAAGGTTTGGATAAGTTCTTGGAGGAGAAGTCCATTAATGGCTATTAATCAATTTTACTTAGGGAATAGCCACTGCTATTAATTGCATCAGTAGCATGGGATGATCTTAGTGTTTGGGTAATTGCCAGGTTCTTGTGGCCTGGTTTTGTCCTCTGTTGGAAACAGGATGCTGGGCTCGATGGACCCTTGGTCTGACCCAGCATGGCAATTTCTTATGTTCTTATGTACATTTTTTTTTATCCATATATTACAGATGTAAAAACAAGACTGGGTAGATTACAACAAATGTGTGGATTTGTCCACATTTGGGATTTGCCATGTATTTGTTCTCTGTGTACCCGGCTCAGTCCAGACTCCTGGGTTTATTCATCCCTGCCAGCAGATGGAGACAGAGAAAGCTTCACTGACACAGCTTGATAAGCCCTGGTGCCACCTGCAGTACCTCAGTATTTCTCTGTCTCCAACAGATGGTGGCTGGTGCATAAACCTGCAGTCTTCGATTACTACTCTTTCTTTTTCGGGTGAGCCTTTCTCCCAGGGGTTTGGGTTCCGAGGTGACCCTTTCCCTGTTTGGTTGAGGTGGACGAGCTGGAGGTCAGTGACCTTTTTGTATGCTCGATCCTACTTGAACTGAGCTGGACAGCTCCCTTCAGCCTTAGAAGAGAAGTTCCCCTGCTATTTTTTTTAAATTCTGTTTGGTAAAGTTTAAAAAAAAAAAAACCCAGCTCCACAAGCTGTAAAAAAACAGCTGAGTGGTAAGGTTCTAGGGTCGTGGCCACCCCCCCCCCCCTTTTTTTTCCTCCGTGCTTTGCCAGTTTTATTTTTTTTCTGAGGAGGGCTTTTTCTTTTTTTTTTTCTCCTACCTCTGGGGGAATGATTTGCAGCTCGGCTTGCCGTGCTTGTGGTGTGGTCCCGGCGCGTCTCAGTCGTGCCGGCCTGTGCTCTGCGTCCGTTTTGGGGAAGGATCCTCCCTCCTCCCAATTGTGAAATTTAGGAAGATTGAGAGGCTTGTGGCAGCCGCAGTCGGGCCCACAATTGCTGCTGCCGATCGCGTTGGGCCTGCCGGCTCCCTTGTGGCGGGAGCAGTGGCCATTTTGAATGCTGATTCGCATGCACCACCATGTTCGGAGGTGGAGGGGGATCTCCCTCCACGGCTCTTCCCGGTCCACCTGAGTCCCCCTAGAGAAGCAAGGGGGTTCAGTGGGGGCTAGAACGCAAAATGTGCTAGCTCCAGGGCCTGTGGCGAATCAGGCCCCTGCCTTGCCTGCGGCAGCTCGCCCATTTTCCTCTGATTTTATACTCCTGTTTCACCAGGCTTATCTGGCTCAGCAGGAGGGTATAGGATGTCCACAGTTAGCTCTGGCATCTCATAGTCCATGCCTCCTGCCTTCGGGTTCTGCGGCAGAGCCCAACCGGACGAGAGATTTGAGACCCTCTGGAGTTCAGCGTTTGTTGCGCCCAGGGGGGGCGGCTAAGGAATTGGAGGTCTCAGACACCCCCCCCCCCCAAGATACGCTGGCAGTGTTAGGAGTGCTTGACAATGATCAGGGGCCATTCAACATAGATTCGGGAGATGTCCTGGGGACCCCTCCGATTCCAAAGGGGGATGACCCCATAATTTTCCGGTTGTTCCAGAGGGAGGAGTTGGCACCTCTGCTCCCTCAAGTTTTCGAGGAGATGGGGTTGAAGGCCCCTCAGGATGTTCTGGAGATAGATGGGGCGGATTCTGTCCGATGGCCTTAGGGCTCTTCCTTCCGTCTTTCCCTATCACAGGTCTGTGAAGCAATTGGTGGAGCGTGAGTGGAATTCTCCAGACTCCGGTTTAAGGGTGGGAAGAGCGATGTCAAAACTCTATCCCTTACCTGAGCAAACATTGGAGCTTTTTGCGCTTCTGAAGGTAGACGCGGCAATTTCCGCAGTGACAAAAAAGACCATTATTCCGGTTGCGGCCGCAGCGGCCCTTAAGGATGTTCAAGATTGGAAGTTGGAGCTTCATCTCAAAAGGATTTTTGAGGGGGGTGCCTTTTGCTCCAGTTTTATGCAGAGGGCCTGTCTGCGCTGGGTTCAGCATTTTCAGGATGGGAAGCACAACCAGGTTCCGAGACTTCTAACACAGATTGCGTGGAAGCCGTCCGTCGCATACATAGCGGATGCTCTCTGATTTCGTGCATTCGTTATCTCGGATTATGGGTTCCACTGTAGCGGTCAGGCGTTTGCTGTGGCTCCATAATTGGTCCGCGGATGTGTCTTCTAAGTCCCAGTTAGGGTCAAGGGTCGCCTGTTTGGTGATGATTTGGAACAGCTGATGAAACAGATGGGTGAGACAATGGTGCATAAGTTACTGCGGAATAGGTAGGCCTTTCAGTCCTGATCGCGTTTTAGGGACAGCAGAAGATCTTGTCCATCTAGAAGTTCTGCAGTGTCGCAGAAACCGTTTCTGCCTCAAGGCCTGGCTTGGGGTCAGCCCTTTTGGGGCAGCCGGAGACCTTTCAGGGCTCCCACGGGTGGGGGAGCTACAGGGGCCAAGGCTTCCCAATGAGGTGAGGACGGTTCACTCCGCCATTCTCTGCATAGAAGGTTGCCTAGTGCGGTTTTACAGGGAGTGGATCAAGGTTACGCAGGTTCAGTGGGTCCTCAGTGTGATAAGAGAAGGTTACGCGTTAGAATTTGTGCTTCCCCTTCATGCCCCATTCCTAGTCTCCCCCTACAGATTTTCAGAAAAGCGGCACACAGTTCGGGAGATTTTGCACAGGTTGCGAGACTTAGGGGCGGTAATCCTGGTTCCTCTGGACAAACGGGGCACGGGTCAATACACCATCTATTTCGTGGTGCCAAAGAAAGAAAGCATATTTCGCCCCATTCTGGACCTCAAGCAAGTAAATGCGGCATTGAAGGTCCCGCGGTTTCACATGGAGACTTTACATTCAGTGATTGCGGCAGTGTGCAACCAGGGGTTTCTGGCTTCCCTGGATCTGAGGGAGGTGTATCTTCATATCCCCATGCGTCAGGATCACCAGCACTTCCTGAGATTTGCAGGGTCAGCATGTCCAATTCCAGGCTCTCCCCTTTGGGCTGGCCACGGCTCCCTGCACATTCACTAAGGTTATGGTGGGGGTGGCGGAGACTCTTCGGCACAAGGGAGTGCTGGTGCATCCTTATCTCAATGGTTGGCTGATTCGGGAGAGGTTGTTAGACGGGTGCTGTGCTACGGTGCAAAAAGTTATTAGTCTGCTAAAGTCTCTCAGTGGGTGATCAATCGGGCGAAGAGTCACTTACAAAAGACTCAGACACTCGACTACCTTGGGGCTCATTTCAACATAAGGCAGGGCAAGGTGTTTCTCACAGAGGAGAGAATGACCAAGTTACAGTCACAAGTTCGGCGCGTGTTGACATTGAAGGTCCTCAGAGCCTGGGATTTTTTGCAGGTACTGGGGTCGATGGCCTCCCCGCTGGAGCTAGTGCAGTGGGCCTTCACGCATATGCGATCGCTTCAAAGGGCTCTGTTGGAGAGGTGGAATCCGCTGTCAGATGCCTTTCATCAACCGGTCTTGTGGATGTGTCAATCTGGATGTTCCGGATAGGGTGGTTCTTACTACTGTTGCCAGTCTCTCTGATTGGGGGGTGGTCTGAGAATGGTAGTCAGCCCAGGGCACTTGGTCTTCAGAAGAAGCTTCGTATCCTATCAATTGGTTGGAGACCTGGGCAGTGTGGCTGGCACTCCTCACCTTCCTCCCTCTGGTTCAAGATCGCTCGGTCAGGGTTCTTCGGACAATGCGATGACAGTAGCTTACATCAATCGTCAGGGTGCACCAAGAGTCAGAGTGTGGCCCTGGAAGCTCAAGAGCTGTTTCTCTGGGCAGAACAGTACTTGGCTAGGTTAGTTGCATCTCATATCACGGGCATTGACAACATGCAGGCCGATTTTCTCAGTCGCAAGAGCGTAGGTCCAGGCGAGTGGGAATAGGTGGATTCGGCAATGCAGCTCATCCAAAAGCGGTGGGGTTGTCCTCACGACAATTTTATGGCGACTCGGCTCAATGCGAAAGAACCTTGGTTTTTCAGCCGCAGGAAGGAGTACGGGGTCAAGGGGGGGACGCTCTGGTGGTACCCTGGCCTCGGGAAATTCTACTTTAAGTTTCCCCCTTGTGGCCTCTGGTGGGCAAGGTGTTACGTCACATAGAAAAGCATCCGGGGGATGTGGTGCTGGTAGCCCCGGAGTGGCCGCGTCGACCATGATTCGCAAATCTCGTCAATCAAGCTGTGGACGGACCGCTACGCCTCAGTTACCTTCCGTATCTTCTCCATCAGGGACCCATATTTTCCAACCAGGCAGATCGCTTTTGTCTAGCACCTTGGCTTTTGAGAGGAGACACTTGAGGTGGAAAGGATACCCAGAGGCGGTGATCGCCATGCTTTTGCAGGCTAGGCGGAAGTCTACTTCCTTCTTGTACGTTTGGGTTTGGAAGGTTTTTGAGGCTTGGTGTATGGCCAAAGGGATACCAGCAGTTAGGCCTCATTATCCCATATTTTGTCTTTCCTACAAGAAGGTTTAGCTAAAAGCCTTGCTTTTAACTCTTAGGGTGCTAGAGCCTAGCCTGCTTACAGGGAAAAGTTAAGGGCTACACCTTATCTTCCCATCCTGATGTGCAGAGGTTCCTTCGGGGAGTTAAGAATTTGCATCCTCCGGTGCAGGTGGTCTGCCCCCCCTCCCCCCTGGAACTTTAATCTATTTCTGCTAGTGTTGTGTGATGCTCCATTTGAGCCAATTCGGAGAGCGACCCTTAAGGACTTGACTTTCAAGCTCATCTTCTTAGTTGCCATCTATTTTGCCAGAAGGATTTCGGAGTTGCAGGCTTTGTCATGTCATGGCCCTTTCCTTCAAATCTCGGATTCAGGAGTCTCATTGAGTATGGTTCCTTCTTTTGTTCCGAAGGTGGTCTCTGCTTTCCATGCTAATCAGGCTGTCAAGCTCCCAGCTTCCCCAGAATTGGATGCTTCTGTGTCGCATGCTCAAGCTATTGGATGCCTGCGGGGCTTTGCTGCAATATCTCAAGGTTACTAATGATCTCAGGAGGTTGGATCATCTTTTTGTTTTATGGAGCGGATCAAAGAAAGGTATCCATGCCTCCAAAGCAACCATTGCAAGGTGGCTTAAGGAGGTTATTGGGTCGGCGTATATTATCAAGGACTGTCAGGTTCCTGAGGGTTTGTGGGCCCACTCAACTCTGGCTCAGGCGGCTTCATGTGAGGAAGCTCAGTTGGTGTCTCCATAGGAGATTTGCAAAGCGGCGACTTGGGAAATCACTGCATAACTTTGCAAGGCATTACCGACTGGATTTGGGAGATCCGAACTCCCGGTCTTTTGGCAAGAGTGTCTTGCAAGCGGGACTCTCCAGGTTCCACCCTCTTTAGGAAGCTTTGTTACATCCCAGGAGACTGGACTGATCCGGGTATGTACAGGGAAAGGAAAATTGGTTCTTACCTGCTAATTTTCGTTCCTGTAGTACCACAGATCAGTCCAGAACCTGCCCAGTTTTGGAGGGGGAGAGTCCTCCGCTCAGCTGTAATCCTGTCGGGATACTTTTCTTCGTTTATTCACAACTTACAGATTTTTTTTTTACAAGGTTTTATCAAGTTTTTGCACATAATGTTTTGGCTTGGGAACCGATCAATACTGAGGCACTGCAGGTGGCACCAAGGCTTATCAAGCAGTGTCAGTGAAGCTTTCTCTGTCTGCATCTGCTGGCAGGGATGAATAAACCCAGAAGTCTGGACTGATTCATGATACTACAAGAACAAAAATTAGTAGGTAAGAACCAATTTTCCTATCTCTCTCTCTAGAATACTATAAAAAAATTGTATTTACTAAAAGCTTTTCATATAAAGCTAGTTTTATATTTTGCATCCATTTTTTGGGAAATACAACAACAGCAGGTTTGAGAATCCTGCAGCCTAGTAGCAGAACCTGTTCGGCAGTACCGGGAATCAATTGGCATAGTGCGGCCCCTGAAGAAGGTTCACCGAAACACGAGCCGTGTCGGCTGAACATCTTCAAGACAGGGCCATCGCCAGCGTGATATCCCAGCTGCAAAACTCCGCTACGATAAGTGCAAATACTAAATGCAAATATTTACTGTCGGTAAACTGACACAAGTCGCCATTACAATAATATTAAGAGACTGATGATTATAAATATTAGACGGTGTAACAGTCATTTATATACCGCATATTTCCAACAGTGGCTACACAGGGCTATGGCTTTGAAAGCCCGCCACGATATATGAGGTCTCAAACTGTAAGACTACAAAGGCAATGGCTTAATATTATTTTCAAATGATGACATGCTAACTTCATGCATGAGATAGATTTGTATACAATAGAGAGTGTGCATGAAAATTAATCTCATGCATACTCATTATGGTTAAACTGAAAACCTGGGCAGAATGTGTCCCAAGGAATGGCTTGAGAATTACTGCTCCAAGGACCCCAGTATACTTGCCACATCTGACTCCTCATCCCCCTATTGATTCTAAGAGGGATCTCAGAGATTTAGGAGCCCCTACAGGTTCAAAAAGCGCATTGCTACTCTAGGACACTTGGAAATAGATCTTCAGTAATATATTGGGCTAGGATTAGCCCTAGCCCAGGGAGCCACCAAGCCTTAACAGATGCATTGACAATCTCAATATGCATGATGGTAATTTAACAACAGATATGCAGTAACAATCCCCTAAATGAGGGCAAATGCCAAACCCAAAAGTTGGAACCCCCCAAACAGAAAAACCACAAATCAACCCAAGGGGCTAACCACAACCTGGCAAACTTCTTTAAGTTCTGTGTATATATACATTCTGATAGTTCTTCCCAGTAAGCATGCCAGAACACAGACTTGCTGTTAACGGTCTTGAGAACATTAAGGGGCTGGGTCTCTGGACTGATCTGTGGTACTTCAGGAACAAAAATTAGCAGGTAAGAATCAATTTTCCTTTCCTGTTTGTAACCCAGATTAGTCTAGACAAGTGGGATGTACCAAAGCACTCCTACACTGGGCGGACCCGCGAAAGACCCCCTCTAAACACACTTTCGCAGAAGGTCGGCTCTCCTGGAGCCTGAACATCTAAATGGTAACAGCAAGATAAAGTGTGAAGAGAAGACCATGTCACTGCTCCTCAAATCTCCTGCGGCAACACTGACACTGAGCGCATGCAACCCCTCTGGAATTTTTCTCCTCTTACAAAGGTAGGCCGAAACAATTTCCTTCAGCCAACGCACTATCGTGCCCTTGGAGGCCTTGCACCTCCAAACAATATAAATAATTGATCCGATTGCCGAAAACGGTTTGTGACTTTTGCCTCTGGCGACTCAGACCAATTCAGGAAGGCAGGATCTCCAGAGTTTGATTTCAGATGAAATGAAGATAGCACCTTAGATAGGAATGAGGATACCATACGCAAAGACACCCCCCTAGTCAAAAATTTTCAGAAATGGTTCCCCCTACATGACAAAGCCTGCAGCTCAGAGATCCTTCTGAATGAAAAAATTGCCACCAAAAATACCACCTTCAGCGTGAGGTCCTATAATAACGCCTTTCTCAACAGTTCAAAATGGAGGCCCACAAAGCACCCACAAGACCAAGTTCAAACTCCATGCTGGACCCAATCTATGCACCGGCAGCCACAGCTGCTCGACCCCCTTCAAAAACCCTCACAACATCCAGATGGGAGGCCAACAACCTTTTCCCTGGAGTATTCCTCTTTGACATCCCAAGGCTGCCACCTGAACCCGCAAGGAATTGTAAACTAAGCCCTTGAAAATCACGGGATCAGAGTATCCATTTTGTCACTTGCTCTCAAAAGTCAAGTTGCGAGACAAAAGTGATCTGCCTGATCCGAGAAAACAGGACCTTGCCTTACAGCCCCTGCAAATGAGTTAATCTCAAAGACCCGTCCATTGCACGCTGAATCAGAATCAAGAACCACGGACAACGCAGCCTCTATGGCACTCCCAGTACCATCACCTGGCCCGGATGCCTCTCGATGCACCTAAACATTTGACCTGTTAATGGTCACAGAGGGAACTCGTACAGCAGGATCCTTGTCGACCATGGACGAACCCGAGCATCTATGCCCTTGGCTGCGACCTATTGTCTGTGGCTGAAGAAACTTGCTGCCTTAGCATTGCTCCTTGACACCATCAGATCCAAACAGGGACTGCCTCAATGAGACTGGATAAGGCCGAAGGCCTCTTTTAACAGCTCCCATTTTCCTGGGTCTAACTGTTGCCTGCTGAGATAGTCTGCTTGCACGTTGTCCACTCCCGTAACATGTGAAGCGGCTATCCCCTGCAAATGTTGCTCCACCCAGGCAAAAAGGTCCTGGGCTTCTTGGGCAACCGCACAACTCTTGGTTCCCCCTTGCAAATTGATATAAGCCACCATTGTCACATTGTCCGAAAACACTGACCATTTGATCTTGGACTTGTGGAAAGAATTCCACCAATGCCCTGCACACTGCTCTCGTTTTCAAGCGATTGATAGACCAGGGTGCTTCCACTGGCGAGCACAGTCTTTGTGCCATCCGTTCTTGGCAGTTCGCCCCAGAGTTATCCGGTTAACCTAACTGGCTAACTCCGCTCCTTCCGGGAATGCCCACTGCCCGCACCGGAACTCCTTCAACTTAACCATATCTATTCTAGCCGAACAACTCTATCTGGCTAGAATATAGCAGATCAGGATTTTTAAAATTGTAGTTTAGCCATTTAGACCGATAACTTTTTAGTTATTCATCTAACTGGCTTTTGAATATCTAACCCACTCTGTCTACACTTTCATCATGAAAGAACAAATATAGAAATATTCCAAAAGTAATTATGGAAAAAAAAAATCCCAAAAGCCTTGATTGCACAAGTCTTCGCACCCCTTGACTCAATGTTTGGTGGAAGTGTTTTAGCAGCAATAACACCCACGAGACTTTGCAGAGCGGGATGGTGCAGTTTTTGCTTACTCTTCTCAGCAGAAGAACATAAGCTCTTTCAAGTTGGCTGGGGACTGTCTGTGGACTGCAGTCTTCAACTCTTGCTACAGATTTTCTAACAAATGCAGGTCATGACTGGGCCACTCAAGGACATTCACTTTCTTCTTGCTGAACCACTCCATTCTGCTTTGTGCTTACTATCATTGTCCTGCTGAAAAGTGAATCTTCTCCCCATAGTCCCAGATCTGTGGCAGACTGGAACAGGTTTTCCTCTAGAATATGCCTGTACTTTGCACCATCCATCTTTCCCTTGATCTTCATAAGCTTCCCCCTCCCCACTGTTGCAAAGCATACCTTTAACATAATGCTGCCACCACCATGCTTTACTATAGGGATGGTATTAGAAGGGTGAAGTCATCATTGGAAAAATGGAGTCCTCTTTCTCTATCTGCTGGAACACGGCTTAAACCCACATGTCTGCACTGGTCTAGCAATATGAATTTCCTCAAATTCACTTTACTTTTATTTTCCTGGGTGGTGCAGTACAGATCTCAAATAGAAAAGGATCATTCCATCCTGCTAAGTCCATACCTCTCGAATCTTCTGTTTCAATTTGCAAATTCTTTGCTGCGGCACTGCTCCTGTGAATAAGTGTCAGCCAGTTCTTTTTTATAAATCCACTGCACCCCACTTTAATGTGTCTACTAATAGCACTCTCCTCCCATCCCTTTTCCTACAGCAGTTCAGGGTTAGATTCTGCGGGAAACGTCAGAAAAGTTTGCAGCATATTTGCATTATTTTGTATATTAAACAGTATAAATCTTTTTTTTACATTATAAAAATAAGAAGCAAGTTTGCTTACCGTAAATGGTGTTTTCCGTAGATAGCATGGCAATTCAGCCTGCTTATCAATGGAAAAAAATAGATTTCCAAACTCGCTTACATTTCTAAATAGATGCATTTTTGAGTTGGGGGGAAAGAGGGATATCGGATATCAAAGAGGGGAATCAAAGGGATTGGAAGAAGACTGAAGATGGAGGCGAGGTCAGAGAAAAAGGAAAGTTCTACCACCAAAATCCAACTCTTTTTGAACACAATATGAAAACCCTTACCCATTCTCATCACCTCTCGTTTATGCAACTGAAGTCACCTCCTCACAGGTCTCCCACTGAATCATCTATCTCCACTACAATCTATGCAAAAGTCAGCTGAATGATTTATCTTCCTCTAAGCGCATTAAACTCTACTGCTCCTCATTACCTTTCCTCTCATCTCCCTTACAGCTCTCCTGGATAATCTCAGTTCGAGCAAAATGTTCTCATCTGTGCCCTTATCCTTTACTGCCAACTCCGAACTCCATGCTTTTCACTTTGCTGCACCATATACCTAGGATGACTTCCTGAGACGGGGTATCATGCTCCCTCTCTAGCCCTGGAGAAGCAGGATAGAAAGAAAATAGGTACTAATTTTCTGTATGGCTAGGTTTGCCTTTACTATGTGCCTGATTGCAAAATGTTAAGGCTCCATGTATCCAGTACCTTGTGTGGTTTTCCATAACACGTAATGGGGAAGAAGCAAAGCGAAGATCCCACATCTGTATGACAGGCAGTCTGTCATCCTCCGAGGAAAGCACCATCTGAGTGGCCACATCAGGATGCCACGCCATTCCTGAGCAGCGCATCTGCAGAGACAGTTCAGGTCACATCATACCCGCATCATGAGTCAACAACATTAATTTCCAAAACCCCTGGCAACAGGCAAACAGACCGTACTAATTTCACTCAAACTGTTAGATACCCAGAAAGTCTCTTCCACTTTCTCCATCAGGTTGAATTTCCTGTATCCTGGTCTAAAATGCAACCTCTGACAATATTTCGCACAAAAGGCCAGATGTACTAAGGGTTTTCTCTCATTGGGGTCTATAAAGGAAATGTTTTAATACACATGACCCTGTATGAACACTCACTCAAGTATTACATGTGCACAGATCCTGCTATTTTCCCAGTTTTGCAGACACAAATACAGATAGTTGAAATTTGAATTTCCTGCATATTTATTTTCACCTTATTTGAAATCTATGCTACCATGCTTGTGCTCCTCAAAGATACACTGTCTACCACAATCTGCAAACTGTAGACACAATATTGTTGAGTAAACTCTCCGACATGAGAGTTAGGATTAACAAGTGAGTGAGAAAGGTAATTATGGAATTTATATAAATAATTGCATTTCAAAACCATTCCCAACTCTGCATTGCTGTAAACATTTGAGCAGATAGAACATTTTGTAGCTTTCATTTTAAGCTCTCACTGTGGATGACTGTTCTATCCTTGATTTTTTTTTTTTTTTATATTACATGTCCACTATTTCTATTAATGAAATGGTAAGAATGGCCTTTTTTTTTTTTTTTAACTTATACATGGTGATCAGTGAAAACACCATTTTTTGATTTTCAGTACGGTCATCTGAAAATTGAGAAAAACATTTTTTATTTTAGTCTCTCAAAAATGTTGTTTCAGAAAAACATTTCGCACTTGACATGTTCAAAAGTTAGCCAAATCCAAAATGCCCTTCTGTGAATGCACATCTGAGAAAACATTTTGATAATTCTTTTTTTCTCTTTTTTTTTTTTTAAACTTTATGGGCACTTCCAGAGGACTCCCATTTCCTTCCCAGTAGTACTAAAATGGCATGTCTTTAGTGGCTTTTTCATCTCTGCTATTCAGGTTGTCTACACTATTCCCTTTCAGAGATCATAAATGATTTGGCGGTGAATCGGACCCAAAGCCTTTACTGTATCTGTTTATCTCTGCTGCTCAGAAATTCTATATTCTGTGTACCCACAGAAAGCTTTCACAGCCTATACCTGGACTCCTCTGTTATACCTCGACCGGAATGAAAATCCCCTGGCTTCCAGGTGATGGTCATCACCCTCTGCACTCATCATCCTTATTGACACATTACTTCTGTCCTCCTCCATTTTCCTGTGGCCCTGACCTATAACAGCCTGGAGCAAGACCTCACAGGCCTCTAAACTTTATTTTCAATTACAAATCAAACATTCATTCAAGCACTGTGTCCACAGACTGAATGGAAGTAAACTCCTTGCTTATTTCACTTTTCATACTTACTCGGTTGCTGTGGTCGCTGACTTTTAGTATGGGCTCATTCTTTCTGAGGTCCCATACAGTGGCACGGCCACTGGGGCTTGCTGAAGCAAGGATGTGCTGAACCTGCCTGTTCCAGGCGATACAGCTGATATCTTCCAGGGGCTAAAAAAGATCAGAACGTAAAATGCCCAGGTCACATGGCATCTCTACAGGAGTAACAAAATATATCAATACATACAGTGAGTCTATCGGCCTCACTGGGCCACAATTTTCTAACGGAGAAGGGAATCTATAGTTGCTTAGCCACAGAGGCAGACAGCTAGATTCCTTGTTTAAAATACCCTTGCCCCTTTAAATACAAGAGTTCCTGAGGGCATAATGTAGCCAGGGGAGAAAACTATGCATGTATATTAAATATTCAAAATGTGTGTAGTCTCCCCCTACCTAATCCTATTCACAGAAACAGCAGAGACAAAGTACACAAGTACCTTGTAATTAATTTTCAAAGGGAAACTATCTGCATATTTTGCCATTATGCAGTTTAAGGAAAGCTTCCACCTTTATGATTGTACAAAAATGTCCTTGATGCACTGGATCATATACCAGTTTCAGAATGAGCAAGAAACCACATGTTACAATGGTACCTTAGTAGAGGTGAGTAGATGTTAAAACAAGATGGAATTAAAAACGTAAGATGTAATTTTAAAAAAGAGTTACACACAAAGGGGCGGATTTTAAAAGGCCCACGCGCGTAAGTCCCTGGGTTTTCGAAAAGGGGCGGGCCCGGGGGCGTGGTCGAGGCCTCCGGACCAGCTCCCGGGACAGGAGCGGGGCTGCCGGCCGACAGGCGTAACTTTGCCGACAAAGGTAGGGGGTGGGGTTAGGTAGGGAAAGGGAGGGGAAGGCGGGGGGAGGGCGAAGGAAAGTTCCCTCTGAGGCCGCTTCGAAATCGGAGCGACCTCGGAGGGAACAGGCAGCTCGCGCTGGGCTCGGCGCACACAGGTTGCACAAATGTGCACCCCCTTGCGCGCGCCGACCCCGGATTTTATAAGATACGCGCGGCTACACGCGTATCTTATAAAATCCAGCGTACTTTTGTTCGTGCCTGGTGCGCGAACAAAAGTACGCGATCGCGCAAGTATTTAAAATCTACCCCACAAATTGCATATCAGGCTGATGTAATACAGTAAACTCAGCTAAGTGCATTGTTTAACACCAGATTGGACACAGATTTTGGACAAGCATCCATAGCACCTTATTCTAAGGGGGATTAGCTGTCTAAAACACGCATCCAGCCACCCATGAAACTAATAGTGCTCATCACATGCAAATGCATGTTGATGAGGCTATTAACTATTCTCCCCCAATTCCCAAAATAAGTGTGCTCCTGATGCCCCAGAGCAGGCATTAATTTCTAAGCAGCCCAAAAAGTGTACAGAAAAGCAGAACACACTGCTTTTCTGTACTTCCTCCAACTTAATACCGTAATAATATTAAGTCAGAGGAACAAAAAAAAATTATTTTTTTTTTTAAATGTGCAGGTGGTCAGGTTAGGAAAAGGGATGCTCAATTAACGAGCGTCCATTTTCCTAACCAGCTGACAGCAGACCTCTCCTGGGCACCTGCTGCCGAGGAGACACTAGGGGTGCCCAATTTCCCCTAGCACCTCCTTTTTACTGTGGCACCCGATTTAAATATTAAATCGAGCATCCCAGACTGATCAATCAGCACCAGTTGGAAGAGCGGGCACTCAATCATGAGCATTCGTTTTCCCCACACCGATATTGCACAGGCCTGCTAAATTGCACTTAATGTGCATAAAACTTTATTGACAAGTCAATGGTATATACTGTAAAATTTTTCAAATACCTACTTACATGCTTAAATAGTTTTGAAAATTACTACCATACTAATTACTTTGATAAACAAAATGACCATTTTTTTTAGATCGTTTCTTATGACATTTGCATGTCATTAATTTGGGCCAACATTGGCCCATTACATATCAACAAAAAATAAGAAAAGTACCTGAGATTTAGCTCCAGGCGTCATGGGAGTAGCAAAGTTGTTTAAGTCCCAAATATAAATTTCAGATTCATTAGCACCAGAGGCAACAAGATTACTCTAAATGAACAAGAAAAAAAGAAAAAAAAATACAGCCAAAACTAAAACTTCATCATATCACTAGAAAAAAATTTTTTTTTAAACTTTCAGCTAATCACAGTAGCCTTGAGGAAACTGATCCCAAATAACACTACCCTAAAAAGATATGCTGCAGCCCTATACACATCACTGCTGCTCACTATGGGCAGTTTGCAGGTACAGAGAAGCTTAATAGAAAGTTCTCCTTAAAGAGGGAGAATAGGAGAAGGCCAAAATTTACAGTGATGCAGTCGTAAACCCGGCTCATTACTTGGGTATTTGCTTGCAAGTAAAATTTATCAGATCACCAATATTGACCACAACTAGAAGCCAGGAAAACTCGAGTAAAATGTATCAAGCCCCAGTACAATCAGGGACTCTCGTAGAAGGCCTGAAATTATGGAACTCTATGCCGACTGATCTAAGAACACAAAGATTTTGCAGCCTTCAAAAAAAGATCTTAAAACATGGTTATTTATGCAAGCATATGAGAGTTCACTGGTTACTTAACATCACTGCAAGCCAAAGGGATGAGGCATATTTTATCTTCATTCTATTTATTTTGTTGTAATCTATACGGCCTATTTATTCTATTTTACACTTTCATTTATTTAAATTGTGCATATTTATTATGTAATTGCATTATTCTATTTTATCTTATTTCAAGCTATCATTATTTTACTATTTTACTTATTATAATTAAGTATTATGGTTTTGTTTATAAACTGTAAACCGATATGATTGTCCAACAGAATAGCAGTATATAAATCAAATAAATAAATAAATAAATCACTCTCTCTCTCTCTCTCTCAATTTCCTGGTTTTGAATTACAAAATTTGTGATCTGCTGAGCCTCATCCATGGGCAAATCCTAAACAATGAATGGATCTGCAATCCTGAATTTTGCTTATCTTTCAAAAATAATTGTGATGCAATTGTGAGCCAGAATGATAAGAGAGCAGATTTTCACCACTGTCTGCACAGAGGCCTATTTCCCTACACTCATCTCTTCCACCCTTCCCTCCCTCCCCAACACATCAACAGACATTGTAGCCAACATCAATAGCAACTCCTTTGTGCTCTTTGGAAATAGAAATGCCCACTTCTCTCACTTTCTGGCAGTGGCGGCTAGAGTAGCAGTACTACTGCCCACTACTCCTTGCACTCTCATCCTCAGGGCCGGAGGAACTACTAGGCGAGCTAGGCCTGTGCCTAGGGCGCCGCTATTTAGGGGGCGCCGCGGCAGGCGGCAGAATTTTGAAAGGGCAAAAAGTGCTCTTTCAAAATTCTGCCAGCCCCGCCTCACCGTGCCACCCTCCCGACACCCCCGTTGTGGTCCAGCGGAGGGCCCGGGAGCGATCTGCCACTCCCGGGGCCTCGGCTGCCACTAAGCAAAAAGGCACCGGTGGCCTTTAGCCCATACCATGTGACAGGGGCCAACCCTCCCAGGGCCCCACCTGGACCACCAGGTATTTTGTAAGTTTTCTTTTTTTTGGGGGGAGGGGGGAGGAGAGGAGTCGGGGCTGCGACCGGGGGCGGGGCTGGGGGCAACACAAGGCTGAAGGTGCCTAGGGCGCCCAATCCCCTTGCACCGGCCCTGCTCATCCTGACTCTGTCATCAGATGGAGCCAGCCAGTGAAGATTACTCCAAAGCTTCTAGAAACTTTTGCCATGCGCCGCCGAGCATGAGCATGGCGTCCTGCAAGGTCCCTTCAATTCTGACTTTCATTACTTTAGTAATGGTGCGTGAGCACGAATGCCCACAGAAACGCATGTATACAAATGGACGCACTCTCCACTGGCCAGTCTCACTATAACGAAATGCACCTAAACAGAAAGCACTGCAAAACAGAAAGAAGAAACTTACTGATCTCACCTAATCAGGTCTGAATAAAAAAAAAAAAAAAATTTAGGGTCACAGGGAGAAAACATTAAACCTACAAAACAACTGCAAAGCAATGAACTAGAGATCATTCAAGAAACCTTTCCTTTAAATGAGAAGAACCTGCATGACAGAGCACCAACACCACGCATGTTCTCAATGAAAAAGTCCCATTGTTTCACTACCAGCATCATAGTGCAGGGAAAGTGCTTCAATTAATCCGTTTTGCTATTTTATCAGCTGAGTCACTAAAGTAGGATGGCACAGACAGTGCTAATTATGTTAAAAGTAGTCACAAGAGCAGGAATCTAACCTGGAAAAGATTTACATCCAGAGCGCGGACCGGGCCTGAGTGCTTGTCTTTCTGGTCAATCACAACTTCGCTCTCTCCAGACATGATTTTAGCTGGGTCATAGAGAATCAGGTTTCCATTTTCTCCTCCTGCGATAAGCACCCCTGACAGGCTACCATCCGAATCCATTCGATGGGGACCCCAAATCAGCTTATGGTACCTACCAAATAATCACAACCAGAGAGAAATACAACGTTTCATGCCAAGATCCAAGGAAGAGCCTTTCCAGGAACTTAATAACATCTCATCATACAACTTCTGCATGATGCTTTGGTATACATTGTGCTCTTATTGTTTTACAGAGGTTCATTTCTGTATTAACAGCATTTTATGCTAGGTACATGTTGATGATGTTTAATGCTGGTACCTTTTAACATACCAAATCTGATCACAAATTTATTTAGGGCAGCAGGGAAATCTTCCATTTCAGAATTTTCTGGAAAACTCACAACTCTATAATTGACACAGCAGCCAGCCTATGAATGGCTGTGGATACAGGGAGAGCTTTGTTTTCCAGTTATGTGAATCATCCACAAGCCCTACATTGAGGACTTATAGTGTGTGCATTACCTTCTTAAAAATAAACTAAACATTGCATAATAAAAAAAACAAAAAACAATAAAGAGATTATATAAAATCATTGCACAATTTCCCCTGATACAGGCTTCATAAGATGCCAAAACATTGACAAAGTTGGGATATAGCTTAATATGTGAAGAACGGGAATCAGAAAGCCAAGTAGTTTTTAAAGAATTTTTTCATAAATTTGTATAATAAAGAACGTTGGTTTTAAGATAACCCTTGGGAATGGTACATGACAGGAATAAATTGCTTGGTTGATGATACTGGTTGAAGCCCCTTGCAGGCAAGAGCCTGTAGATAAAAACTTACAAGCACTAAAGTATCTGATTCCATTTTTCCCAAGTGAGTATCTGTTAAAGGAATGCTTCTTTAAAAAAAATGTTATTTGCGCAAATATTTTATTTTTGGGTTTTGCAATTTGAGTTTTGTTCTGAGTTTTTGCATTATCTTCTTTTCATTTCAGTTCTGAATAGTTGAAATCTAAATACAATGGCTTATCTTTTGAAAGAATAAGTAGGACTTATCTGGCTATCTAGTAGCCACTGAAAATCCGGTTATGTTCAGCTTTCTGAATATCCAGATAAAATGTGGGCAGATCAAGGAGGCACAACATATAACTGGATAAGTAGCGATATTCACTCTTAGCTGGTTAAGTTAATCAGACAAATTATATCTTGCAACTTATCTGGCTAAGTAGCGGCTTGTACGGGGATATTCAGTGGCATAGCCATGCCGCTGAATGTGCCTTGTAACTTAGCTGTATAAGTTGTACCTGGCTACGTAATATACTCTGATAACTTAAAAAAACTGGGCCCTGTATTTTTATCCTTCATCAAAACATTGTATGCTGAGCTGGCGTTCTCTCCCAGCCAAGTACTTGTTTCACTCTGCAATATTTATTGTATTTTATAGTCTTTATTTCCCATACTTTCCAAAGTTCAGGGCAAGGTACATAAAGTCACATATATAACTGATCTATAGTATTTAGTAAAAAAACAAAATAAATAAAAACACTATTAAAATGTCCCACACTGTATCTCAATTTTTCAAATAGCCAAGTCAGACAAATATTGGTTTAGGAGGGAGAAATGAATAAAGACACTCAGGAACTGATTTTCAAACGCATTTGGAAGTATAAATCACGATTTCACGTGTAAATGAGTTTTACACAAATTGCCCCGGTGATGGTGCGGTGCGCGTGTGCTAGTCCTGGAGAAATCCTGCGCTATTGTGGCACGCAGAATTTGCACAGAATTACTCTCCTGTGCAGCTATGCAGAAATTGTTTTCTGTGCAGAATTTGGCAGGCCCCGGTGTGCCATGAAAAGAACCCGCCCTCTCACAGTGAAGATGAAGCAGGCCCAAGCGTGCCTCGAGCGGAAGCAGTCCCGCTCGCAGCAAAGAAGGAGCAGGCCCAGACGTGCTGCGAGTGGAGGCCATCCCGCTCACGGCCAAGATGGTGCAGGCCTCAGTAAGAGTGAGCATGTGTGAGGGTGCATGGGTGTGGATGCCAGAAAGAGGGAGCCTATGTGAGGAGATTGTGAAGGAGTATTTGTGTGTGTGTGTGTGTGTGTGTGTGTGTGTGTGAAAAAGGGATTGTATGTAGGTGAAGGTGTTTGTGAGAGAGGGAGCCTGTGTGAAGGGGGTGTGTGTGTGTGAGCCTATGTATGGGGGGGGGGGGGGGTGAGCAGAAAGGGAGCCAGTCCTGCAGGGGTGCGTGAGAGACATAGGTAGCCTGTGTGAGGGTGTATGCGTAAGAGAGAAAGGGAGCCTGTGTGGGTGCAAGAGAGAAAAGAGCCTGTATGAGGTGTGTGTGTGCGCACTAGAGAGTGGGAGCATGAGAGAGAGCGCCTGTGTGAGGATCAGTACTGAGAGAGGGGTCAAACTCTGGGAGTGAAGATAAGAGTAGAAGGAATTCAGCCTAGAAGGGGAGGAGAAAAATAGTGGTAGGTGGAGGAGTTGGGGCCTGAGAGAGCAAAATGAAAGGAGACTGGCCAGGGGAGTAGGGAGAGAGGGTGCAAGAGACACTTACAGTGACCTTCTAGGGAAATTCTGCTCAAAATATTTAAAACTTTGCATCTTTAAGTAACAACTTTCTGCAGATTTTTTATTTTTTTTGCACAGAAATCCCCCAAGAGCAATGTGTATAAGAGGAGTGGAGCAGCCGCTTAGTGGTTAGAGCAGCGGGCTATGAACCAGAGAAATCAGAACTCAAATCCCACTCTCTCTCCTTGTGACCCTGGGCAAGTCACTTTACCCTTCATTGCCTCAGGTACAAAATTAGATATTAAGCCCTCTGGGGATAGGGAAATACCTACAGTACCTGAATGTAATCCGGTCTGAAGTGCCAAAAAGCGTAATATAAAGGCGTTTCTGGGGGCAGGGTTGGGGAAACCTATTTATGTATTTTACTTGATTTCCAAAAGAATGCCCATAAACGCAGGTGCCCACGTTTACATCTGCTCCCAAGGCAGGTGTGGGCATGTATGCCATGCAGGGGTACATGCATACCTACTAAATTTTAAAGTGGACTTATTTATACCATTTTGTATTCCGCCATTTCCTTCAAGTTCAACTAGTGGGCACGCATGTGCAAGCCCATTCCAAATTCAGGTCGATGTCCACGTGCATTTTCTACAGACAGACTTCATGCTTATATGGGCTGCTGTAAAACTGCCTTCTTAATGATGGTTTAAATGTTATACTGAAACAAAATTCAAAGCTTCAAATTGCCAAACTTGCCTCATATTGCACTGGCATCCATTCATTGTTACAAATGAATTTTGTGAAACAATTCATTTTCGGAAATGGAAAAGTTTCCAAGGGAAAAAAAAGCACAGAAATATTTACCTAAAAATTTGTAATACTAATTAACTGGCCATTTATGGAGGATGAAAGAGTGATTGTGATGTCTCAACTAGGAACTTGGCAGACCCCAACTCACCACCACACAGGAAGGAAGGTTACAGGAGAATACGGATGAGAGAAACTGGTAACCACTAATGTTGGGACAGATTGGGGGTGACCCCTGCAGCTTCTGGAATGCTAAACCTCTGCTCCAGTTACTACTGGGTACAAGCAAAGCTCAATATACTGAACATAGAGAACGTTCTGATCATTATAGGTTTAAAGCAGACAAATACTCTTTCTACACAGGATGTTATGTGAAGACATTCAAGACATTTCAGTGCTGCGGTGCATTTTGAGACACAAGGACAAAGGACAAAGGCTTTTAGTACTAGGAAAGTGCTAAATAGTAGGCTATGAATTTAGCACTCTAAGTTTAAGAAAATTGTCAGCCACAAGCCAGCTGGGCTGTGGCTGAAAATTGGTTTAAACCAAATTAAGCAGCTGTATTTTAGCCAACTATCTAGCTGTTGAGTAGCTTACTAAAATTAAACCTCACCCTTGCATCCAGATGGTACAATAAGCCCCCTCTTCCACCACGCAGATCAACTCAATCCCCACCAAAGTCAGAAAAGTGAGGTCTCCTGCACATACACGCACCAGCACCCCAAGAACCAGACTCATGTCCTCTTTCACCTTCTCGGAATCTCCACTTACAATTATGCAGGGTCCCCGCCTTCACCGACAGGACAGACGCCAGCACTGCTCTCTGCTGAACAACGCCAGTAAGCAGCACTATTCAGCAGCATTGCTGGCAGGAGGGTGCTCCTGTCGTCCCCCCCCCCCCCCCTTCCGGTAAAGACAGGGATCCTTAGGAATGGTATGTCCAGATTTCAGAGAGGCAGAAGAAAGATGCAGGGGGAGGGGTGGCAAGAGTCTGGAGCCAGGGAGCTGAGTGGGAGACCCTGCTGTTCTAACATCTAAAAGGGGGGAGGGGTAGCTGTCAGGAGGAGGGACCAGTGGTTTGATTATTTTGTGAAACTGAGCAAGGGAAAAGATGAGATTGGGAGGCTGGCAGGGAACTTCTTGCTTTTATGAGAATTGAGGGATGGGCACTTTTATTTATAATAAAAAAAAAAAAGACTGGGCAGAAGGTTTGCTGGCTCCAGATGTAGGCATAAATGGCTACACTAAGACCAACTATCCATGTGTCTAGATTAGGCCAGTGAAGTTAGCCAGATAGAGACATGGTTTAGTTTGAACAATTTTTATTGTGCAAAAGAAACAGAACAATCCCTGGGGAGCGTTCACTCTGCAATTCCGCAGGTAGCAACAATACAAATGGTACTTTTGTTGTATGTATAGTACACAATAGCAGTACTTACCATCCCTGAGACCCACCCCAAACCCTCCCCCCCCCCCCCCCGCTCACTCACATCAATAATGAAATTCATCAAATATTACATTATGGTATGCATAAAAATAAGAGAGTCAGACAATCAGAATGATACTGCGGGAGTGATGTGGCAGTGATTGAAGATAGCAGTCCCAAATCAGCATGAATCCACGCCTAAGAACAGGAGAGGATGCAGATGCCATGTGTTCCATGTGCATCAGATGGTGCAGGCTGTTCCTCCACATCCAAAAGGTAGGGGCTTCCAAATCCTTCCAGAGCACTAGAATGAGGCGTTTCCCCACCAGTCCAGCCTTCCGAATCAACAACGCGGTGCTGCACCCCGGATAGTTGAGGGAGAGACGTGGTCAAATAATACCGCCTCAGGAGAGAAAGAAATATTCATGTCCAAAAGGTCAGCTAGATATTGCGAAACAGGGCCCCAGAAATGCCGAATTCAAGGACAGTCCGAGAATAAATGAAATAAAGTTCCCGGGGCCACCATACATTTAGCGCACAACGCCAATGGGGACAGCTTGGCTAGAAACATAACATGAGGGGATATAAAAGCTCTATATAGGAATTTAAACTGCATTTCCCGGTAGTACATATTGGTGGTCATCGTGGACATGTGCCTGAAACATGCCTGCAGAGTGGAGGAAGCAAGGGTCAACTGCCCATCTTTATTCCATCGTTCCGCCAGTACTGTGCAAACATCCACACGCAGTAATTTCCTGAGACCTTTATAGTAGGCCGATAAGGAGATTGCGCTATTTTTGTCTAGCAAAAAAAGCGTGTCACGGGCCTGAAACACGGTCGGCTGGCGCTCCACCAGGGGAAGGGAGTAGATATAATGACAGATCTGTAAATAGGGAAAAACCGGAGAACTAGGAAGGTCTTATAATTCCCTCAAAACCGGAAAGGTTAAGATCAGGCCCTCCCCATCTAGCACATGTCCCAACTGGAAAATACCCCTAGTCACCCAAAGGTCAAAGGCCCAAGAGTCCAATCCAGGGGTAAATGCCGTGTTACCCCTTATGGGAAGCAAATAGGCACACACGCAGGGAATCCCCAATAATTTTGTTATACGAAACCACGTGTGGCGGATCGGCTCTAAGAGCACGTGCTTTTGTAGGGATTCGGGCAGACCTAGAGTGGGAGTCTGTAGGACATATCACAGATCTAAGGGAGCCACCAGCGCTTCTTCCGCAGAAATGTTTATAAATGCCGATTGCCCCAGTATCCAGTCTCTAATAATCCGTAAATTCCCTGCTAAGTTATAACTAGCTAGATCCGGGACCCCCATACCACCCCACCCCCATCGCTCCTTAAAGCCAGAGCAAGGGGATACGGGCTTTCTTCCCTCACCGAATGAAGGAGCGCAACTCCCTGTCTAGAGTTGCCATGTCCATGTATTTAAAATGAAATGGCAAATTATGGATTAGATACCACCACTTGGGGAGGAGGATCATTTTAAAGAGGTTGATGTGCCCCGCTAAAGAAAGCGGCAAAGCCCGCCAGGCCTGTAATTTTCTCATCATAAGATCTAAAACCCAGGGAATATTGAGACGATAGAGCTGGGTCAAGTTAGTAGATATGGAGATCCCCAGGTAACGAATGGACTCTTATGCCCACTGCAAAGGGAAATCCCCTCCCCATGTGTGTTTTAACTCCTCGGGGGCAATCAGGGCCTCTGATTTGTCCCAATTTATCCTCAAACCAGAAAAGGCGCCAAAAGTAGAAAACAACCATAACAGTGGAGGCAGCGAGTGCCTTGGTTCCATCAAAGACCAACATATCATCTGCAAATGCTGCGTATTTGAAGATGGTATCCTGATACTTAATCCCCCTGACCTCCTTATGTGCCTGGATGGAATGCAGAAAAGCAAGTTTGCTTACCGTAAACGGTATTTCCATAGATAGCAGGATGAATTAGCCATGCTGTCTGGGAAGCGTCGCAACCCGAGGTAGGCAGAGTCTCCTCAGCTAGTAACAGAGCTTTGACTCTGTGCGGCTGCACGGTAGTGTTCCCTCTTCTCCTCAGTTTCTTTATAGCAAAGCGAGAGGTAATGTAGATTAGTGTGTTGTAGTTGACTGTCTAGGGAGGAGGGAGGGAACGCATGGCTAATTCATCCTGCTATCTACAGAAATACCGTTTATGGTAAGCAAACTTGCTTTTTCCCATTGATAGCAGGGCTGAATTAGCCATGCTGTCTGGGAGTCCCAAGCTCCCCGGTTGTGGCCATGTGTAATTTTTTTGAAGGTTTGGACAGCAACCCTTGAAGTAGTAGACAGTCTCATAGCTTTTGTGTAGTTGATAAGACTGCTGTGCCTAGAGCTGCATCAGAGGTCGTCTGTTGTTGAAGGGAATAGTGACCTGTGAAGGTATAAATGGAGGACCATGTTGCCACTTTGCAGATATCCAGTAGTGGAACATTGTTTAAGTGGGCAACTGATGTTGCTGTGGCACGTATCTGATGCGCCTTAGGCTTATCTTCAAGTTTTATGGAACATTTATTGTAGCAAAATAGAATACATTGTGATAACCAACTGCTATAATCCTTTTTGAAACAGGTTGGCCCGGATCATTGGGGTTAAAGGAACTGCTGAGAGTGTCTAGAAGTGCACAGAGTCTTTTGTTTGTAGTATGCTAGAGCTCTTTTACAGTCTAGGGTATGTAAAAGTTTCTCTCGGTCATTGGCATGCGACTTTGGCATAAAAATGGGGAGAGTGATGGTTTGATTTATATGAAAAGCGGAAACCACCTTTGGGAGAAAGGTAGCGTGAAGTCAGAGAGTTACTTTATGTTAAAATTCTAGAGAAGGGGAGTAGTGAACCAATGCTTGGAGTTCACTGACCCTCCGTGCTGATGTAATGGCCACTAGAAACACAGTTTTCCATGTCACATATTTTATGTGGCTGGTCCATTGGTTCAAAGGGTGGTAGCATAAGCTGTTCCAATACTTCGTTGAGATCCCATGGTACCGGTGGTTTAGTCACCGGCTGGCGAAGTCATAACATACCTTTCATGAATCTAGATATTAATGGATGATTCGATATAGGCAAATCATGATGCTGGTCATGAAACGCCGCTATAGCACTAATGTGTACTCTGACCGAAGTGGTAGCTAAACCTGCTTCGTACAGTGTGTGCAGATACTGTAGTAATTGAGAAGCGATAGCAGAAAAAGGATTTATGTTTCTAGGATTGCACCAGGTGAGACAGTGATGCCATTTGCCTGTATAGTTTCATCTGGTGGAAGATTTCCTGGATGCTATGAGGATGTCTTCCACATCAGTGGGTAAATTAAGGTGATTCAATACCTGCCGTTCAATCTCCATGCTGTGAGATGAAGCGATTAATTCATCGGGTGAAGAAGAGAGCCCCCTTCTTGTGTCAGAAGATGTGGATGGTTTTGAAGTAGTATTGGTGGGCGTATGGAAAGATGGATCAGATACGCATACCATGGTTATCTTGGCCATGCTGGAGCGATGAGTATCATGTCCCCCCACATCTTGTATGCACTTTTGAATTGTCCGAGAAATTAGTGGAATGGGAGGGTAAGCATACATCAAGCCTGTTGTCCATGGAATGAGGAAGGCATCGGGGGCCAACTGTACGCTGCTGGGATAAATGGAGCAGAAGGTTTGAACTTGTCTGTTGCTTTCTGTGGCGAAGAGATCTATTGATGGAAACCCCCATTTTTGAAAAATGCTTCCTGACACAGTATCCAAGAACTGTACCCTCCTTCCTTGTTTATGTAAAACATTGCCACTTGGTTGTCGGTATACACCATGAGGTTTGAGCAGCGGAGTTGAGTGGAGAAGGTTTGAAGTGCTTTCCATATTGCTTGCAGTTCTAAGAGACTGATCTGGAACTGAGACTTTTGGGGAGACCAGAGACCTCGTGTCTTCAGGACGCCTAGGTGGGCACACCAACCCTTCTTGGATGCGTCCGTAGTGAGTGCAAGCTGATGTGGAGGTAGATGGAAGGGGGCTCCCGTCGATAGGTGGGAAGGAGAGAGCCACCAACGAATGTCCTCTTTTATTGAGATGGTAATGCAAATCTTGGAACTGAGTGGTTGTAGAAACTGAGACCACTGCGTCTTTAGTCCCCATTGTGAAGTTTGGCATGGGGGAACTACATAGATGGCTGCCGCCATGTGTCCCAGAAGTTGAAGGATTTGGCGTGCAGATGCTTGACATTTGTTAATTAGGCTGTTTTCTAAAGTCACAAGAGTGTGCATTCTGTCTGATGGGAGATATGCTTTTTTGTTCTATCGTATTGATGAGAGCACCTATAAACTGAAGTATCTGTGTAGACTGGAGTTGGGATTTTTCAAAGTTGATTAGGAATCCCAATGTTTGAAGGCAATTGATGGTGCGGAATGCGTGCTCCTGGAGAGTGGATGGATTGGAAGCCACAATCAACCAATTGTCCAGGTAAGGAAATATCTGGATCGACATCTGTCTGAGATGAGCCACAACCACTGCTAGGCATTTCATGAATACCCTGGGGGCTGAGGAAAGACCAAAGGGGAGAACTTTGTATTGGTAATGCGAATTCTGAATTTGAAAACAGAGGTATTGCCAAGAGGAAGGGTGAATTGGGATATGGGAGTAGGCATCCTTCAGGTCGATGGAGCAAACCCAATCGTTGGGTTGTAACAGAGGTAGGATGTTCTTGAGAGAGGTCATCTTGAATTTTTCTCTCTGAATGTGTTGGTTCAGGAGACTGAGATCCAGGATAGGACGGAGGCCTCCTTATTAGGGATGTGAATCGTGTCCTCGATCGTCTTAACGATCGATTTCGGCTGGGAGGGGGAGGGAATCGTATTGTTGCCGTTTGGGGGGGTAAAATATCGTTAAAAATCGTTAAAAATCGAAAAATCGAAAAACCGGCACATTAAAACCCCCTAAAACCCACCCCCGATCCTTTAAATTAAATCCCCCACCCTCCCGAACCCCCCCCAAATAACTTAAATAACCTGCGGGTCGTTAAAAATCGAAAAATCGGCACATTAAAACCCCCTAAAACCCACCCCCGACCCTTTAAATTAAATCCCCCACCCTCCCGAACCCCCCCCCAAATAACTTAAATAACCTGCGGGTCCAGCGGCGGTCCGGAACGGCAGCGGTCCGGAACGGGCTCCTGCTCCTGAATCTTGTCGTCTTCAGCCGGCGCCATTTTCCAAAATGGCGCCGAAAAATGGCGGCGGCCATAGACGAAAAAGATTGGACGGCAGGAGGTCCTTCCGGACCCCCGCTGGACTTTTGGCAAGTCTCGTGGGGGTCAGGAGGCCCCCCACAAGCTGGCCAAAAGTTCCTGGAGGTCCAGCGGGGGTCAGGGAGCGATTTCCCCGCCGCGAATCGTTTTCGTACGGAAAATGGCGCCGGCAGGAGATCGACTGCAGGAGGTCGTTCAGCGAGGCGCCGGAACCCTCGCTGAACGACCTCCTGCAGTCGATCTCCTGCCGGCGCCATTTTCCGTACGAAAACGATTCGCGGCGGGAAATCGCTCCCTGACCCCCGCTGGACCTCCAGGAACTTTTGGCCAGCTTGTGGGGGGCCTCCTGACCCCCACGAGACTTGCCAAAAGTCCAGCGGGGGTCCGGAAGGACCTCCTGCCGTCCAATCTTTTTCGTCTATGGCCGCCGCCATTTTTCGGCGCCATTTTGGAAAATGGCGCCGGCTGAAGACGACAAGATTCAGGAGCAGGAGCCCGTTCCGGACCGCTGCCGTTCCAGACCGCCGCTGGACCCGCAGGTTATTTAAGTTATTGGGGGGGGGGTTCGGGAGGGGGGGGGATTTAATTTAAAGGGTCGGGGTGGGTTTTAGGGGGTTTTAGTGTGCCGGCTCACGATTCTAACGATTTATAACGATAAATCGTTAGAATCTGTATTGTATTGTGTTCCATAACGGTTTAAGACGATATTAAAATTATCGGACGATAATTTTAATCGTCCTAAAACGATTCACATCCCTACTCCTTATTTCTTTGGAATGAGGAAATATTGGGAATAGAATCCTTGATTCTGAAGATGAAGAGGTATTGTTTGTATGGAATGCTGCAGGGTCAGGTTGGCTAACTCTGTCCTGAGGGATGTTGTATGAGTGGGTACAGTCCGTATTGAAGATCTGTGAGGAAGAGTGGGATAGATTTGAAATTTAGTTGGTAACCTTCTTTGATAATGTTGATTACCCATTGGTCTGAGGTAATGGATTCTTAATTGGCAAGGAAGAATTGAAGACGTCCTCCTATGAAATCTGGGGGTGGTGGTGGCTGAATTATACTCAAAAAGACGATGGCTGTTTTTGTTGTGCAGCCGGTGTCTTTTTTGTTGTCTAGGCCTTCCCCTTGTCGCAGCCTGGGGTGTGGACCTGGAAGAAGTATATGGTTGTTGTCTATACTGAGTAAAGGGCCGAGAATATGCCCTTGGGTAATACCGACGACGGTAAAATGGTTGATATCTCTGTTGATGTTTTTGTGATTCTGCTGTGTAGGTAAGTGATTGTACTGCTGCAGATTGCTCCTTGAGACGAGATACCATATCTGTAAATTGATCACCAAAAAGATTGTTTCCCACACATGGAATATCTGCTAGTTTTTCATGGACATCTGTTCGAATAGCACTGACTTTGAGCCATGCAAGACGCCTGGCAGCGATGGCCGTAGCAGAAGCCCGTGTTGTCGATTCAAAGGATTCAAAAATGGATCGGAGAAAATGTCGAAGACCTTCTTCTAGGTCTAGAAAGGGTTGTGGAAGAGTGTTGTCTTCTGAGATGCAAAGTGGGCGCAATTTCTGCAGAGTTTCAAAAAGGTACTGCGTGGTGTAAAATTGGTGATGTTGAATCCTGGAGGTTAACATTGAGGAGTGGTACACCTTCTTTGCAAAGTCATCCAAGCATTTACTCTCTTTAACTGGTGGGGGCGTTGGAATGAAGTTTGGAGCGTTTTGCCCTTGAAAGAGCGAAGACAGATTGAAGGGGAAGTTGAGGAGTCTCATAAATGGAGGAATTCCGTATTTTGTATTTAATATCAATCTTTCTGGAAGTTGCTGTAGTGGAAAAAGGAATCTTCCAATTTTTTAAAAGAAGATTCTGTAAGACATCATGTGGTGGTAGGGCAGTTGGTTCAGCGGGGGCTTCGAATATCTTTAGAATTCCCATCATGTCAGCCCTTGGGTCTGGTATTTTCCCTGTTGGGACTTGGAGGAAAGTACCCACCTCTTCAATAAACTTAGATTAGGTTAAGTCTTCTTGGGGGGGGGGGGGAGGGGGAATAGGGTTGCGGTGGTCCCTCCGGGGAATCAGAAGGAAGTCCTGTCGAAGAGTTAGAAGAAGCAATTGAAATTTGGGAAACCGGGCTGGTGGGTTCAAATTCCAGTTCTGAATAAGGTTCTTGTCGAATAGGAGCCAGTGAAGGGGACTCAGGAGGTAACTGGTTAGCCTGTTCCAAATCCTGAAAGAAAGAGGATAGCACCTCTGAGATCTTTGACATGGCAGATTCTGCAAGTGTTCCCTGCGGAGGAATGTATATCTCTGACTTTTTATGTTTTGAAGGAAAATGAGCTGGAGAAGTTTCAACAATTTGGGATGTGGACTTGATGATCGGAGTCAAATGATATCTCTTAGTCAAAGGAGTTTGATGACATATATAAGAGAGAGAGAGAGAGAGAGAGAGAGATCACTTGCAATAGATTGTAGTGATGAAGAGATTTCTGCTGTGGAAAGAATCTCCACGTCAATGTAGAAGGAGTGGGGGAAACTTCTTGGTGTTTCCTTTTTTGAGACCTTTTCTTAGGAGTATTCTCTAAAAATAGAGATGTTTGATCTGACGAGGTCTGCGTCGTAGGAGCACCTTTGCTGTGCACCGGTCATCCCCCTTTCTCCTTGGGAGTATGGTGTACTTCATCCGCACTATGATGAAAAAATGCGCCCCGGTTCAAGTCCAACGCAACCTTTTTTGATGCGTCGTGCTTTGAATCTGCGCCCAGCGGTTTAGATGCG